>NC_143586.1:159360318-159960318 GCF_048544385.1 Mastigoproctus giganteus | reverse complement strand
AAAAGAAACCTGGCAATACCGCTGGACAAACACAACAAAAGGGAACATCACCAAAAAGTTCATCCCGGACGTAGACAGAGTATACCCCATTCTTCCAACCTGGCTGCAACCCGGACTTTACACGACCTACCTCCTTACGGGTCATGGGGCTTTCAATGCAAAGCTTACAGCATTGGGAATAGTGGAGGATCCGCGTTGTACTTGCGGGGAACAAGAAAGCTGGGTGCACATTATGTTTGAGTGTGTCCAATACGAAGACCTTAGATGCAGACTAATAACTAGAGTTCACTATTTACCGAGGGATCTCGAGTCACATCTACTAGATACACAAGAAGAATATTTAGCCTTAACTGATTTTGCCCAGGGATTATTTAGCAGGCGCCAAACACTAGCCGCCATATACCGAAGACCTTAACGGAATGAGACAAAACAAAACTGCAAATAGCTGCGAGACGACACAGAGGAACCGACTATACAGACCTTGGACTGACTACAAAATGCACTAGGAAAAGACAAGTGACAATAGATTGTCGAACTACAAGAGTCATGATTACCGCCAATAGAAGCGAAAAAACACCTTTAAATAGTCGTGACATCAGAACAAAGGGACACTGCCCCAAGTCCTTGCAGCATAGACCCACTACATAATGACAAAAGGTAGTGTAAGGACTAGCAAACATCACGGAAGGGATAAAACCCCATAATGACAGCCAGTAGACTTGATTATGACCCCAAGATAATGACCAGAAAATAAGCCCCAGACCACATGCAGTCTGGAAGGATGACATCCAGATTTAATCCCCTATTAGTGTCCCACCTAGATGAGACTCAACGGCCAATTTTTTAGGGCCTGCAAACTGATGGAGACGACATACGTGGCACTCTCCCGCCGGAACAGCCTATTGGCGACCCAAATCCGCACTCTCTTGAGCGGATCTTTCTTTCCAAACTCCTGGGGAGGAGAGGCTTGCCTCTCCTTGCCTCCCCAATTTTTTCACTCTGGTGGGGCACGGGCATGCCTCACTACCTGCAGGGGCCATCTACTCTGTCGGCCCCTTATTTCCAATTTCTTCCCCCCAGTCTTCATCCTCCCCCCAAACTTTTGTCTTGCACAGCGTTTAGCCCTACATGTCAAAATCAAAAGAGAACATCAAAATTCTTGCCCGAACCTATTTGGTTTTTAAAACTCACTTTCACCGCACAGCCCCACGTCGCGCAATATTAATACTAACTTGTATCACTAATATCAACCTCGATTTTTTTTTTTTTTTTTTTTTTTTGGTCCTAGCCACTAAAATCCCAGGAAAGTAAGTGGCAAGACCAGCCAGAGTACAAATATTGGTAACACCCGGCCGGCCTCCCTGTGGCAGGTATTGGTAACGTCGGGTCTCACTAGGGGCCCGGCGGCTAACAGGCCGGACGAACAATGGGCACAACAAACTACACAGTACATATCCCACACACTTTTAAATCTCTGGCTTGTCCGATACAGAGAACATACGCGGAGATGGGAGAAATCCCAGGTGCCGTCAGACCCCGAACATACCTAATACCTAATACCTAATGTAATAACCTCAAAAGACATGACCTATACAACATGATAGATGAGATACTGGAAAATAAACACTTTCCACCACTTCAAGCCTCCAATAAGAAAAACGGTGGTATTGCACCGGATCACGAGTCATCAACGCTAAGTATTGCCTGCTGATACAGATGTTCGGCATTCCTCTCAGTGATGCTAATACCACCGCTCAACTCATGCTTAATGTTAGTCCACTCCTGGTTGCTCACCTCCAATGTGCTACGTACAGTTTTTTGGGACTTGCATATGGGGGACGGACTCTACCTATAGTTACTGACCATACCACCATTGTTAAGGTGCAAGAGGATTGGATTGTCGCAGATCGACCCACTTAACTTACAATCGGATTGATTCCAATGATATGTTATCATTACTGGAAGAACGTATGCTATAGACTCGAGGAATAACTTCAACTGACCCAGTGGTAATTAACATCTATTATTAATACTCGCTTACTGCATAGACAACTTTGGACTCAAGCTTAATTCTAAGAAATAATACTGTTCTTGCTAAAGCAGATACCACTAGAATCCTACCTCTCCAAATACCACTAGACCCTCTCTAAGTGGTATATATCCACAGGGATTTCGGAGTCACTTTCTACCCGAAGCTTCGCTTTCACAACCATATTGGTGAATATAATTAAAAACTTCATATGGCATTTAAAGCTTTTTATTTTATTTGAGCATTACTCAGTAAGCAACAAAGATTTGTAAATAAGTGGGAAATAAAAAAAAAAAAAAATGTTTCTTATTGTGAAAACAGAGGAAGAGTCTAGTTTTGGAAAAATTAAATTTCAGTTGACCTGTTGAACAAAAATGTCAGTAATTTGCAAATGGACTGCAGTTTTTATTTTCATTTATTTATATTTTTCTAGGTGTAATGCATATTTTTGAAACCAATTAGTAATATAATACCACAACAGATTTTCAACACTATTCTCAACCAATTAGAGAGATTTTAGTGAAAAAAAAGCTATAAAAAATTAGGGAAAACGTTCGTTGGAAATAAATGAAATTTCGTTCAGTATTTCATTATCTGAAACATCTGCAGAGATATTCCTGTGAAACATGCAGAGATTTTGCTGCTTCCAAAGTTCAATTGAGAAGCTTCCACCAATGAAATGTCTTCCTTACTGGAGGCTGCTCTCTTAAATGTTTTCGTTCTCAATTTGAGCATTAATCGTGTGTCATAGAGGAATGTAAGAATTAATACAGGTGGGCATTAATAGTCTGTCATACAGGAATGTGTCTGCCACAAAAGAAAAGTTATTTTATTTTTTATTTGCAGTCAGTGTACCTCATGGTATTTGTCTTGAAGCAGCGATATTAAAAAAAATAAATAAAACCGCGTTAATTTTATTGCACACCATGCACCGACGCTCCAAACCGAAAAAAATCCCTCATGGACTTAATACTGGAAAACATATTTATTTCATTTACACACCGAATCATAAACTGTGACCACAGCGTCTCCTCCAACCCTACCCACCGCCTGCTGCACAAGCAATAAGGAAGATGCCACTGATCAATCAATAATTTACATACACACAAACACTGCGAAAAGCCAGCTACAGGGCCGCCTCCAAAAGGTGCCAACAGCATCCGCAGGTTGGATGGAGTTCGTTGCCTGCATTTTGATTTCATAGCGTTTGGAAATGGGGGACGCACATGAAGAGGGGATGTAATTACTAAAAGAACTCCGAATGTCTTCCTTCTGACAGCCATCCCGAAAAGCAAACCTGATTGTATTTTTCTATTCTTCGTTAAAAATGTATTTTGTATTAAATTCGTTAAGTGTACTTCCTCACTAGTATTTGCCCAAATATCTTTCTTCAGCCAAATTTCGGCTAGAATTCTTTAAAATGTTCAACAGTTTGTTTTATTTTATGGAACTGTTTAAATTAATTTTTCGTGTTTATGCTGTGTTTTTTTCCGTATTGTTTATGGAATTAAAGACAGTACTGGATGAACCCAATTCCAATGTACATATGAATGATAATATATATGTATAGGGTGTTTCTTAATATGTGCGCTGGGCTTTCAGGATCGATTCTGGACCTGAAAACAATAAAAAAAAAAGAAGTTCATATAAGCATTTATCCGATTCTGAAAGATTACTCAGCTCTTTGCATTTTAAAAATAGCACTGGAGTTTCCAAAGGTAACAAATTTTAAAAATAAGTATATATACGGCTAGTAAAACGTTCATTCACACTACATATGTGGTTGAGTATTCTTATTCATTTTTTATCATTAAAATAACACATCCATTTTTTTTAATCAAACAACCACAGCTCTATAATCATTCAGAATAGGACAAGTTTATATGAACTTTTTTTCAGTGTATTGATCCTAAAAGTACAGCCCACATGTTAAAATTAGATTAAACGTTTGTTTAATGGATACTTTTGTATTAAAAGTATTAATTATATTATAAGTAACATTGTTTAATATTTTATAGGAATATAACTCATCGACTGGAATATTTTATTTTTTTGTTTCTTGTTCTGAAATTAGAAAGTGGGCCGCATTCTAAAGCTAGGCGGGCCGCACGAGACCCACGTTTTGCTTATGACTTGCATACACTATTTATGGATGGCTAAGAGTCACAAGTGTCACTGGATTGCCATCGCTGATCTAGATACTGTCTGCTCCAAATTTAATCTCTCGGTGATTCACGATTTGCCACCATTTGGTGGGCCAAAGTGTGCAGGGTGTTTGCTAACATGTCTGTTAATACCTAAAATGGTTCAGGTTTTATAATATCAAGTTAGGTAGTGCGTTACAATTTGAACAAATCGTTTTAATTACTAATTAATTAAAAGATACTGTATCATAAAATGCGTAGAGTTCTTGTAATGGCAGGAAGATTCCTCACGTCACTGACGGGATTCGAACTCGGGTCTTCTCCACCCGCTGCTGGGAGGACGCTGATTAATTATATCAACTATACTAACCGCGAGAGCTCCTCAGCAAGCAACAGAAACTTCAGTACCACAGGAAGAACGGCCGGATGGAAAAAGTATAAGCTCTGAAAGTAGGAAGAAAGGGAAAGGACAGAGAGCAATGAGAACACTGATTCCTTTCCAAGTCAAGGAAGCGCTGAAAAAACAGAATTTATAAAATAGGTATACCAAACAAAACTACTCACGTTTGCGCAGATAGTAGCGCCCCTCCAAATCTTTCTCACCTGCCGACCTGAAACCATTGGAAGGGATAGAGAAAAGTACCAGGATAAGAACAATGACACCTCGTAGACATGCGCCAGGTCAAAGTGGACTCGCTAATAGATATAGACTACATCCACATACGGCACCCAGCATAACCAAAGAAATATACGATAAAGGGAATAGGGATTGACGCGAAGTCAAACAAGTGAAGGTGACATATCCTGCGTATTCAACTTTTACGCAACGGAACACACCTTCTGGACTTGAATATCTGGCAGTAGAGGCTCTTACGAAGAAGAAACTTTGAAGATATAATTGCCACCTTCGTATCTGAGAAGGGCAAGATATAATGTCTTATTTACGTGCCACCAGAACATATCGGAGAAATCAGATATGACCCTTCTACCTGGCTCGTATCAAACTTAAACTCAAATGTGAACAAAATCATCATCATGTCACAGTAACATTAGCATATTAAAATCCTCCATCATTAGAGGATCTTAAAATGCTAATGGAAAAGCATAAAGCTGAACTAGACATTACAATGGAACAATTGGACTGACAATTAACAACACCCGCAACAAGAGATATGCAGTGCCTAGGTTTAATTTACCGCAACACAGAATAGTAATTTAAGGGTCAGTTCCATGGAATTCTTCTCTGATCACTACGTTCTTACAGGTGGGACGAGATGTTAATTTTGTATTTCTGTTACGTTATAATGGTGGAGTTCCAGAACTTAGGAGACAAGTGGGAGTTTAGAAAAATTTCCTGAAGGCATATCCCTACGGTGTCAAATTTACGAGTAACTCGGAACTTCTGAATGAGCCTACAGGGTCAAATCTGCTAACTGCTCTTTGCTGCACATTCCTCCACAATACAATTGTATTAAGAACTAACAAGAGCACTTATGGCGCAGTTGTGGGAAACCACTGGTGGCACCCCCTCCCCAAATACTATGTACCCTATGTATAAAGAACTGCATTACTAGGTTTCGTCTGTTGCTGATTGATTGATTGATGTAACGTTTTTTTTTTTAGAGCAAATGATTGTATTTTAGTCCTATTTCTGTTTGTTGTTCTTCTTTGGGAAGACAGGGCGGCCATCGCCCATGTCATCATCTGCATGGAGCACCAATATCAAAATGATCTGTTTGATCATTTTGATCGTCTATTTCCAAGTTGGTGGAATGCGATTGTTTTTTGTCACTAGTGACAGAGTGCTTTGTTTTGTCGGTTCCTGCAATATTAGCTCTTTGTCACGTGCTACAGTTATCCGAGTGTTTGTTTGCTCATGAACTGTGTTTGAGGAAATAATTGGCTTGGTGAGAGTGTTGCTGTGGCCCATCTAGCAATAGACATGTTCCGTGAAACTGAGTCGTCTATTGGAGTTCCAAAAGTGCGTTTGATGTTTCCTGTAGGAGTATGGTTGCCAGTTTTTCTAGTCGTAAGGCATGTTCAACTCTTTGGTCTCTAAGCTTTTGTACTGTTTCTTCCTCTGAGATAGTTAATAAATCCCACTCCGTTCTAACGCCATTGGAAGTGTTTGTTTATTCAAAACATTTCCAAGGGAATCTTGGGATGTTCTGATAGAAACATCCGAAGATTCAAGTCTTTTAGACATTTGGGAGAACCAGATTGCCTCAAAACTTTTCTCTACGAGAAATTGTGAAAGTTTCCGTAGAGGTTGAGTTCCCAGAAAATGAATTATCAATAAGGATGAAATGTCGTGAAATTATTTTATACTCCTTTTGTCCCTGAGGGCTGATTTTTTCACTCAAGTTACTGGTCAGACTGCAGAAGATAGGAGTAATGCCAAGAGGAGTTAGATTAGTTCAATCAGTGAATAAAAATAAATAAAAAGGAAAGGTGTCTTTTTTTCTTACTTCCCTTTGAAATGTATTTATAATTTCAAGTTATGAAGATAAAATATATTTATCTTCATAACTTGAAATGAAGAAGATTTAAATAAACAGAATATGAGAAGATGATGCCTCTCCAGGAAAACACTTAGGAAGACGCACACACTGATCGCTTGGTAATCAGGGACTTGTAAAGGAGTTACCTATATATATATATATATATAGAGAGAGAGAGAGAGAGAGAGAGAGAGAGAGAGAGAGAGAGAGAGAGAGAGACAAAAGAACACGCAGTGTTTTTTTGTTGTTTCTTGCAGATAGTACCGTGAAGGAAAGACGATAAAAGTTGATGTTTATTTAGAGGTGATATAAAGAAGGTACATGAAGAAAATAATCGACGTGTCTGAATTCCGAAGATGTCAAATTGTTGGTGCACGTTTAGCAGGGGCATCGATGACTAAAACTGCTGATTTGTTTAATGTATCCAGAGAAACGGCATTAAAAGTGATGTCTGTATTCATAAAGTATGGAAACAAAATCTAAGAGTCCAAACGTGGCAGAAAATCGAAGCTGAAGGAAAGAGACTACCGAACTTAAAACTATTGCTTCAAAAATAACTGCAGAACTTAATGTGTCTCAGGAATCCAGTTTCTACCAAAACAACTTCACTAAGCTTAATTTTATGGCAGAACCACTTTTGCCAACCTATTCGTTACTGATGGTAATACTAGAAAGAGGATAAAGAGAGCGTAGGGAGCACAAAAACTGGACACTTGATGATTGGAAATATGACATATTTTTATAAGAATCATGATTCACACTTTTTTTCCAACATCAGGGAGAGTTTACGTTTGGCAAATGCCAAAGGAAGCACATCATCCTGCATGTCTTGTACCGACCGTCAAACGTGGAGGAGGATCAAAAATGGTTTGGGCAGCAATATTTTGGTATTCTTTAGTCCTTATCATTCACCCTAAAAGTGAAAATTACTGCCACTAATACCTTGATATCCTGACAGACAAGTTCATCCGATGGTGCAAATTGTTTCCCACAAAGGATACCATGTTTCGAGATGATAATAATCCAATACACACACAACTAGATGTGTCGAATCTTGGTTGGAGGTAGGAAACTGAGGCTAAGCATCTCCAGTGGCCTATATTAATCATCAGACTTAAATGTTAATGAGCACTGCAGGCATATTTGGAGAGGAGAGAGAGAAGCAATTTCCTCCACTTTTATCACTCCAGGAGCTTTTCCTCCATGAAGAATGTGCCAATATTCTTCTTTAAGACAGTTCAAGATTTATCTGAATCGATTCCATGAAGAATACAAGCTGTTTTAAAAGCAAAGGCTAGCTCAACGCCATATGAGATCAGTGCATACTTGTAACTCTTATGACAGGTGTTACTATTATTTTGTCTATTATTATAATGTTATAAGGAGCACAGACACGGATTGCAATATGCTGATTATTTTTATTTACAGTAATGCAATACCAATGAAACTCGTAAAGCGCCTCCACAATATGAGATTGATGCATAAGTAGAAACCCCCACTTTGCTCGTAACTCGCATGTTCATAAAGAGGCTATGCCTGAGACATGTATAATGACTTTCTAATTAAAAGAATAGATAACGATGTCGTTGCTGATTAATTGCAATGGCGAAAAGCCATTGCAATTAATCAGCAACGACAAACAACAGCTAATGACTATAAATAATTAATAAAAAAATATAAAGCAAAACGGAAACTATGTCCAGCGTCCCCTCCGATTCCTACGTTGTGCGAAAGAGAGTTTTAAACCACATGAAGCAAGATAAAGCTAAGTTTTATCGTGCTTCACGTGGACCTTAAAACTGGAGTTACCTTGTTTCTTCCAAATTTTCTCCAATTATTTTCGAAGCTATTAGTCAATTAGCTGGAAATATGTACTCAAATTTCGAAGACAGTTAAGTTGGTTGAATATGGCACAACTCCGAGAGGCAGAATGTAACCTGGGTTACCAATTTTGTTAACAAAACAAAACAATTGCAAACAAGCAGCGAGTTCCTGTTCTTCTGTAGATATGTTACTTTATAGAAGTAGTTATGGCAAGTGACGCAAGAAAGAAAGCTTATATCGAATCAGCTAAAAAAAAAAACAGTTCACCCATCCGTACACTCCAAGAATTTCTCTAGTTCTTCCCTGAATTTATTCAACAAATCCACTTCCACAACAACAGATGGAAGCCTGTTCCAACAATCAACCACTTGCTCGTTGAAAGAAAACTACCGCACACTTATCCTCCAACCATCCTTCCTCAACTTGAATTTATGCCCTCCTTATGTGTATAGTCACAGCAAGAGGAAGAATATCATTAACATTCAGCTTACTCAATCCATTCAAGGTTTTAAACACTTCAATCAGATCTCCCTGCAGGTGCCTGGTCTCGAGACGCTGCAATTTGCAGAACTGAAGCCTTTCTGGGCAAGACTACCCTTTTGTTCTCTTCACCAATCTAGTTGCCCTGCTCTGCATCCATTCCAGCAGATCTACATTCTTCCTAAAGTGAGGCTTCCAGACTTGTACACAGTACTCAAGATGCGGCCTAACCATTGTATTATACAAAGGGACAATCGCCTCCTTATACCCTCCTAACAAAGTTTTTGTATATCATTGACAAAATCACATGAGCCATCCTGGCAGCATGTCTGCACTGCACAGAGCATTTCATGTCTGACTGCATAATTACCCCCAGGTCTTTTTCATTTTCCACTACCCCGATTGTAGTACCACACAGTTGATAAGTTACTTTGCGGTTATTTCTCCCCATGTGCAGTACCTTGCATTTGACAATGTTAAACTTCAACTGCCATTTCTCAGCTCATCGACCCGATTTCCTAGATTTTGTTGCAGTAGCTCACCCTGATGACTATCGTTATTATTTATATTCAAAATACCAAAAAATCATACAAATCATTAGTTAAATTATAAGAAGGTGTTACCGATAATTGCTATCACAATTATCAGGAAGCATCTTTAGTTACTGTATATATATCTGATTTCAGGAAATGTATCGAATTGCTTAAAAGGATTACAATGGGATGGGGGGAATAAAAAGACTAGTAGTAAATGCAAAGAGATTACAGGAAAAGCCTTCACTCCTGAAAGTTAGATATCCGCCTCTGGAGATCTGTTTGATTCTGTTTGAAAGTGAAGCCTTAAAAGAGAACTAAGTTTAATTATGGAGGAATTTTTTTTTCTTTCTAGAATAATCCACAGAAGGCGAAAGTGACTGAAATTAAGGAAAATTGCCTGCAGAGAGGATTGTAGGAAAAATTTACCTATATCAAATTCTTGATTGCTTTGGCCATTGCGCCGATCTATTAGTATTATGAAAAACAATGTTGTTTGATCATAATCTATGAAAAACAGTTGTTTTTTCATAAACAACGCTGCACCATGGCAAGGACGCTCAGATTTTTTCATGTAGAACGCTATTGCCACTCTTCGGGTTACTGAAATAAAAGTTAATACTGTCTCCTTGATGAGATATTCATATCTACCTCGAGGAGGGCAATTTCAACTTTTTCGGGAGTTGCTGTCATATGAGGACCACTGAAGAACTAACTTATATGTCCACGTGTATTAGGCCCAATTTTCCCGTTTTTCTGGACAAAAACTCGAGTTTAAGGGGTGGGGAAAATCCTTGCTGTCTGCCTGAGAACTTTTAACTCAGCCACAGAGTGAAAAAAGCCCGTAAAGTTCGTCACTGACGGGATTCGAACCCAAGGCTTTTTCAGGGGAGGACTGTGATTATCTGTGCTACACGCTAACTTTTTCGAGGATATCTAATTACTCCACGAGCAACATGTTGGACATCACTACGCACAGTTTTTTGTGCAGCAATTTACAATTACCTGCCAGTGTTTTACTTTAAATTTCGTTTTTGGGGAAATTTTAAATAGAAAATTATGACTATTTTTTTTTTATTTTTTTTTTTTTTTGTTGTTGTTGTACCACTGCCATTCTTTCATCGGCATTTTATTTATTACTGTGTTGGAGTACAAAGTTTTTGAATGACTCATCAATAAATATCTTGCGACCAAAGTTTTGCACCATTATTCTCAGCGCTATTAAGATAGGAAGATGGGTCTCGGGCTTATTTCATACAAGCTATGTCTCATTTTATGTAGAATCTACGTAGTGGTCTCAAGCAGGAATATCGGGATTCCTATGACTCTGTACTCATTTCTTTGGAGGGGTGGGGTAAAACTATCTCCAGTTTTTGAAACTACACTACCCTACTAAAGTTGTAGGACAGGTCTCGTGATTTTTGAGAGGATGGTGTTTATTTCTGAACTACAAAAAATCATTTTCATAGTGAACACTCCTCAGAATGCTTGAAAAACATTGCGCTAGGAACTCGCAGTATTATTGTCCTTTACAGTGAGAACCGGACTAGCATTTAACAACAGACATGAGGTTCGAGAATGTTATTCTGATGATAACTACCAGTAGTTTGAGCATTTCAGGCTGCGCGTTCACTGGTGGTGGTGATCTTTCTCTTTCCAAGATGTTACTCTTTAAACTCTTTCCTCAGAGGAAGATCTGGGGATATTGATTCATATGACAACAGACGGAATGCCGTGCTCTTCGCATATAAATCAATATTTTTATCCTAATTGTATGCACGTTGTCTGCGTTTTGGTGTAAAGGTTTTACCCTCATTATACCGTTACGACAGAGAATACCCACATGAATGAGCATATTCCAGACATAAAAACCGGCCTAGAATATATAAATTCACAAGTATAGGCTATTGGCGTATCCCGGTTTTAGACACCTTGGCACTTAACTTGAGCAGCCAACCAACAAACAAATACTGTTTGTGCTTAAGGGGATAAAGAAAATGCGAATAACCTTGTGAAGATCTCTTTATTCTTTCTTGGTTCTTACTCGCGAATCATGACTCTTATAAATGCTCTTCTTTGAAATAATATTCAAAAGAAATCACCTCTCGCCGACAGGACTGTAAAGGATTACGCATGGTGGATGTTCGTGGTGAGCAAAGGGTGCAGCGCGTTGTACAGGCTGAACGGCAGGTCATTATGCGACAGTTGACATCGCAATTCAATATGGTCAATGCAAGAACAATATCCCAAATGAAGATGCGCCATATGGTACATCTTCATTTGGGTCTCAGACGTATGGATTTCCACAGTAGACGACTATAGGGACACCCTGCTATTCTACGCTGATTATCGTCAACGGCGATTACTGTTGTGTCAACAACGGTAATCACCGTGGTTATAAAGAGGACTAGAAATGAGTGTGCTGGTCGGATGAGTCCAAATACCTGGTACGATACGCCGACAGACGCCTTCGTGTGTGGCGCAAGTAACACGAGACCATGGACCCACTGTGCACGGTACCTCTCATGTACTTCTGAACTGTCCATTGTACTCTCAATCTAGAGCAGATTTAATGTCTGCGGTTCCAAACTTATTGGAGAACAATGTAAATATCTTAGTTGAAGACCATATTAACTTTACTGCTCTGCAAACCTTCTCAAGAACAGTTTTCATATTGAGGACTCAGCTAAGAACTTAAGCTTCTTCTGGGAATTGACTCCATAAATGACCAAAAGACAAAAGGTTTATGTGTAAACAGAAGATTTAAGTTAACTGTTATTGTGTTGACTTATATGGATTGTTATTGTGTTAATTTTTGTCAATTCTTATTGACAAGATTTATGTCAATTGTTATTATAAAGATTGGTTTCTGTAAACACAAGGTTTATGAGAATCATTTAGTAGCTATCTCATTATGCTTGTCGACAGATTTGAAAGTCCTAGTGGACAGACTAGACAGTGTTGTTAATTGTCGATTGTATGTTATATATTGTTTTTTTGGTTCTCAGGAATTTAGACTCTGAGAACCAAAAAAACAATATATAACATACAATCGAATATAATAATTACTGTTTCTCGGTGATAGTGAGGATAATTTGTGGAAGTTCTCCACTAGTAATTCACTTGTCGGCACCCACTGGTATTGCACTACATCCAGTGGGTGCGGGACTTATGCATTCGGAGAAATACATAACTTAAACCCGGACCTACAGAAGGGCACCGTGCAGCAGCTGTCTTATATTGGCGATGGTAAAATACCTCGCACATGTGTTTAGGCTAGATTTGTTGAGGTTCTACGCCAAAAACAGATGAACTAGGTGGAGATGGGCTTTTGCTTAGGAGCCACCCTTGACCCTGGGATACACGTACGCAATGCACCAGAAGTCGAATATAATATAATGTCTTATATATGTCTAACGAGAATGTTAATGTATATAAATCTTCATGTAAGTATTGTATATATATGTAATAATTGTGTGTACAAATAAATGGAAAATGGAACGTGCACGGTGCCTACTTTCCAGGCAGGTGGCGGAGGTTGCTTAATATGGGTCATGTTTTGCTGGCACGAAATAGGATCTCTGGTGAGGTCTGCAAGCAGTTCTTACTCTATCAACTGACCAAAAGGACTGCCCACTTTACGAGGATCTCTGCTGCCAATTTATAACCACCACCTGAATAATGCTAAAAGAGCAGGAATATTTGATACTAACTGAAAGAGATACCTATAGTGTATTCACTCAATATGCACAAGACCTCTTCACAAGAAGACGGACTCTCCCGCATCCACCACCACAACAGCAACACCCATGAAATGAATAACCTATGACAGCAAACAATACAAACCAACAACTAACTGCCTCAGAGAGAGCAAAAAAAAACCAACATAAGAGGATTACACGAACCGGACCTAACCTGATATGTGGACCTCCCCCGGACGGGAAGCAGCCTCATGAGTGACTTTCTACTCAGCTGAATTCCAACCAGCCCAGTGAGACCGCAGAGCATTCTGCATATGCCAGCCATAATGGCAATGGGTGTCGGCACTCTTGCTGGATCCATCTTTCTTTCCCCCTTCCTCGGCGGTAGGGAAGGAGGCAGTCTCTCCTGCCTTCTCCTCGCCAACCTAGCTTTCCTCCTGGTGGGGCATGGGCATGCCTCACTGACTTATAATGGGGTCGTCTCTTCTACTGATCCCATTTCTTCTGTCTTTCTCCCCCCAGTCTTCAGTCTCCTCTCCCTCTCTATCTGCCCGCCACCGTATACCCCACAGGTCAAAATTTAATATCATCCAAATTAAGTTCGCCCACATTTCGGTCTTTCAATCTAGTGTTCAACCCACGAAAGCATTTTTTTTTTTTTATAGGTCCTAGCCACTGAAATCTCGGGAATTAGGTGGCAGGACCTGCCAGAGTAAACTACAACTACTGGGTACCTAGTCTGCCTCCACGGGGTGAAGTGTGGGCAACGTCGGGCCTCAGCGGGGGGTCTGGCGGCTAAATGGCCAGAAGAACAACGGTACACGACATCACACACCTCAAGATCCATACACTTTTAAATCTCTGGCCTTTACAGTGAACTCTATCACACCACAATGTAAACTACGCGGAGATGGGGGACAAACCTCTGGTGCCGTTTGACCCTAAACACACTTTACTAACCAAAGGTAGAAACGGCAACGTGCCTCGACTACACCATAGACCTGTCAAATGATCCCAAAGTAGAAAGGAACCGTCTCTCCGCTTACCTCCAACACACATGGCAGGCCCGCTGGGAGCCCTCCAGCAAAGATGCAATAACTAGAAGATATCTACCCAACACAGGGCTGGTATATCCGGATTATCCACCATAGCTCTCACCAGGACTCTACACCACCTACCTGCTGACGACACCCGGGGTAATTAGTATAAGTATTAGTAAGGGCCGCATGGTGCAAGAAAGCCTATGGCTTATGCTGCACCAGCCAAAAAAAAAATAAATAAATAAATAAATAAAAAATTAAAAATCCGAACAAAACAATGATAAAAACAAAAAATAAATAAATAACTAAATAATAATAATTAATAAATAAAAATAAATATATAAAAAGGAAATTAAACCTATCATCCTATGCGCTTCCCTTACCCGAAAGTACTATCCAGATGACCTTTGAATTTCCCCAAACAGTCGGCCTCTACCACCCATGAAGGCAACTTATTCCAGTAATTTATAACTCGCTGGATAAAATAAAACTTCCTGCAGTCCAATCTAAACATTTCCCCCCGTAACTTGAATTTATGTCCCCTAGTTCTAGCATCATTTATAATCTTGAAAATTTTGTTCTCATTCATTTTACTGATGCCTCTCAGAGCCTTAAACACCTCAATCAAATCTCCTCTAAGGTGTCTAGTTTCCAAACTCTGCAACCCACATATTCGAAGTCTTTCTTCATAAGGACGCCCTTTTGCCGATCTCATCAGGCGAGTTACCCTTCTTTGCACCCTTTCAAGAAGCTCGATGTCTTTCTTTAGGTGCGGTCTCCATACTTGAACACAGTATTCCAAGTGTGGTCTAACATAAGCCTTATATAATGGGATTATCACGTCCCTATCTCTACTTGCAAAAGTTCGATAGATCATCGATAGGACACCATGGGCCTTCCTTGCAACCTGTTTACAATGCTCAGAGAATTTCATGTCTGACCGTATCGTAACACCCAAGTCCCTTTCCTCCAGTACTGAGTTTAGTTGAACTCCACCAAGTGAATACGTTTTTTTGGGATTACTGTTTCCCAGGTGTAATACCTTACACTTTGTTGGATTAAAGCACAGCTGCAATTTTTCTGACCATTCCTGAAGTCTATCTAGGTCTCTCTGAAGAAGCTCAGCTTGACAGTGATCATTAACTACTCTACCAATTTTAACATCATCTGCAAATTTAGACATCATGCCCTCTATCCCTTCATCAATGTCGTTTATGAAAATTAAAAACAACAGTGGTCCTAATACTGATCCTTGGGGAACCCCACTTCTTACATCAACCCAATCTGAGGAATAGCCATTTATCACAACCCTCTGCTTCCTGCCCTGAAGCCATCATTCTATCCATCTAAGGATTTTCCCAGTGATTCCAACCTGTTCCAGCTTATAAAGCAACCGCTCATGTGGGACTGAGTCAAAAGCTTTGCTGAAATCTAAATAAACAATGTCGAAATTATTCCCTAAATCCAGCTCGTGAGTGACCCTTTCGAAATAGCGAATCAGATTTGTTAAACATGATTTTCCCTTTACAAAACCATGCTGAGTATCCTTGAGAATTTCAATTCGATCCAAATGATCCTGAATTCCACCCTTGATCATTGCCTCCATGATTTTCCCTACTACTGAAGTCAGACTGACAGGTCGATAATTTACAACTTCACTTTTAGAGCCACCCTTATGTATGGGAGATACATTTGCATTTTTCCAATCCAAGGGAATCTCCCCAGAGTCTAGGGATGCTCGCATAATTAGCCTCAATGGTTCAATGCACTCGCTTGCCGCCTCTCTTAAGATTATAGGGTATATATTCCATCAACTCCAGGAGCCTTACTGGTCTGTAGGCTCGAAAGTTTTTTCATTAAATAATCTTGCGAAATTTCAATATCATTAATTACATATTTTTTAACTTCGCTCCCACAATTTCCCATTGCCACAAAACGTTTTTCATTTGTAAATATCGATGCAAAATAACTGTTGAGTTCATCTGCAACGGCAGCTGGTGTATTTATTGCTATCCCCAATTAGACCCGTGTCCCGTCTAATGAACCTAAACACTACTGACCCATCTCTAACTCCTCCAGCCTGCTGAAGCTCCTGGAGAAGGCCTTACCTCCCATCCTCACCAAGCAGACCTTGCCTAGTAATTCAGCCAAAATTCACTACTCCCTTCCAAACAGATCAATGATCACCAATCTGCTAGCGACCACTAGTACTGTCTTGTCAGCATTTGAGAAAAGGCAAGAACTGGCTGTTAATTACTTAGACCGCATTTGATGCCGTCCAAGTAAACCAACTTCTCACTCTCCTGGAATGCCACTTTCAGATCATTGGGAACATACTATGCTTTCTCTCCTCCCTTCTGCATGGCAAAGTTATAAAGCTTCATACAGGAGATCGCACCCTTACAAGATCCGTCACTGCAGGAGTCGCACAAGGAGGGATCCTTTCGGGAATTCTGTTTTCATCTATTATCTCCTTACTGGTTGCACATTCTCAGTGTCTACTGAGCTATGCGGATGATATCAAAATACTCACTCCCATCATCCCCAGTCAAGACCTAGATCTGGTAAAAGCGGAAATTAACACTCTCACCGCAGTCACATCTTACCTCTGCCAGTTTGGGCTCAAAATCAATCCTGCTAAGTCCGAATTCATAATGTATTCACTGAAGCAAGCTCCTTTATCTCTCCAGTCTTCAGTGGGCAACACCCTCATCCCAATTATATCCAGCCATCGTGATCTCGGTGTTGTATTCGACTCCAAACTTCGTTTTAACGCCCACTTAGACATGTTCCTCACACGTGCTTCAAGACTTCAGTGGATAGCAAAACAACATCTCCTACATATCACCGATTAAAAGACAACCGTGAAGTACCTATGAACAGTTATCTTTCCACCTTTACTCTATGCTGCTGAAATTTGGGCGTCAGCGGCACCATCAAGAAAGAAACCACTCTTTGCCGCAGAATTCTGGCTCCTAAAGTGGGCCAACAGGAAGCGCAACCTTCCAGCTCTGATTTGCACCACGCAGCTTGCCGACTATCTCGGGATTCCACGGCTTCCCATTTTAAACGACGACCAACGCCTCCTAGCAACAGTCAAGATGATAACAGGCATAATTGCAACGCCTTCATTCTGGGATACCTGCGGCTGGAGGATTCCCCCTGCTACCCTTAGGGCCAACCGCGAGCTCTGCCCGAGTTCAGCACGACTCCATTTCTCGGATTGGTTCCTACCTCAGTAGATGCTCAAGCAAACCTTTGACGCCGACCTGAACAAATTCTCCGTTGACCGGACTTACCGGCAACAAAATTATGACTAGCAGGACTAATCAGCAATGACTGATGTGTACCTTGCATCTGCTCCTGTCTGATTGAGCTGGTGCTTTTATCTCGATGTTAAGATAGATCGATCAGACCTAGCTCTCATTAGGAGTTCTCTCCTTTGTATTAAAATATGTTTTCATTTGTATAATTACCTTTTTCATTTTGTAAATAATTGTTCGAGTACCCCGGAAGTATCGGGAGGTTGCAAACTCCTGGCTTTATGGCCGTGAAGGGCAATAAAGATTGATTCTCTCTCTCTCTCTCTCTCTCTCTCTCACACGATGTGGACTGAGTGATACGCCGTCTTACCTCTGTGGTGAACGTAAAAGCACCTAACATACTAGCCCACTATATGAGGGCACTAGTATAACATACTAGCCCATATGAGAGCCCACTATATGAGGACCTCTATTGCAGGTTCATCCCTAGAACACATGTTAACCTCCGTAATCAAGAAGACTTCGCCATAACTGAAGTCGACACATACAAGGCGTTCGCGTAGCTGGCCAGGACCTCTTCACAAGAAGGACGCTCCCACAGCCTCAGCCACTGCAGTAAACAACCATGCCGTGTAGACCAGCATAAAGTCTACACAACCACGGAAATCTACCCAGATGAACTGGACATGACCAGGAAAAAAAAAAAAAAAAACCCACACTGTGACAACCCGATTAGACAACCTCGTCCAGCACAGGCATTTTGACAACTTGATCAAGACAACACGACTCCCATGCAAGGACTCAGAGAAATGACTGCAACATATATGCAAGTTGTCCAGCCCCCAGATCGCCATATGGCGATCTGGGCTGGACACCTTGACCAGTCTGCTTTCACTCCTATTCCTTGGCAGGGGGGAGACGGTTCGCCGGATTCGCCCCCTCCTGCCACTCCCTTTCCCTCTGGAGGAGCATAGGCATGCTCCGCCCTGCAGTCAGTGGGGAATGGGCATGCCCCATTGACTGCAGGGGCCATCTACCCTATCGGCCCCTTACTTCTCTTTCTTCCCCCCAGCCTTCAGTCTCCCTACCCTTCTCTCGACTATACACCGCGAAAGCCCCACACATCCAAATTTAAATCAACACATATTATTGCCCGACCCATTAGGCCTCTAGAATTTGTCCTCTTAGCGTACTACCCCACGGTAATTTTAATAGCACCGAGACTATCATTTTTTTTTTTTTTTTTTTTAGAGGACCCAGCCGCTGAAATCCCAAGAAATTAGGCGGTGGGACCTGCCAGAGTGCAATAAATTACAGGGTACACATGGCCCGACTCCTCGTTGGCATAGTACGGACATATTATCCATGCGAAGGGTGGCCCAAAACGGTGTTAGGTAGGTGGTCACAATTCAGTGATCTTTCAGTGTAAATAAATTGCTTTGAGGCACTCTTAATATAGTTAATCTGATATTCGACTCAAATACCAGATTGAGTAATTTGCATCACGGGTGTACTTATGACTGGTCTGAACAATACATCTGAAAGAATTATATATATAAACCGGTTTCACATCCTCAATCATATGGAGAATACTGCTCCCTGTAGGTAGCATTAGTATTATTATTTATACATTTAATTCTCGATTGAGTTATTAACGAATGTTATTTTGTTATTTAATTTTTGGAATTATCGGTACTAAACTAGAAATGCACTGGCGACTATACTTAGTACCCACCCACTGCGAAACAGTTTTGATAAAGAACTCTCACAGCGGGAGTTTCGCTGAGCCGATATACGAGGGGAGCTTAAAGTTTCTAGACTCTCATAGAAATAATGTTGAAATGTTCTGAAAACCGATTTCGTTTTCATTTTTCAACACAGTTTCCCCCACCCCTTAAGTCAACACGATTTCTGGCACGACCCACTAGCTTTTGTAACCCGCTGAAATAAAATTCAGAAGAGTTTGACTCAAATCACTTGTTGACTGTATCCATCACAGCATTGTCAGTCGAATTTCTGTCCTTTTTGAGATTTGGAAATAGAAAACAGTCCGATGGATCCAAATCTGTTGAGTATGACAAATGCTTAATAGCTGTAACCTACAGTCACGCAGTGCTGCCTGAATCACAAACGCTGTGTGAGCCGGTGAATCATCTTGATGCAAGTTGGCTGCTTCGGCCAATTTCCAGCACCTCTTAAACTTCAATTCCTCGCGGAAACGTCTCAGGTTACAATAATACTCAGCATCGATAGTGGCACTCCGGTTCCAGGTAATCAACCATGATCAACTCCTGCATCCCAGAGCTCGGATGACATGACTTTCCCAGCCGAATTCTGCACTTGACACTTTTTAGGAGTGGGAGAAGAGGGACAATTCCACTGTTTCGATTTTTTGATTGATTTTGGTAGTTGTTGGCGCATCGGCTTCTGTGGCCATATTGCACCTCCCAAGGTTTTTGCAGTACTTTGATCCAAGCCCGAGGCGAGAATCGAACCCGCGACCTTTGGGTTGCCGGGCAGGTACTTTACCCACTCGGCTAGCCCGGTCGGCTTCCACTGTTTCGATTGTTCTTTTGCTTCTATGTCGAAGTGGTGCACCCATGTTTCCTCCATAGTGACATACATTCCCAAAACTCAGCTTCATTAGTTTCAAAATGCTGCACAATCTCATGACAACACCTCACTCTTTCCCACTTCCGATCTGCATTCAGTGCTTTTAGGGAGCCACTCGAAGAAAGCTGCTTCTTCATTCCTAAAACGTTCATTTGCAGGTGTTGACACAGTAACAGGCCTCCCACTGACGGGGAGCATCTTCAACACTGTCTCGTTCACGCTTAAATTCTACAACCCAATTTTTGACCGCACCTTGTAAATGACAAGATTCTTCTAATGTTTGCTGCATGTTTTCATGAATTTCTTACCATGACATTCCCTTTAAATGAAGGTACTCAATGACTGCACTTTATTCTCTCAGCAGTCGCCATCTTCATTCACCTTCCATCCTTCAATGTCCTCTGTAAAAGAGAAGAAATAGTTACAAACCTGAAATTTTCTGTGAAAGCACAGGAAGAGTCACAGCACAGATTCGCAATATTGTTTTTCCAGAAAACCTTCGTGATCTACAATGACTAAAAACTTCTTAACCTCCCCCCTCGTATCAATACATTGTGACACAAAACATAGTATACCAAAGTATGTAATTTGCAGATGGGAGTATTTACCCAACTAGATGCTGAATAAATGTCTCCCATCAGAAAAATCACATGGGTGACATTTACTGAACATCTAAATAGACGTTCAATAAATGTCTCTCATCAGTGAGTAAAATTGAGGGGATAAAGAAATAATTCCGAACTCGTTTAACTGGCTTGGTTTGACGCTCATTTCAATAATTGCTGCTTGATGATCGTCCTTGAGATCTCGTTTCTTCTAGAATTATTACCGATTCCTTTCGCTCTTATCACAACAGTCCATGAGCTTAAAACCGTTTCTTTCCTTTCCTACCACCAAACTAAATATAACCTAGCGGATGACCGGGGTAACTCTCGTGAACCGAGAGGGAGGGGGACTGAAGCAGGGGAAACGTCATCTGATGAGAGAGCCAACACCACTCGTAACATGCGTGATTCATAGATCTATCCTTCCGTCTGTCCGTCCGTCCATTTGTCTGTGTGTATGTGCATTGTCTGAGAGTGCGCGGGCGCTTGCGCTATTACTCTGAACTCTGTCACCGGTTAACGACCGAAATATGGACCGCAGGCTCAGTCGACCGTTATAAACCGATATACACACACACACACACGCACGCGCGCGAGCGCTAACTCTCGCTCATGCAGTGGTCGCTCTTCCCTTCTCCCCAAATCTCAAAGTTCATGAGCGAAAAGAAGACACGCTGATAAAGGGTCATGAACTCCATCAATAGAAGTGAAAAAACTGAATTTTTTTTTACTTTACAAGAAAACTTGGTTGAAAGCGGAATTCACCACCAACAGAGAGAGATGAATTAGAATAAGCAGATTAAGAAACATCGATGAAAGAACGTACAGAAAGCAATTGCATGAAAAATCCATAAGCCATACATGCCTTCCCTTAGGTACCTTAGTCATACCTTTTTCATTGTTGGTTCAAAGCAAATGTCAATTATCAACAGCCTCAGCTTCCATCAAAATGCTGATAGTTTACTTTAAAAATGGAAGATTTCAAAAAATCAAAAATAGTCCGAAGTTATAGCTGCTCTTTCTGAATTATACTGAATCCACTGAATTATATCAGTGGATTCAGTGGTATAATTCATTATACCCACGATCTTATATCAAACCTCTAGGAGGGAGCAGAAGAGTTTACTACGCCATTAGATTAGAGTTGCTATAAGTTGAAACCAACATTTTACACTTCATCTACTGTGGACTTGCTGATGGGGAAGAGGATATTGTGATCTTAATCATTGTGAATTAATCAGCAAGTGACAGGCGAATTCCAATTTCTGGGAAAATTTCGCACTGTTCTAGGTTTCTGGTCATCAACTGAGAACAGCTGAATAATAAAAGGGAAAAAATCGCTCTTACGAATCACGGAATTCTCCCCTCCCCTGCCCCATTTTCTAGCAATGTTTTGCAGAGTGGAAGCCATTCCATTAACAATATGAAACAAGGGTTGTGTTAAGTAGCAAAAACCGTCTTCCTTTCCTTCAGCCTAGCACGAGGAGGACACAATGTTTTAGATGACAAATAGTTTCGTTGAAGCGTTACCCCAGGGGAAGATAAAGGGGATTAGATGTTCACTGAATCGATCAGTGTTCTTGTGATGTGTACGAAGGAAAATAGAAACTGAGTGGTGAGCGACAGTGTCACAACTAATGTATGCGACTTGAAAACGTACACAAAATTTCTCCTGCTCTGCGATTAAAAATTAAAATAGTTTTTATTTTTTCCTGTTTTGCGAGAAACCACGATGTGAATCTCAAGTTAAAAACTCGAAAAGAATAAGGAATAAAAAAACAAAAACAAACCTGAATTTACTGATAGAAAACAGCATAAAATTTACATGAATAACTGCATTAATGAAACGAGCATGCCCATACTTCAAAGAGCAGGACCACTAGCTTATGGCTCTTAAAACATCTTCCCATCGGTGTGTGTCTGCGTTCTAACTGATATTTTGATCAATTTTTCCAACTTCTATATTGCTAGACCCACCCGCTCTGGATTTCTATATAAGAAGGGGTCTAGAGGCAAAACTCTCAAAGTTCATTTCTTTTGTAATGGAGGACTTGAAGAATTCTGAACCTCAACTAGTTGGACTTGGAGAGTTTTGCATCTAAACTGAAATTTTATACTAAATTTTATATCGGACTTGATGAATTTTGCAGCTTTTTTAAAGTAACATTTGACAGATTTTTAACCGAAGATTTATGTGTAACTCATAACTCAATTACAAAAGAAATGGCCTTGGCGAGTTTTGCATCTAGACCTCATATACCGTATTTCCCAGTGGGCAGAATACGCCACATGGACAGAATACTGGAAGGTCAAAAGCCATACGGAAGATTATCTGAATTTTCCCTCCTTATCCTAAATTAGCTGCAGCTATTAATGCCTCATGCACATCATTATATATTCTTACTTGCTCTGACCATCCGGAAATACGACAACAAAACAAAGCATACGATGCCAACAGCAACAAAATATATGATTCGTTAAAAAAAAAGTATAAAAGAAGCAAGCATGCAAGGTTGTACGCGTATTCCTAAAGATCTCTAGATTCCTAAAGACGCGTATTCTTAAAGAGTCTAGTATCTATATACCGAAATGCACATGATCTTTTAGGAACCAAGGGCTCACATCTGGTGAGTATGGGCTTGGCACACCCAGGGTCCTGAGCTGGATATCATCATCTTTCTTCTGACTCTTGTTCTCTCTCTCAGAGTAATTCAGAAATTTTTTTCGGTTGGTGCAGCATAATCCTTCTTCTTAATCCTGCTAAATGATCTTTCTCCAGAGCAATTAGTTATAATGAAAGTAAGAAAAATTCGAAATCTAGTTTCAACATTTGGAAAAACTGATTGTATAAAACTGATTGTCTTGAATTATTATATTGTATGAATTTTGATAATTAAACTCATTTGTTTGAGAATAGTTTTTCTTTATATACAGATGGAAATGTTTTATATCTTCGTATAAGTTATCTACGTCTTTGGGGTAATTATTTACTAAACTTTTTACATTTTCTGTGAGCTCTTCGTCTGTCTGGTAAAAATTTAATAAAAATAAATTTTTGTGAAATATTCTTAAATACTTTCTAAAGAATCCATGATAGGAATGAAAGATTTTATCCTAAATTTATATTTTGCAGAAAGATCGTCAATATCAGATGCATTTCCATCATTAATCTGTACTTTTCTAGATCTTCTTTTCTTTGCACTCTTATAATCTATGTTATGTGGTAATTTTTCATTTTGTTCAAATTCATCGAAACTATTTCTGGTTTCTTTAATGAAATCTCATAAATATGCATACAGTTTTGAACATTGATGTTTGAGGGTCTTGTAATATATTGCTGGTTTTGTAAAACTGTTCCAATGTATAATTCCATAATACAAGCATAAACATAAATTCAAGTTCTTCCTTTTTTTCGTGGATAATAGGGGCTTCTCTTTTGTTTTCTTCATTTTCGTATTCATCGTCCTGAAATTTAATTAAAGCATCGATAATTTATTCATAATTGCTCTTCTAGCTTTAATATGTGCTTCCCATCTAGTGTCAGAAAGACGTTTTGGAACTTCAGATTTGGATCCCAAAAACTCAATTTTAAAATAGACCATCGTTTTGTCGAGCAGAGAAAAATGTATAGGTTTTTTGCAAAAGTGCAAAGAAATTAACTGCGTCTCATTACTAATCAATGTTACATTCGTTTATAATATAATCAAGTATCAAATTGGTTAAATTTTCTCCAGAATATTTTTTTATTGGAATGAATGTTAAAAATCGTTGATCAATATGTGACAGATCAGGCATAGAATCAACAGAAACTAAAATAACCAGTTTCTTTTAAATCTTCAAAAATAGATTTTTACTTTTTTAGCCATTAAATCAATAATTTCGTTGCATATTGCGTTGGATAAATATGATGGCTTTCCAGACCCAGAATTCCCATAATGACCAGCGAGAAAAGGATTAAATTGAACAATTAGTTCTAATAATAAAATTTTATTTCGAGGTGAATTAAATTTCTCGTCATCGCCTCGAAATGGCAATCTTCGTTCTGCCAAAGTAGATATAACTGCAACAATACGTTGAAGTACCTGCCTCCAATATAATTTCTTTATCTAATTTTGAATCTAAAGTGGTTTCACCTTTTCTTGATAAATATGTGAGCAAAGCTGCTCTATGATCAGTTGAATTCTCGTGTGGTTTAATTAAAATGGGATTGCGCCAATCCTTAAAGCCATCATTGGCTAAGGCGCAACTTGAATTTGAAAAAAGCTTGCATAAAAAACAATAGACACACATCCAGTTGATGGAGAATATACAAGCCACTCTCGACTGTGCTTTTCACCATTAGTTTTTGTGGAGTGAAAGAGTCCTTGAGAGCAATACCTTACTTGATTTTTAAATATCTTTTTTGATTTTTCAAATGAATCCTTCCAGTGTTTACAGTCAACAGGTCCTTTCTGAACCCAAAACGAGATATCATCCTTAGTTAAGGTACTCTATAGACCCATATCACTGTATTTTGTATAAAAGTTTTGTTGATTCTTTTCTGTATCGTAGTCTGAAATATCAGGATCAGATCTGGTTGCCTTAAAAATATCTGCAGCAACACAGTAGTTTGTTTTATAGTCTACAATATCAGGATTAAATGAAATTGCAATAAAAATATCTGTAGGAATAGTTGGTGTTGATACCTCAGGTCGAACCTCAATAGATGAATCTTCGTTTATTTGTGTTACTTTAAAATAAGTGTCAACTTTGGGTAAACTAGATAAATGAGCCTGTAATAATTTTTTTCTCTTTTGATACCCGATTGCAAAACTTCTCTTCATTTTTAATCCTAAGCAAAAAAAAAAATTAAAAAAAACGAAAATTTTGAAATTTTCTTCTATACCATTGCGCATCGTTTCAAGTCCCGGACACTTGAAATATATACAGAACTCAGCTGCTCAGAGTTATTCTCTAGTCTTTCCCCGCAGGCTAATGAAACTTGATAATAAAAACTTATGCTCCAGCTATTAAAGGACAGGGGAATCCAGTGAATAGCCTTGAGCTACTAATGAATATCTGAATGGAAGTTATCATTTGAAAACCCAATTTAATGGCGAGTAAAGCTTCAAGACTAACTGACTTTTCACGCTTGTACCAAATTTTACCGTTTTGTCCTGTGTGCAGATGCATGAAACAAAATTTTCTTCAGCGCTGAACTCAAAGTCACCCTATGACGTGCAGGTAACTTTGCACCTAGAAGATTTTTTTTTTTTTTTTTTTTTTGATTTGGTAGTTATTGGCACATCGGCTTCTGTGGCCATATTGCACCTCCCAAGGTTTTTGCAGTACTTTGATCCAAGCCCGAGGCGAGAATCGAACCCGCGACCTTTGGGTTGCCGGGCAGGTACTTTACCCACTCGGCTAGCCCGGTCGGCTCACCTAGAAGAGGGTAAGCCTTTAAATTTCCACATTTTCAACTATAACCATGACAACCGCTGACTTGCTTAAAGTGAATTTTGTCATATACAATTCTATAAATGAGGATATAATGGCATTTTTGCTCATAATTGGTGTACTGTTACAGAAAAGTTGATGTCTTCTTCTTCAATGGCTGCAGTGAAGTTTCAGGCACTAGGTTCTCGTTGGACAGTCTGCGTTGGCTGGCTCGGAGCTTGGAAGATGAGGTCGGGAAACGACGACAATTTGTTGACCTGGAGCCAAGTCAAATATAGTTGCATTCATCCGGTTTCCCTTACTTGGACTATTGATTAAATGTGTGATTGGTCATGGATATATCCATAACGAATCACCTTTGGCATTTCAGACACCTACGACTCTGCAAGAAGACATGTCTTACCCACCTAGAGAATATTCCAGTTGCATCACAGAGTAAGGAGGCACAAAAACACTGTCATATAATGCCCACCCCGGAATTACTTCATTTAACCGTGTGTATTATATCTAAAAATTGCGTGGTCAGTTTACCTGTTTTGCTGGATGAAAATCATGCGTTTCTGGGAGGGTAGGGAGATCTTGTCCTCGAAG
Source organism: Mastigoproctus giganteus (assembly GCF_048544385.1). Classification (NCBI taxonomy): domain Eukaryota; kingdom Metazoa; phylum Arthropoda; class Arachnida; order Uropygi; family Thelyphonidae; genus Mastigoproctus; species Mastigoproctus giganteus. The sequence continues at coordinate 159,933,558 of NC_143586.1, read as the reverse complement.
TGTAAAAACCCCATAAAAGTGGCTTTTTATTCGAACCTGGAGGAGGGGGAGGATTTTTCACTCGGTGGTACGGAGGACGGAGATTATAACCACTGTATTGCCGCAAAGAGGTGGAAACGCACAGATGATAGGTGTGCTGGGTCTTGGGAAGACAGTTGTGCTTAATGTTGTGAAACACTTAGCTGATTATATCTGGTGTAATGGCAGCGAAGACAGAAGCAGTGGCTGACCCAACATGATCACTAAAAATCGAGAGGCGCTGCTTCTTTATTATGTCATGTAGCATTACTGTTCATGATTAATATTGCAGAGAGGTTAAGTGGAGGTTTGGCGGTTATTAGATAGAATCCTATTTACAGGGCGAATGGCGACATCATGTTTGAACGACCGCAGCATCGCAGCGGTTGTTGTTGTTATAGGGTCACTGGTGAAACTTCAGAACTGAGCGACCCTGCGCAATCTTACCATCTCAGGAGAGAAAACAAAATCCATACTCCTTAAAGGCAAGCTACAAATCAGGAGACCACCTACAATGAAATTAAACTTTACCCCCATGCGACTGTAGTTGTTAGATTTGTTGGTGCACCAGCAACTTAGACTATGATGCACTCCATACGACTTTACACGGACGTCAAGCACCTAAGTATCTTCATGGACTCGGGGCTCACCTTCCACCACCAGCAGGGCAGACTGGGAGCCGAAACACACAGTCCTTACCCTCATATACCAAGTGGCATACGTGCCAATTATGTGTTATGGTGACTATCTGGTACCGACAAGACTTCCTAGTAAGAAACAAACGCAAGCTGGATTCAATCCAGAGGTTCATGCTTCTTTCAATTTGCAGGACTTGCTGCACCGTCAACGTCCCTGCATTGTAGGTAATAACTGGATGCTTTTAGAAGTGGTTAAAAGAGGACTTTTCTATTACTTAACTTTTTTTATTATTATTTTATATATATATTTTTTTTTAATTAATTAATTTTTTTTTATATATTTATATATTTTTTTTCTTTCCTTTTTTTTTATTTAATTTTTTCTCCTCTGGAGTGGATCCCCCATAGGAATCTGATTTACCTTTTGGAAACATTAGGCGAGTCAGGCTGAAATTGAGACAGTACGAGCACTATGGGACTGGCCCACCTTCCTGTGGTGTGGACGAGTACCCAGAATCGTCTCTCCAGGTGAGTGATGCTTCTGGGTAGCCAAGCGACCAGACACAACAGCAGAACACACACACACATAATACACACAAACCTACGTCATTCACATATCTGGCCCATTTGTAGTGATACTGTTCTTTACAGAGATACGAGGCGGATTTGAACTGACGCTCTAGGAGCCGCCCTTTAAAAAAACACATGTCCACATGTCACTTAACTGGGGAGTCTAAATTGGATATCACGCTAATAATACCCTCTCTTGTCAACAGACTAAGGCACTGGCAAGTACATGACACTGCCGCCGCCGCCACGTCATTGGCTAATAACATACAGCATTGAAAACAATACCTCTACTCGTTTGATGTACGTTCACGATACCATCAGATTCTCCACTAGAACTGCCAAAAGGGATACCTTTGAGAACGTTATCCGAGATGCTCTTCAGGACCATTCAGCTGAGCGCTTTCGAACCATGAATAGCCACCAGAAAACTAATTTCTTACAAGACTTACTCCATAAAGCATCAAGTGCCTCGATGAAAAAATGTACCCCACTTCCAAAATTAACAGATCTCCGCTCCTCTCTCCATCGTGCAAGGAGACAGTTACAAAGAAAACGAAGAACATACCTCAAAAAGTAGCACAGTACAAGGAAAGATACAATGCAATCCGGGGAGAATACACGAACAAAATTTATCATGCCAAACAAAGTTACTGGGAGTGCCCTGGTGGAGAGACAAAAACCCTTGGTTCACAAGTTGATAAGAAACAAAGTAGGGTCCACGGATATCATAGATTCTATCGACTCTGAGGGTTCCTCAGAGACGCTTTCCTCGGAGAAGACAATGAATAAGATTCTAGATGGAATAATATACCAAAACAATCCTTACCTTGACACCGAAGTGCACAGAAACGTCATCACTGAGAATCAGTGTTACTTACCCTCCATCACAAAAGAACCCTTCACTGAAGAGGAGGTTGCATTAGCCATAAATAAAATCAAAAATGGAAAAACCCCCGGACTGGACTTCATCGAGGGGGTGTCCGTCAAACACCTTCGGTCTGCTGGATCCGATGTTCTAGTACGCTTGAACACGTGTCATAATGGAGGCTCCTTTCCTACACGTTGGAAACACGCCAGCCTCAGGTTTTTACCCAAAGATCCAAATTGTCCCAATGGTACAGGCAAAGCATACGGCCCAATTGCTCTATTACTAATATTAGGAAAGGTATTTGAGAGATTACTTCTCACCCGTCTTCAGCCTATGAAACCAAAGGACTCGCCTCCCCACTCCAATTTGGATTCAAGCAGGGGTGTTCAACTATTGATGCACTGCTGAAAACCACTCAGCCAGGAGATAATTCTGATTCCCGTTACGTACTGGCGCTTTTTATAGATTTTAAGGGAGCTTTTGACAGTGTCTGGTGACCAGGGATCCTGCGGTGAGCCAGAATATCTGGCTGCTCCTCCAACATCTTCAAATGCTTTCAAATTACTTCTCTAACAGAAAAGTTACCATCAAAACAAAATTTCATTGTATCACCAGCCAACTTACCAGAGGCTGCCCGCAGCTCTGATCTGGGGCCAGCTGTCTGGAATATGATTCTGGATGAATGGCTCCTGCAGGACTTCCCCATACCACACAGCTCTCATATGCCAATGACCTGGTTATAACGATAACCAGGTCAATACTGCTATTGATGTTATTAAAAATGACTTTAGCATGTAGAACGACATCAACAGAATCACTATAAATATTAAAAGGCTGTATCCCCTTGACCTCCAAGCGGCCTTTACAGGGCTTTCCCATGCTATCAGAAAGAACAAAGACGTTGAATTCGTGAGGATAAAAAGTATTGTCATTGCAGATCCAAAACAAGAACTCCGGCGTACTTGGCAGGAATGACTCCCTCTGGCAAATCCGTTGGGATGATTCCACCAAAGACAGTACTACCAAGTTATTTCTACCTAATGTCTCCTACCTCAACAAACAAAGACTCGACTGGTTCTTCCCTAATGTACATACTATCTTTCTTCTGACAGGACATGGATCATTCAAAAAGCGACTTCATAACTTTGAGCTTGTAAATGAATGTGGAGAACTGTAGGACTGGCACCACGTAATGCACTCGTGTAACGTCTAATTGGACTTACGTAATCAAGTGTTACTGGAGCTAAATTCAACCACTTTCAGTCCGATGGGCAACCTGTTAAAATCAAAAGAAGCGTTTTTAGCTTTTAGCAGGTATGCCTCTTCAGTCTTCAAGGGCGCTGGTATCATCTCTCCACATCTGATCCTATAACGTAGATATCCAGACAAAACATTCCTGAAACCACACTGCCTCTCCTCCTCCTCTTCACAGGCCAAAATCAGAACTGAATGAATACCCAACTAGACATCTTCCTCGTAGGAATAACGGCAGTGAAATGAAAGCAATCAAACTCACACACTTCCCATTGTAGGCCTCCTTTGTTCTGCAAGTTGTCTTCTTTTCCCTGGCCTTCGGTGGGCTCTCAGACCAGGGATGATTCCTACTTCTCCCTTCCCACCTCTTCTTTCCGCTGGAGGATGCCTTCTTTCCTCATCCTCCTCTTACGTACTTTGACTTCACCACTGGTACTCTCTTCCCCACACTCTTCCACTTTTTTATTTTTTTTGTCTCCGTCTAGAAAGCTCAGGGGGGGACCCTGGCGGAGATCAACCAGCGTATGGTAGGCAGCCTGGCTAACCGCCCAGTAGTGGTGGCGGACAACGTAGGGTTCCACTAGGGGCCCTACGGCCAAGCAGTCAGAGACACACCAACAGAACATAACACAATACTGTATAAATCTGACACTATACTTTTTCCTGGCTTTTGCAGTAGTTCTGCATTCCATCACAGAGTATATACGGCGCATGTGGGAAACCACCAGTGGCGCCTTACCCTAAATACTTTGCCACTATGATTTAAAGAAGGGAGTTCTAACCGAACTTCTTAATCTTCAACTTGACATCACAAACGACCAGGTAGGAAAGAAGCTGGATATCCCATCATCTACAAGAGATATGGCAACGTGACTGGGATACCACAACAAAGTGAGACATCAAAAAACGATTCCTTCCATCCATAAGTACACGTCACCCAAAACCTTCACCCTGGTTTCCGCCTGGCCTCTATGTGACCTTTATCATCACCGGAATGGATCCTTCCAACAAAATCTGAGGGCCATGGGAATCGACAATGATCCACGTTGCCACTGCGACGAAAAGGAGTCTTGGGGCACCGGATGTACGAGTGCCCCAGCTACACAACATCAGGCTTAAATTCCTCACCACAATACAAACAAACAAAAAAAAAAAAAAAAAAAAAAAAAAAACCGCCACAATACAAAAAAACCGGCGCAATCAAGGATTCACTCTTGCTATAAGGCATTAACGACCTAAGCGCAGGAAACATTTGCACTTAGGCGAGCTAAGATCGCAGAACTGAGAGCCCAAGAACTAACCCAGACCGGCATGGAATAACTTTCTCCCAGAACAACACAGACAGGATCATGCTAATCCGATTAGGGTAGGATATATTGCAGGCACCATCCAAGGTGTGGGATGCTGGCACCCATCGGAGTGCGGAATTTAAAAGATATTGCAAAGCCGAAATGGGTAGGATATACTGCTGTCACCGATCTAGGTGCAGGATCTACAAGTACTATGCCAATGACAATCCTTTACTACGCCTAAACTAGGCTGGATTAATTCTCAACTGTCAATCCACCCAAAATTATCCCCCTTTCAATCCTCTCTTCTTCTGTATACCACTCCCATGTTTTTTTTTTTTTTTTTTACTTGGTCCGAAGCTCAGGCAACCCTGGCGGAGGCCAGCCAGAGTATAATGGGCGACCTGGATCACCTCCAGTGGTGATGGCGGGCAATGTAGGACCCTGCGGCCAAGAAACTACAGACAGAACATAACACTACTCTGTCACAAATCAGACATTACACTTTTCTGGCTTTTACAGAAATTCTGTACAAAGAATATCTTCACAAAATACCATGACGCAGATGTGGGAACCCACCGGTAGCGCCTTCCACAAAACACTGTGTTGTAAAAGGGTTTTAGGAGCATCAGCGACTAAGGCCATATTGCTGTGTGTATTGCACTATCTGTCAGGGCGGGCTCCAAAATTTCTGGTTATTTTCAAGATTTACTTGCGAGATCCTGTGCAAAAATAAATACGGAGTATTTTTGTAATAGTGATTTTTAATTTTTTTAATTTTACAGTATTCAAATTTTCAAAAATTTACAGCTCTCGGAGTGCCGATAATGTGGGTAACCAGGCATTAATACGGCAGTAGGCTCGTTGATAGAAATGCAGAAAAGACGCGGATGATATTATTATTTAGACCAATTGAGCGCGGAGCCCTGTTCGACAGAACCGGTTAAACATGCATGTGGCCAGGGCTGCTGTCTGTAAATTGCGCGAGTTCTGAGGTCGATTTTGTGTATGCTGGACGAAAATCCCGCGTTTCCGGAAAAAAAAAAAAAAACATGCTACCCTCACTTTTTTCACGAAGGAACCAGTTTTTTCCTGCTTCCTTCGTATATCGTGGCTGTGAGGTCCAACCGGAGAGTACGGCACCATCGTAATAGCCAAGACCGAAGCGGGATTCGAACCCGCGACCTTTGGGTTGCCAGGCAGGCACTTTACGCACCCGGCAGGCTGCTACCCTCACTGAGATCGATTAACTCAGCGAAGTTGTGAAAAAGGCCCATAAAACTTCCTCCAGTCTTCATTTTAGCTATTGCAGCATAAAATCATCAGAAAGTGATTCAGAATCGCGTGGATCCACTTGTGGTTGCTTTCCGTGACACCTGCAGGTCAGTCATGAATGGCATCCTTAACTGAGTTGGTGGACCTGCTGGATCGCTGGTGCTCTGTACCTCTCCTTTGGTTATTGGAATATACGCCTTGTATTGGTTGCAGTGAAGTTTATTGCGAAAAGAACGTGACACCTTAGATAAACTCGAATATCTTGAGAGCAAAAAGGGCGTAGGTTTTGCCTACGGGTATCCTTGCGGCTCACAGTAAAAGAAACAGCCTTTACACGCAATACGATGGTGACACCCAAAACACGGCGCGAAATTCGGAAGTGCAATCTATCTTTTCTTCATGTCTCTTTACTGTGGCAGCACAGAATAGTCGTATGCCAAACAGGAAGCTCAGCTAGTTTCTGGTGCTGTTTAATGCACCAGTGAATCTATCTCTCTTTCTCTCTCTAATAGGCTGTTTGTACCTGATCACAGCTCTATTGAAAACGCAAAAGGTCTTGATATCATTTGCCTTTCCTGAGTGGAGGTAATGTCTGTATGGAGCTAAGTGTACCTACAAAATATTTTGATTACTGTTCTATAACTCTTGGAATGGACCTTTTAACCAGGAGGAATTAACTCATATGTGTTTCATTTCGGTTAAAAGGTTGTTCCCTTCATCCCGATCCTGGGCATGATGGATCCCCTTTTTCAGAATGACTTTGAGAAATGGTTGCAATCCTATCCAAGAACAATAAATACTCTTTACTGTAGAACGAGCAGTACTACTGAACAAGAACTTCACGGGTCAGAGTACTTTACAATTAATCACAATGAATAGAATCGTCAACCGCATTTAGCAGTCACGCGATGTTGAACCACGGTCTACCCAATCGTGCAAGCTCTAACACTTTTCATCGCTTTCAATTACTAGGCAATAATTGACGAAGGAAATCAATATTTTCCAGCTCTCAATAATTGGAGTTCACAATATACCATATTTCCTATATTGGATCCAATGCTTGGAGCGCATATACAATTCAAATATATAAACTAACTTTTCTATTTATACTCCATGACGGCTAAATAGGGTCAAGGGAATTCACAAGACAGGGATAATACAAGAATAGCTTCGATCATGGTTAACTCAAACGTGTACAAATATACGCTCACGTTTAATTACTTGGCTACGGTAGCCAACAAAATAATTTCATTTAATTATGCAGTAATTCCATTACTGAAAAGATTCAATATCGCAATACTTGAGCACCACACAGCAATCTCAAATGGTTTAACGATCCTAAAGATTCTCTCAAAAAACCAATTCTGCCAGTCTCAACGAATTTAATGAACTTATCGTCCGTCAACCTTTCGAAATCAGGAGAGTTGCAAAAGTTCTGAAAATTGTAGCAAGAGATCGTCGAATTGGTTGATGAGTTGAATATGAATAAAGGAAATGATTTGACAAATTCTGCATGAAGATTTAGGGAAAAATCTGTGCAAAATTTGTGACACACAGCCTCACGGATGAGGCAGAAGCAACGAAGAGTGTCGCCATGCGAAGAATTCATTCAGACTTCTCAAGGTAGTCATAATTTCCTTGAGTGTATTTTCACCAAAAACGCGAGTTGAGTTTTTCAGTACGGCTCACAGATGAAGCTTCAGAGCATGGAGTGGACCTCGAAATTATCACCGAGGTCCAAAAGGTTTCACATACAGGAGTCCAAGATCAAGACGACGCGGATTATGATTTTCGGCAAATAGGGCGTGATTCATAAGGAATTTGTACTTGAAGGGAAGAAAGCCAAGGCCGTGTTCTATGTACAGGTGGCTCAAAGACTATTGAAACGCAATTCCCTGGTGAGGCCGCAATTTCGAAAGAAAGGTAGCTGCTGCATGGCAATGCCCCTTCCATTCCGCACTCGATGTGAAAACATTTCTAACGAAACATTACATTATACAGATCAACCATCCACCCTACATTCCCGATCTATCACCAGCAGACTTCCTCGCTCCCAAGGTGAAAACTGAACCTGCATCTCATTCTTAATTCCATAAGGAATGTGATTCAGAATGTTAAGGACAAAGAAAAACGTGACCGCGGAGCCTCAACATCATCTCTTTGGACTCCTTTGCTGACTCTTTTCAGAAACTTTTAGAACAGGTAATAAGTGCATTCAATTAGGTATTGATTACTCTGAATAAAAAAAATAGAGCTCCTTCACTTTATATTCTTTTTATTTCACCACTCTGGGAACTTTAATTTCACACCTCATATATTCAGGGTCATCGGGAAAGGTGTGCGTGATTTCCCTTTTAATTATATTCGGAAATAATCATACAGTAGAGATTAGTGTCATTTTAGACTGCAGACGGTGTCATCTGTCATAGCTATCCACTGGGTTGAATTTCCTTAAATGGAAGGCTTATAAGCACCTCTATACGTGAGAGTTCAAAAAACATGGACGTTTGGTTTAATGCCATACCTTAGTCTACATCAGTGACGCTCAGCCTTCTATCCCCCCTACAATAGTTGGAAAAGACCAGAGTTAGAATCCCTCGATGACGCGAGGAATTATGGGCCTTTTTCACAAATTGGCTGAGTTAGTCAGTCCCAGGCAAGGATAGCATGGTTTTTCCCACCCGAAACGGGTTTTGTCAGAAAAACAACCACAGAACATACGCTATGCAATTTACAGACTATATACAGAGCAATACGGCCTTAGTTGCTGATGTTCCTAAACCCCTACAACTACAACAACAACCTTCTCTCCCATTAGGAAGATTTACAGGAAAGAAAGTGGTGAAATTGAAATTTTTTTTTCCTGGATTACTTTATCTTCCCTCAAGTCAATTTAAATCACACACCGTAAATATTAGAAAATATTAAAGATTCATTTTCATATATTTTAAAATAACTGAACCAAAAATGTAAATTCTTGGTTAAAGTATCTAGATAGGTGCCATTAGAGTAAAAATATGCCTTGATTGACTCATGTAGCCAGGAATTACAATAGCAGGGGCCTCCTCATTCTTTTTATAGCTATTATAATCATTTAAGAAACGTTTCGGAGCCACCCTGATGAATGTGGCACACTTGAACACTGTTGAATTCAATAACGTGTAGCTGAAAATAGTATCGGAAAAATATAGAAATAGTGTCCTCTTAGGGGCTCACCTCTTCGCTCCTTACTGTACCTACAAATTTTCCGTGGCTGAGTTAGTTGGTCTCAGGCGTGGATAGCAAGGTCCCCCCCCCCCAGAAACTGGGTTTTTTTTCGTCCAGCAAAACAGGCAAATCGACCTGAGAACACACGCAATTTACAGACATGATACATATACTGGCATATGTAAGAAATTATGGGTGGCTCTAATATAATAATTTGAAAATTTTTTGTACATACAAATTAATATGACTATGGAATAAGGAGTACAGGAAAATTCTGAACAAGCACAGCACATCATTTCATGAAGATGTTCTTCGATTTCCTTACCATTCAAATCATCTTTCCAATATCACTTATTTCATATGAAACCATCCACTGAGAGTTCTATGAGTCAATCACTAAATCTTATATTTTAAAAGTACGGTATTTAAAATATGGTTTGCCTTTAGTTTTTTCGCCATTCGGTTGATCATTTGGAGAAAAAGGAAAACGCAATCGGCTCCTAAATACTTTCCCCTCAGCCTCCAATGTTGACTCCATGGCATGTTTAAGCAGCAGGTGGAAGATTTAAAGGTCTGCAAGAGCCATAGCATGCACCGAGGTGGCTCTCACTGAACTATCCCTGCACATCTGGAGCCTTTCCTTGTACAGCAACAGGTTAGCGACATTACACGCGTCGTTTCAGCCCGCGTTCAGGAACTGGAGCAGTTAAGAAGAAAAAAAGGGCAAAACAAAACAAAAAAAAATAGGCGTTGGGAGTTCAAAAAACGACGCACTTGAAATCCGTCATGATCCGTGCGGCAGAGAAGGCCACTTCAAGGCCAAGATCGTTTCATTTGCTACGCTACAAAGTTGTGAGCAGGAAGAGACCCAAGTACAGCATCCTCTCATCGTCACGAACGAAGGAATGTGACGCTGGCAGGCGTGTTAACGACCCCTAAGACGCCTTAACCACTCGAGTCATATCCAGATGACATCTCTTGACATCTGTCGTCGGAGAGACGACATTATTATTAAATTAATATGATATCATCTTCCGGTAATCGTGCAAGCAGTGTCTCCAGGCGGCAGAAACTACTAATAACGTTACACTAATGGACTTGTATTAAATAAACCATGCAACTTAGTTTTTATTGCGTTTTTATAAGTGCGATGTTACCACTTTCTAAAACGTTTATGAAATTATCGATGAGTGCGAAACTTCAAAATGTAATGCGAGTAAAAAATCGATAATTTTTAAACCCGCGACTTTTTTTGTTGCTGTTTCTGTTAATGACTGCTATGCGTATTTAATGGGCAACGGGTCACCTGGATCTATGAGGTACCTAACTTAAATAATCTCTCTGGTATTTCTTTGGGCAACAATCTGAACAGCATTGCTTGTAAGGGATATACCCAAATACCAGGAAGGCATTATTCTGGTAGATTGCTCCAACACTGCTGGCTACCAAGTGGTCAAATGAGTTTTTAATGTTCTTGTATTCCCCCCTACAGTGGTGCTCAAAAAAATTGCATCACTTCCAAATTTCACCGATTTTCTGTGAAATTTGGCAATATATCATATATATTTTGTAAATAGCAATATCCTATTGCATCATCCATCTCCAGCAAGCTCTCTTGATGATGTTAAGTGCCATACATAGTTGCTAGCTCAGTATTCTGTTCTATTACAATGGCTGTTTTCACAATTAACACCACGTAGGAAAAGCGTTGCTGCTGCTGCCGCGTTGAATGCAGAGGGTTCTACCCATGAAATATCAAACTGGCAGCCTAAACATAAAGAAAGGAAGGAAGTGAATGTCCACCAATATCTTCTGAAGCGCAGAATAGATTTCTGGTCGGCCTGTGTGTTCGAAACAGAAGATCCCTATCGAGAGATCTCAAAACAGCATGGGAAGAGGAGGATACACGAGTAAAGGCAAGTACTGCTACAGTAAGTAGACGCCTTTTCTCATCAGGATTAGTAGCATGCCGCTCATAAAAAAAAAAAGGCACGTTTGGGGCAAAAATGAAAATCCAGCGTCTGAAGCGAGTGCAAAAGAACATGCCAGTTGGCCTGAGGATCAATGGAAATGCATTATTTTCTCTGATGATTCAAAATTGAACTTGCATGATTCGGATGGCCAGCAGATTGTTAGACGAAGAATTTCATCATTACTGTATCATCTCCACAGAGAAATTCTGCATCTCAAATGATATGGAGATGGGGCTGTATTTCACATACAGGAGTCAGTCATCTTGAATTGGTGAAAGGTACAGTGAACGTTGAGATGTATAAGGACATTCTTGAGATAAAATTATTTCCCATAATTAGAGATCGCTATGGGGATATTGCCAATTAAACTTTTCAGAACGAATCTGCTCCATGCCATGGAGCCAAAACCGTATGTAGTAATTCATAAAATTAGCAAAAGTTTTAAGTTTAAACGTCGTACTCTTGCTTAAATAAATGTAATTTATTTTGCTATCTTTACTGTCCACTGGTGCAAAAAATGGTTGAAGGGGAAATTAATTCGCACAATAAAATGGCCTGGGAACAGACCTCAATCCAAATGAAAGTTGTTGGAACAAAATGGGTGTTTCAGTAGCACAAAATAAACCACAGACAGGCAGCTGTAGGATATATTAATCAGTGTTTAGTACCACCCACGAGATTTCCCAGAAATACATCCAGAACCTCATCCAGTCGATGCCACGACAATGTGCAGTAGTCAAGTCAAGAAACTGAAGTAAGTTAAACAATTCGTTGCAGGGGTGGACCAACGAAATATTAGTGTGCGTGCATTTTGTTGTTTTAGAGGTGAGGAAATTTCTTTGAGCACTACTGTATGTTGTAAACCCCTCGAATTCTATGTGGCCGTTCAGGAGTATAAACAGAATTTTTTAAATTTAATTCATCTTCTGATTGCAGGCGTTTATGCTTTGCCTGAAGTCGCTGTTATATTATTATTAACTCAATTTATTACATATGCTTCAACCCTGAAAAACCTTCAGCTAGGGAGATACAGTTCATACCAAAGGTGTTCAATGGGGTTAAGGTCAAAATTCCAGACAGGCTACAGGACCTTCTGAATGCCCATGTCCTTAAATCGAGTCACTACAATAACACGATACTGCACCACATGGTACTCATTGTTCCAGGGAAAAAAAAGACCAATGGCCGAACAAAAGAAACAACCCAGGTTACAGCACCTCTACCAAACGATGCAGTTAAATAAACGCTAGAGGAAAATTAAACGTACCATATCATTAATCACCAGAGGAATTTCTAAATGCCTCTTCAATCTGGACTGTAATTAGCCAATCTTAGGAGGAGGGAGCAGAGTCAGGGAAATATAGTCTAAGTCACTGATGCGTCTAAAACCCAATAACATACTGATAAACATGTAATCGTTAATAATGATATCATACATAATCGATAAGTCATAAACGATTACACTCGCGTCATTCGAATTATTCATCGATTATATTAATATCATTCAAATTATTAGTAGTTACTAACTACTCCATTCATTCGATTAAAGAAAGTCATTGGCTAATGACATTTCATTCCGATCGTGCTCGTATCACTCGAATAGTTAACAGTTACTAACGGGTATAATCGAGAGGTTATAATGGAATCATTCAAATATTCCGGATACTTCTATCTCCTAATGGGCAGTTTCCTACCAATACGTTTAATATGAAACACGGTGCTTCAAAAAGATTTGGATCAGTAGCGTATAGTTATGGCCCAAAAAATGGCAAGGTCCGATAAATGTAAGATTATGTATGCATTTGGGTAACAGGAATCCTCCTGAAATCACTAATAAGATAAGGTGGAGGGGAGGCACTAAAAGTGGTTCAAGACTCAAGACTTCGGTATTCCAATTCAATCTGACATTAAATTTCCCATGCAGTGTAAGCAGAAGACACAAAGGTATCCTGTCCACGATTTATAGGACATTTGCTAGTAGTAAGATGGACGTCATTAGCTCTCCATACCAGCTGATGGTTAAAAAGTAAAACTTCTGAAGGGTTCAAAGAAGAAAATTAGTGATGACTGCAAATCAACACACATATGAAGAACAGCTTAGAAAGTGCGGACTGTAAAGTTTTACAACTATAAGGGAAGAACTGATAAAAGGTGTATAAAACGCTGAAAGAGTATGATAAAATAAATGAGGAAGGTTCCTCTGAGAAAAGAAAACACGAGGCTCAAATAAAAACTTCAGAGAATAACAGAAACCTGGATCTCATGAAATTCACTTATGGGCAGCATAAGTGAATTATTGTCGAACACAGAATTAGCATGAATATTCTGTTTTGTTCTATTATTTTAATTTATACACTGCTCGACAAAATTAGCAGAACAAAACGTTTCTCATGAATATTTTATTGTGAAAATTGTAGCCAACGTGAATATTTGATATAACAGCAAACAAATTCTGAGTATCCAATAGAAATCGACCTACCACCTTAAAGAGCCGCACATTATTCACGCCTATAAAGACACGGGTTGTGACCACGTCACTTCATGCCCATTTTGTGGCTTGCTCAGCGGGATATCCACATCTCCAGTACTCAGGGTGGCAAGTCATTCTCGTTTAGATGATTCTCTGAGAATGGCGAGCCATTGGACGATTTAAAGCCGGACACTCGCAGGCGGCATGTTGGCTTAATGTATAACGCAGTGTCGTCTCAGCACTATGGAAGCAGTTCAATCCTACAGATAATTTCGAGGAGAGCCTGCTGTACTGTAAGCACCCACGCCCTCTAGGTCCTCTTGGGCGCTCTCCCCTGGACCTGGAGATAGTCTGCTGTGAGTTGCTTTATAAACTATCCAAAGGCAGAGCAATCACCTGCCTAGACTACACAACTGATCCGGCGAACGATCGTAAACTCGAGAAAAAACGCCTTCTCACCAACCTACAGCAGGCCTGGAAAACCCTCTAAACAACTTTGACGAAAGGGGAAGTCACCCGAAGATTCATACTGGATAATCAACTAGTGTTTCCCAAAAGCCCAAACTGGTTTTCACCGGGACTGCTGACATCTTACCTACTCACGGGATACGGCGCAATAAGAGCAGAACTTTCCAGTTTCGGTTTGAGTGACACCCCTCTCTGCCACTGTGGAGAGCCAGAGACGTGAGAGCACCTCATGCACCACTGCCAACTATACGAAGACCTCCACTGCCTCTTAATAACCAGAATACGTTTCTCGCCAATAAACCAAGAACAATATCTCTTGGAGAGCGAAGACAATTATAAAGTCTTAACGCAGTTTGCGCAGGATCTTTTTACTAGAAGGACATGCCCACAACCTTGGCAGGAATTTTCCTACAAACCAACCACTCGTTATCCAGTATAAAGATCCTTAGATGCGTCAACCAAACAAAAACTTAACAGCTACAATCTGAAGAACAACTAATCATTAACTTAACATGGAACTGACCACTGGCTTAAACTGGAGTCACTATGTGGATTTGACCACTCACACGGACGGGACAACATGTCCCAGGAATGGCATAGAAAGACCCGACAAAGACATTGTGCAGTTTGCTGCCGAAACGTCATTAGGCGATCCGAACCGAATACCCTCACTCGGTTCACTTTCTTTCCCTTCCCTTGGCAGGGGGGATGGTTACTATGTACCCTCCCCCTGCCATCCCCTATCTTCACCTGGTGAGGCATGGGCCTGCCCCACCGACTTTTGGGGTTATCTTCACTATTGATCCCATATTTCTGTCTTTCAACTCCCCAGTCCTATATCTTCCTTTCCTCTCTAGCTATCTTGCGACTAGCGTTTGACCCTTGTCAAAACTACACAAGCCCCACACTCAAAAAAAAAAAAAAAAATTAACTCTACCCCGCATAGCATCTCTCTTTCGGCCTGACCCGATTTCTAGCGTTTCTCCCCCCCCCCCCACTTTTTTTTTTTTTTTTTAGGTCCTAGCCACTGAAATATCAGGAAATTAGGTGGCAGGACCTGCCAAAGTAAACAGTAAATCTCTAAAATACTGGTGTACCTGGTCTGCCTCCACGAGGTATAATGTGGGCAACGGTGGGTCTCATTTGAGACGAAACGGCTTAAAGACCAGATGAACAACGGTACAAAACATACACACAATATCCGTACACTTTTAAACCTCTGGCGTCTACAGTGTTCTGTATCACACCATAATGTATACTACGCGGAGATGGAGGGAACCACTGGTGCCGTTAGACCCTAAATACACTATAGGAGCAGTTTCAGGAGACATGAACCATTACAAGGAGAGTTGGCCAAGATCGCCCGAGGGCTACCAAACGTCAACCACAACAGACCTCTATCGAGCCTAACAACAAGACGGAACCCTACGATGTCCTGTCATCAACTGTCTCTTGAGGTTGTTGCGGCCACAGGTGAAAACATTTCCAACCGGACTGTGTTAAGAAGGCTCAATTCAAGTGGACTCTATGTAAAGAAATCAATGCTTTTTATCCCATTAACCCAAAACCACCACAGAGCTCGTCGAAACTGGCGCCATGAACATATGATTTGAAGCCCTGACAAATGGGGCGAGTTCTTTTCTCTGATGAATACTGTTTTAGCCTACAAACAGATTCCAGACGTTATTTCGTCTGGAGACAACAAGGAACGTGGTACCATCACTTCAACATCAGAGAAAAGGGCATTTACGGTGGAGGCAGTGTCCTCGTTGTTGTTGGTTGAGGTTGGGTTTTAGGAGCATCAGCAGCACGTTGCCCTGTGTATATTATCTGTAAATTGCGTGTGTTCTGAGGTCGATTATCTGATTGCTGAACGAAATCCCGAGTTTCCGGGGGAGGTATGCTACCACCCACCTGAGACCGACTTACTCATCCACGTTGTAAAAAAGACCATTCCTTCCATCACCGACGGGATTCGAAGTCAGCTCAGTTCTTTTCCACCCGGTGCAGGAAGGACAGCGATCTACCAACTGAGCTACCCACAAGGGCCGGTGTTCTCGTGTTGGGCTAAGAATGTTAATACGGTACCCCTATCAAAACTCTTCACGTTTTCGTAGGTGTCCGTAACTGCACACAGGTACCGAGAACAGACCCTCGACAACGCACTACACAGAGTTCAAATGGTGGAGAAATATCTTGAAACTGAAGATGTATAGTATCTAATATAGGACAGCACCTGAACGAAAGTTCAACTCCACCTTTATACAGCGTGATAGTTACACAGCACTGTAACAGGCCAGAAATGTGTGTATAATTATGTTCGTGCAGTGTGTGTTTTGTTTCTGACCGCTTTGTCACAGTTTTGTTTTGTTCTGTTAATTTTATCGAGAAATGTATTATCATTATTTTCTTATTTCTTCTCCTTATGACTTTTCCATCCAGCCAGGAGTGTGTGTGTGTGTGTGCATAGTCTTAGGGAGTGTGGTGGGATATGTACGCTCTGGTGACAAACAGTAGTACTGTGAATGCTAGGAAAAGTGTTTTGTGTTCCTTATGTAAGTGTTGTGTTGTGTTGTTGTGTCCTGGCATTTGGCCCTAGTGGGACCCCAACGTTAGCGCACTGGGAGATAGCGAGGGTTGTCCGTTATTCGCTGGCTGGTATCCGCTAGTGTCTGAGTTTCCTGGATGGAGACAAAAAAAAGGGGGGGGGGGAGGTGGAGTATGGAGAAAATACAGAATGTCGGAGAGAAGGGGGGTAAAGAGAAAAGTAAGGGGGATGTAGAAAGGAATTCCCCTGGTCTGGAAATGGACCAAACCCCATATTGCCCACACTTTCCATCAGGTGAAAGGAGGGGCGATAAAGCCCAGGAAGAGTGAACAAAGCCACGCATCAAGGGAGCTGCGTGTTGGTTTGCCATAGGCGAATAGGTTGTGTGTAACCACAGTTTCCTACCCAGATCTATATTTGTGTTAGCAGTATTCCACCCTGTGATCAAAAGTCCAGGGTCTGCTGTCCATATAGGTGATTTGCATATCCCGTTTGGTTGAGGAGACAGAGGAATACTGGAGGTGGGTCTGGGTCAGTCAGTTGGTAATGGGGTTCAGCCCAGTTAGAATCAAATTCTGTAGGAGAATTTGATTCATCCAGGTTGCTGTGTGTCAAATCCGGTAGAATGAGTCCGTCAATGATTGCAATAGATGTAGTTGTTCCTGTAATTTTATTTTATTTATTTATTATTATTATTTTTTTTTGTTAGTTGTTAGCGCATCGACTTCTGTGGCCATAATGCACCTCCCATTGTTCCTGGTAGTAACGTAGCTGGAAAGGTTAGGTAGGTGTCTTCAACTAGTCCGGAAGCGTTGGCAGGTTGCTGTAGCAATTGTGGAAGTAATTATCTTTTCCGGGTGAAAAATTACTGGGCGAAGCAGGAAAAGGTTTAATAGTAGTGCTTCTCGTTGACATATAAAAATTATTCGTGTCCTTGTGGTTGGTCCTGAATTTGAGTGATGAGTCAACACCGAAGATCTTTATACGTTAGACAGAAGTATATAAGGTACTTCTAGTCCTTAATGAGTCCACAGTGACATTTGGGATCCTCATTAATGCCGATGGATGCCAGTTTGCTGTTGATAGAGCCGTGACTTGCGAAGAGAAACAGTATATAGCCCCGGAGAAAACTAGCGAGGCAATGTTGGGTAGACGTTACAGATATTTGGGATGAACTTGTGGGTGAGTGGTCCTTTTATTGAGTTGTTCCACCTCGATTGCCAAGTTTGGACAAGGAAGAATGCAAAGCGTGTCTTCTCCCGTTTGATATCAGCAGCTGGATCTATTGAGTAATTAAGAATGGTGGCCGGGAGACCGCTAGAAAGGTGGTAGGTAGCCTCTTTGGATGACCTCCAGGTCCAGGGGAGAGAACCCACAGGACCAGAAGGGTAGGAATACTCGCTGTGCAGGTAGTAACAAGGAGGATATTTCTCTGAATTTAGTTCAGTTTCCTCATGTTCTTGTAGAGGGTGGCACGGTTGAACCACACCGTACGGGATTATGGGCAAGAAAACAGCCTTGTAGAAAAGAGATAAGGTTAGTCGTAGAGATTTTGGGCACTTCAAGCCCCAAATCTTTACGACTAACTCTGGCAACCAGAGCAGTATATTTTCTAATTCTGGTAGGGAGAGCGGGGAAGCTTGTGATCAAGAATGACGCCAAAACACTTTAGTTCCGTTACCAGGCGGATGGTTCTGTCGGCAATTTTTATCAGTGGAAGTCTAATTAGTTGGAAGGGATCCTATAACTAGCACAGATGTTTTTTGTGGGCGATATAGCTCAATCCTGTAGAATCCGTATGGTATTGTTAGCAGAAACTTCAAGGGAGGTGCGGAAATTGCCTGGAACCAGGATAAGAACGCCAGCCTGGAAAGAAACAGGTCCAAGATCAAGATTGAGGAGTGTTGGTACTAGGTGCATCGGGTATTTGTCATGTCTGGCTAGTAATATTGGTCATGGAACTAATAATCCTACAAGGCGTTCAGGTTCGTGGCTTTCTGGAGTTCCTTGTAGGTGTTCTCTGGGAGGCCTATTGCTGATAGATTCATATGTAGACTCTTGGGCACCATGCTGGTGGTTGACAGGATAATTGGAATTGTTATATGGTTTGTATGTGCCACCTTAACCATGCAGCAGCAAAGCGGTACCCATCCTCAGCACGAGGATGATACTGTAACTTAATTGCCCAAAAAGGGGCAGATCCCGCACCAATGAAGGTAGTGCTAAATAGGTGGGTGCCAGCAGATTTCTGTAGTTGCCCATACTAGAGAAAACAAGAAAAATAAATAAGTCATTGAAGGCTTCGTGAATTTCTGTATTAAAGGATACTCCTAAAAGGTAAGCAGGGTGCAAGAAGAAAGCATCCATTCACAATGATGCATCTTTGGAACTTGTCGTGGAAGTTATCAGTAACTGCTTTCTTCTGTTGAAAACGTCAACAGAAAACTGTTGAAACTGGTTGAAATTGGATATAGTTTCAATCAAAACTTTTACATTTTCAGAACTGCGGAACATTTTCCAGTAGGGAATTTCTAAAGTCACAATAATAAGGGCAGTGAAGACAACGTGCGCCCAGTCTTCACGCTGCTGACAAAGGCATGTGTCATTATTTTCTAAACCGAACTCAACAAGTTTCGATTTGATGGAACCATGCCTAGTGATGAGCAAAGAAGTGTAGATATTAGGAGAGACCTAAGATGAAATTTTCCGATCAGAAGCAAACAGTACATTATTGATGAAATTGTATGCGTGGTCCAATGATTTTGCCAGATGTTATTAAGTTCCGTCCAGATACGCCTCCTTTCCTGCTTAAAATCGTTTGAAGAGTTTGCAGTAATACCAGCAAATTTTATCTGCAATGCGTGCTTGAGACGATAACAGAACAATCTGAATATAAGATGAATATTTTAACGGCAAATCCCACCTATTACTTGTAGGGCATCAGTGGAAACTGTCTGTCCTGCAGGCACGTTACATACAAAGCAGCATGAAGCGTGAAGAGAGTACAGTTTAGGTCGAAACTTCACAATTTTAACACGCTCAAACCACATAGGAGAACCATAAACGACAATTGGAAGAAACACAGCTTTGTAGTAGAGTAAGAGCGTCTTCCTGCCAAGACCCCAGACAGATTTAAATTTTCTCACTATGGTCATAGTAAATTTCTTTACCTTCAAGAAGATTGTTGATTAGTAGGATGAAATTCTAGTCGGTCATCTAGAATGACACCAAGATATTTCAAATTACGGACATAGGTATTTGTTTGCCATCAATCAATTATACTAGGAGGGCAGTTCGGATTCAACTGATGGTTAAATTACATCATCTTGGTTTTCGCCCGAGATACTGTACGCTTGTTTTGTTTAGTCCAAGCAATTAGGTCCAGAAGGACTGTAGACGCCTTGGTTTCAAGCTGAGATCTTGAAGGTCCAGAAACAATAAGAACCAAGTCGACTGCGTAGGCAATTTGGTGGGTGAACTTAAATTTCCCGATAAGCCATCTATTTAAAACAATGTTCCAAAACTGATGTGCCAAGACAGATCCCTTGAGGGCATCCACGCGAGAGAGAGAGAGAGAGAGAGACATACTAATTGTCTGATTTTTAGATGATTCTTGGATAAACCTGTCTCTGAAGTAATTCTGGGTGACGTGATAAAGCTGCAACGAACACTTAACAGCACGCAGAGCTTCGAATACGCTTTCCCACTACATGGAATCGAACGCACCTTCAAAATCAATAACGATAGCTAAATCGTAATTAGAGTCCAAGTACTTAACATGTTTCTTTAGTTTTAATAAAAACGTCCTCGCAACATTTTCCCCTGATAAACCCGAATTGGTGAGTCGAAAATGATTCGTGATTATGAAATAAATCTGTAATTTTATGGTAAAGCATTCGCTCAAATAGCTTACCTAAGTTTGGAAGAAGGGAAATAGGACGAAAAGATTAAGAATCATAAAACAATATGTTACACTTGAAAAATGGAAGTGGAGGGAAAAGAAAATACCAACTGGATTATACAGGCTGTACCGCGACTGTTATGCACAACTTCATTTTTCACTCAGAATGACCTGAGGTTATTCTGAGCAAAAAATGTCATTTCAACATGGATCCCATTCTCTACTTGGCAAAATGAAGGATAAAAAATCCCCAGGATTAGATCGCATTGAACCAGAAATACTAAAAAAGGTCGCCCAGGTAAATCCCCAATTTCTGCTTAACCTGTTCAATAAATGCCTAACCCAGGGATCCTTCCCAGAAAGCTGGAAAATAGCTGAATTAAAGTTAATACTGAAAAATCCATCGAAGCCTCCAGAACAGCCTAACTCATACCGACCCATTGCCCTCTTGTCCACATTGAGCAAACTACTTGAACGCCTCCTCCATACCAGACTCCTAACACACTACACAGAAGCTGGCCTACAATCCAATTCACAGTATGGATTTCGCCCAGGACGCTGCACAGAGGATGCTCTCTACCAAATAACCCAAGCTGCAGCCAACACTAATTACAAGTACTTTCTCCTCATAACCATTGACTTTGCCGGGGCCTTTGACATGCTCTGGTGGCCAAGCATTCTTCGCAGGCTAAGATTGGCACGCATACCAGCCAACTTATACAGGTGTATAGAAAGTTACCTTTCCAACAGGAAGATCACCATTTCCTCACCATACCAGAAGCTCACCAAATCTATCTACAGAGGCTGCCCACAGGGTTCGGTCCTCGGCCCGTTCCTCTGGAACATCGTCCTTGATGAGTTACTTGATCTGGATCTGGGCTCTGTTACTATCCAAGCATTCGCAGATGATATTACCATCTCCATCGCAGCGGACACCAGAGCAGCTCTCGAGGCCGCTGGAAATCAGGCACTACAGATCTTACAGGACTGGGCAACTCTACACAAGCTCCGGATTTCTCCACAGAAGACACAATCCATACTTCTCAAAGGCACCCTACAAATATCAAGGCCACCTCAGATCAAGGTACAAGGAAAAACCATCAAGCTGGTAACTTCCCTAAAACACCTGGGTATCATCCTGGATTCAAAGCTCTCCTTCTTCCCACACCTCTCATACCTTCAAGTAAAAATCAGAAATTATGCAGCCTTAATCGTCCGAGTAAGCAGGTGTGACTGGGGTCTGAACCGGAGAACACTCAAACTCCTGTATAACGCTATATTCCTCCCTGTTATTACATACGGATCTGGGATTTGGTACCATAGAGCAATAATTGTTCGCAATAAAAGCAAACTGGAAACAATTCAGCGAAGTATACTGCTTGCCATTACCAGGGCCTGTTGCACAGTAAGTTCTCCGGCCCTACAGGTTCTTGCAGGTGTCCTCCCCCTTGACTTGGAGGTTATCCGTCGAGGATTGCACTACTGCCTGTCGCGGGGAATCCCAGCTACCATCTTTGGACAATCCATCGACACCCGCACTGACTGCAAGCAAGAAAAGAAAAAACTAGCTGCCATGCTACTACAAATCTGGCAGACAAGATGGGAGGAGACGGACAAGGGCCTAATAACTAAGAAATTCATCCCGGATGTCAAACTAGTTTATCCAAAGTCGCCGCCTTGGTTCTCTCCTGGCCTCTACTGTACATATATTATAACTGGACACGGCTCTATAAATCATAAGTTGACTACCTTGGGAATCATCAATAACCCCTACTGTACATGTGGAGAAATTGAAGATTGGGACCATCTTCTTTATAACTGCCCAATTTATAACGATCTTCGAGGAACACTGTACACCAGGCTACAACACATACCTCAAGGACAGGAGCACCTGCTAATTTCTGAAGAACAATATTATAAATCATTAACGGAGTACGCACAGAACCTCTTTTCTAGGCGTAGGACTCTACAACCAACTCAAGCCAGGGATAGAAACTTGTAAAGGACTTACTCAAACTCGAAATAAAAAAAAATCTGTACTTGACTGTTTTACCAGCATCGACTTGCTAACCCTGGAACATCCAAAGTAGGATTACCTGCTAACTTTCCATATGGTTTGGTAGGCTCCAGTGGTCTTGACCACTCCACCGCAAAATATAAGTCACACTCAGCACTCTCGCTGAGTGGTTTTTCTACCCTTCTGGAGTTATCCCCTCCCCCTTTTCTCCTGGTGGGGCATATGCTCCACTGTCAATTTATGGGATGCCCTTACCTACATCCCCTTACTCTTACTTTCATCCCCCATCTTCTTCCGTACACCCTGTACTGCTGCACTCTACCTTATTTTTTATTTATTTTTATTATTTATATACTTTTTATTTTATTTTATTATTATTATTATTTTTTTTTTAATTTAATTTATTTTTTTTTATTAATTTATTTATTTATTTATTTATTTATTTTTATTTTATTATTTTTTTTATTTTTTTTATTTATTTATTTTTTTTATTAATTTTTTATTTTATTAATATTATTATTTTTTTTATTTATTATTTTATTTTTTTATTTTTTTATTTATTTTTATTTTTTTATTATTTTTTTTTATTTTTTTTATTATTTTTTTTATTTATTTATTTTATTTATTATTATTATTTTTTTTTTTATTATTTTTTTATTTTATTTTATTTTATTTATTTTTTTTTTTTTAATTGGTCTCCGTTCAGGAAGCTCAGGCGACTCTGACGGAGACCTGCCAGAGAATAATGGGCAGCCTGGCTACCTCCTAGTGGTGTGTGCGGGCAACGTGGGGTTCCACCAGGGGCCCTGCGGCCAAATGCCAGGACATACAACAGAACCCAACACAAAACTACACATTCAACACACTACACTTTTTCTGGCATTTACAGTGTTCTGTATTTCTTCACAGTGTACATATGGCGCAGATGTGGGAAACCACAGGTGGCGCCCGACCCGCACACTATGCACACTATATCTCTACCAAGGGTTTTTTGAAAAAAAAAAAAAAAAGCTCTGCGTTGCACAAACACAGTACATAACGCTGAGATGGGGGGGGGGAACCCCTGGGCCAGTTAGACACAAAACACTTTACTCCAAGGGAGACATCATAAGAAAGTTCCTCCCCTCGATCACCAGAGTATACTCTGAATCACCTAAATGCTTTACCCCTGGCCTGCATGTCACGTTCCTGCTGACTGGACACGTGCCCATTACTGGAAAACTCCAAGCGCTTGGAGTCATCGATGATCCACTCTGTCGGCACGGAAAGTTGGGATCACGTCATGCACAGCTGTGAGCTATACGAAGACTTAAGATGCATCCTCCGCACAAAATTCCATTATCTTCCAAGAGACCGGGAACATCGCATTCTTGACTCTGTCGAAGGCTACATAACCTTTAATCGCTTCGCTCAAGAACTCTTTGTGCAACGTCGAGCTCTTCCCCGGACATAATACTAAACAAAGTCTCCGCAAAGTCTGGACAGCAACTAACTACAAACTGTTCAACCACAAAACTGGAAACAGTGGACCTTGACAGCCCTGCAGAATTGCTGCCCCACTCACACCAAATGGCAACCTGTACCATGCTACTTATCATGGGAACTTTTGATTCTCTTCCCATAACCACTTTTCGTCCGATGGAGTCTGGTGTCCATTGAACTCTGGGGATATCCCTCCTTCTATCTTTTTCCCCTTTCTTGAAACTCTGACCTCCTCACTCTAACTACACGTCTTTTTTTTTTTTTTTTCTTTTGGCTTCTTTTTTTTTGTGACCTCGTCAGGAAGCTCAGGCGACCCTGGCAGAACCCAGTCAGGGATCTTGGGACTGCCTGGCTACCTCCCAGAAGTTAGTGTCGTGCAACGTGGGGGTCACACCAGGGGCCTCCGCTGCGAAAAGTCAGACGTAACACAATCCAACACTACACTACATAAAACAACACACAGCTCACTTCTGGCTTTTACAGAGTACTGTTTCACCGCACAGAGTAAACGGCGCAGTTGTGAGAAACCACCGGTGGCGCCCCCCACCAAACCAATGTCTTAAAGGTTACTGATTAGTTGGTTGGTTGGGTTTTATTGGCGCATTAGCAACTAAGGCTCTTAAAGGTTACTGAAACAAGAGTATTTGAAATGCAACTTGATTTGAAGTTCTGTTGGAAAAACATTTTTTTTTAAATAAAAGATTACACTAATTACACTAAAAAATGACTACTTTCCGCTGAACAAATTGGAACAAGATTACATGTGCAGTTTACGTAATTTTATACAGTAATTGTTCAAAATGTCCGCCCTCAACTTGGATACACAGAACTGCAGCATTATTAACGTTCCATCAAAAATTCCCTGGCACAGTTCATTTGGTGTGTATATCTTGTGTTCATATACTACGTTTTTCATGTCACCCCATACTTAGTAATTTAAGGGGGTTGGGATTCGGAGAATGCAGTGGTCAATTCAACGCGCCATCAGTCTATCGGCCAGGGAACCAACCATTCAGATACCCCGTGATGTTCCCACTGAAATGTAGGGGTCTTCTGTCATGCTGACAGTACATCTACAACTGTGTTTGAAAAGGGACGTTCTCTAAGAGAGCCAGAAGTCCACTTCGCAAAATACAAGCAAATATATTACCTGTCAGACGTTGCCAGAAGATGTATGACTCAAGCAGCTTGTCACCAAGAACACCACACGTTTATGGAAAATCTCGCCACTGTTCATTTTGGATTCTCACCAGTTATAAAGGGAAGTGTCGTTGGCTATATCACGAATAGAATATGCCTCATTGGTGAACAAATGTGCGATGAAAACAAAAATGTGTAGTAAAGCAACAGCATGCTAACCGGGTACTCAAGTTTACAGGTTTAAGGTGTTGGATTCGTTGCGCGCATTTCAACTCTACATTTCAAATACACACAGAGAATTGGACCTATACTGTTATAACATTTTTCATTCAGGATAACCCAACATTGTCAGAACTTTCGCAAGAATCACTTGCTGAAGTTGTGACAAAATCGGGGGCACCCTGGACGTTGATAGTCATTATTGATAGAAGATTTTAAAAGTACTGAGATGGTAACGAACAATATTGAATAAGATACGACAAGGTTCAGCGGTAGCGTTTCCTACCCTTTTTTTTTTTTTTTTTTTTACAGACAATGACCACTTTTATATCTGGGATAGAGGTCACGCACTACAAACAATATTAAACTATACGTACAATTATATTAAGAGTGATAGAAGAGAGGCATATCTCCGATTACTCTTAACAGATCTGTTGTCGATCACAATAAAAAGCTGTGTTATTATGAAGTCTAGCGGATCACTTCCATAAGTTACGCTGACCATAGGTTGGAAACAATTTTGTTGTTGGGTTTTAGGAGCATCGGGGATTGAGGCCATATTGCTCCGTGTATATTGTATATATTCCAAGGTCGATTTTCTGCTTTGCTGAACGAAAAATCCGAGTTTCCGGGAGAAAAAACCATGCTACCCTCGCATGAGACCAGCCAACAATACATGTCAGCCACGTTTTGAAAAAGACCCATAAAAATTCCTCCCATCATCGACGGGATTCGAACTCAGGTCTTTTCCACTGGTGTGGAGAGGATGGCAATCCTACCAACTGTGCTACCCACGAGGGCGAAACAATTTTGTAAAGAAGGAAGACTAAAGAGATGTTAGGTTAGAAGTGAAGGTATGGATAAGAACTAGAAATTGAAGTTACTGAGAAGGTGTAGAATATAAGAAGTAAAAGAACAAAAAAAAGAAGGCAAAGTTAAACGATCGAAACGTGGATAAGGGACGTGGATCAAAGTTTACATTCTTCTATCTTCTAGGTTAGTTGGTTGTTTGCTTCTGTTCCAAAGCAACTAAGGTTATCAGGCATCGTTGTATTGCAGGAGCCGACACCCTTTCTCACCATATGAGCTATTTTAAAAATAAAGCTCACAAGTTGACCTCTCACAATTTTGTACAAGTGTATCTGAAAATTGTCTGTATTCTACGGTTGGATTGCCCGTTTTCTTGAGGGAAACACATAAATAAATAAATATTACTATATAAATAAAAATTGCTAGTCACGAGGGTATTTGGGACGTGGGTATAGAAAATGCTTGAAAGAGCGTGAAAATAAGATAAATTGGATACGTTCTGGGATGGATGAGAATGTAATTAAAGTATGAAAATGAGAGCAACAGAACAATGGACGATGTGATGAGGATGAAGGCCATCATAGGTTGCAAGAGGGGCCAGGAACCAGGAGAGATGGAGATGTCATTGTGTAATGGCTGTCATGGACCTGATACACGTGGCAGACATGACGATGATAATATTGTACAGTAAACCCATGAGTTTTTCTACTACGATCATTAGTAAGTGCTGATTATACACTTACCCAAGGTTCAGAGCAGAATTGCTGAATCGGAGGAAAATAACTCCAATTTTGAGCAGGGCTAGTCGTAAAAATTCTATCATAATGTCTCAGTCTTGCTCAACTATTTGTAATAATCATAATATTGGTTCCAGTTTAATTTACTAAAGTGTCCAGCATGTTCAAATTGAACATGTCACTTTGGCCTATAGTTTCTGTTTCTTAAAATTTTGGCGATTGAATGAAAATTGTAAGGGATAGTGGTATGCAATCCTAGGAAGATAAAAATAGGAAGTTCGTTCTGGTAGTAAGAATATGTTCCTTAAACGTTAAACTTGAATTCTCAGTTGTTATCGCTGCTCCAGTGAATAATTATGCAAATTAATTAATGTTTCGAGTGGTTACAAGGATTTTGGGTATGGTAACAGATGTGGGCGAACTAAACTGATCACATGAGCGGCCAAACTCAGAAAGGTAAAAGCAGTTTAACAGAACGTAAACAGCTGACGCTTGTCGTTTCTAACGAATTCAAATTTTTATGCGAATCAAGGAATGCGCTACAAGTGTCTGGTGTCACCGTGGAAGTATTTTCCCCAGAGGCGCCTCAATATTTATTATCCAACTGAAAACATATGGTTTCGTTAGTGGTGGGTGTAAATGACTTAAAAAGGTTAGTAAATGACTACGTTCAGTTGGAGCTCTCTGTCACGTCCGATATGGCTGAACTGAGCGAAAAGTATACAGAACTGAACGAGTGCCGAATGAACAAAAACACTACAAAAAGAAGTGTGTCAAGTCCATATTCAAGAGTGCGTTGTTGAGTGAATTCCAAAATTGTGTATAACTGAAGAGTGAATGTAAATATCTATTTAGCATTAACATTAGCAGAGGCAAACGATGCAAGAAAGCAAGCTTATATAGTACCAGCCAAAAATAAACCTTCCCATTTCACTCATCCATTCACTCCAAATGCTTGTCTAGTTCTGTCTTGAACTTTAAGTTTTTGACCTCCACTACAACAGATGGAAGTTTGTTCCAACTATCAACCACCAGCTGGCTAAAGGCAATTTCCGCACATCTATTCTACAATTGGCTTTCCTCAATTTTAATTTATGTCCCCTCAGGTGAGTAATCTGTGCAAGAGGAAGAATCCCATCAGCATCGAGCTTGCTCAAACCATTCAAGGCCTTATACACCTCAATTAGATCACTTCGCAGGTGCCTAGTCTCCAGGCGCTGCAATTTGCAGGACTTAAGTCTTTCTTGGTAAGAGCAACCCTTTGTTCCACTCACCAAGAAAGGCTTGAATGTGTTGAATGTGCACTCTAAAAATAAATTTTATATATACAACTTCTTCACTTAAATAAAATTTCCAGATTACGATGCTTTCAGATGTGGTATGAATGGAAGGTCAAGTGTGTAAATTATGCAATGATCATATATGAATGCCTGTAACTTGTCGAAAACAAAAAATTTAAAAAGTGCTCCACTGAAAGGGCGTATTCAGGTGTGGGCAGAGGGGGCATATGCCCCCCTCTTAACCAAAAATTTGAAATTAAAGAAAAAGAAAGCAGGAGGCGTTCTAAAAAAAAAAAAAAAACCTCAAAAGCGTGCTCTCCATGCCCCCCTTACGATGATACCTAGACCTGGTCGACATGCCCCTTACGGTGGTACCTGGATACGCCACTTCCATTTCCATTGACTGTCGGTATTTGAGGGATGACTGTGCTATTGAGAGCAAGATGATGAGTGTAAGACGGCAAATGTATGAGTGAAAGTTATCTGTCAAAAGGGCTATCTGTTGTCCACCAAAATACATGTATATAAAAAAAAAATTATCACTCTGTGTAAGAATTACATAAGAGTGATTGTTGGTACCTAAATGACAGTGTGTTTTATTTGTTGGCAGACCCTCCCCTAAACTTGACTCCAGCAGTGTGGCAACCTACACAAGGACCCCCCACCCCCGCTTGCTTGCTGACACCATGCTGTACCCTATGTGATATGCAGCATGGTGTGGGATTTGCTGACACTGGTTGCAGCTGGTCTAGCCAATGTGGAAATTTTTTCAAATGTAATCATAGCGGCGACCATAATCATAGCAGCAACCCTCCCATAATAGGGCACCTTGACCCTATGACTTTACTTCCCTTTAACATCTACCACCCCCAAATTTTTGCCTGACGGACCCTATCACCCTAAATCTTTTCCTGTTCTTAACGGTCCCCCTTCTTGGATGATGGACTTCCCCCACACGGGTGCCCTCTGTTCACATACTACGCGGAGTTGGGGCCCTTGACGCTGCACGACAAGTAACACTATCCCTAAATGACATAAGGAACACACTGAGACGTAACTAAGCAGGACTGAGTTGTCTACTGTCTGTGTCAAGGGAAGATTCACGATTTTCCATCTTACAAATAGACAAGCCAACCTTGGAAACACAAGCAGAAACGATTCTTTCCTCTGCACAGTATATACTGATTTGGTTGTAACTCAAAACAACCCTCATTGAGAACTGCAATGATGCGGCAGCAGATGTTTTGTAACAATCTCTTTGATTTGAAAGGGATTATCATATAATGAGTACTGGTGAACGGTACACTAACTAACTAACGACCACTACTAAGTTTTCGGCAAAAATCTCGTTACACAGGGATATTTAAATGCAACACAGTTCCAGTTCCCAAGAAAGTCACATTTATGTCATAAATCCGTTCAAACACCAAAGGCAAAATACACAGAAAGTAGGCTGCTTTCTTACTGTAGCCAGGCCGGGGACACGGCTGAAATCACACCTAAATTAAAGGGAGCACATATAGTAAAATCGTTTCTAAATTGGTGTGGTTGTTTACCGGTATCTTTACCGAGTCTGCGCGACAGCATATTGGTCCGCCCCACACTAGGTTCGCATCCAGTCAATGGTGGGAGGAACTTTCATGGACTTTTTTCACTCTAGTACCAGAAAACACACGCAATGTATGAATATAATGCAAATGAGAAGATACGATAGCTCCTGGGTGGCCCTAATATGACAGTGAGAGCGTGATATTCTTCCTGCCCACCGAGCAAGGTATCTCAAAAGTACATTAAAAAAAAATAATAAATAAATAAAAAACGCGTTGTGGAGAAGAACATTACTTTGTCTGGTTGTGGAGAATAAATGTAAATTTGGGTTATCACAAACCCCGACTGTTCGGGGGAAAATGAGATTAGAGTTTTTCGATAGTAAGCTAAATTCCTCATATAATATAACCACTTAAACGTTTCTTGACAGTTTTCAGCCCTGATGAGAGATTTCAGCAAAGAATCCAACATTGCGGATATAAACTTTCTGTGAAGCATTGTCTAAGAACAAAGATTATGGAAAACATGCCATAACTCTGCTTAAGTTTTCTGATCGCAAAAAAATGAAACATTATATTCTAGGCCCTGCTACTAATTTTGGCTAGATCATAGGTTGGTTTGCAGCAATAAAACCAATTAATAATTTCGACCATTCATATCACCCATCGAAAAAATTGAATTATTTTTATGGCAATGAAGTCAGACTAACCGGTCTGTAGTTACCAACCTCGCTCTTAGAACCGCCTTTATGTATTGGTGACACATTGGCACTTGTCCAAAACGAATGAATCTCTCTCAAGTCTAAAGATGCCCTCATAATTAACTTCAATGGTTCGATAAACTCCATGGTCGCCTCTCTCAAAATTACTGAGTATATGCCATCAACTCCAACAGCCATTATGCTCGAAAGCTTTTCTAATAAACGGTCATTTGTAATTTCAAAATCACTAATTTCATATGACTCAGCCTCACACGCACAGCCTCTTCTCAGCATAAAGGGTCTTTTTTCAGTAAAAACAGATGCAGCGTACCTGTTCAATTCATCCGCAACATCAGCTGGGTTGTCTAAGACTTTCCTACACCTAGTGCAAAAAGGGTCCGAACTGATTCGCTTTTTTTTTTCATTTGTATTCACATACATTAAAAATTGTTCCCATTCTCTGCTCTCTTAGCCACTGCTTTCTCGTACGCAGCCTTGGCCTCTCTAACCTAATCTGTGGTATTATTACAAATCAACTAGCTATTGTGGCTTCAGTACTTTTCATCGCTTTGTAACTATCCTATGTTGTCTTTTTTTTTTTTTTTCTCTATTTGACCGGTCAGCCCATCATTAATCTATTTCGGCATTCTGCTCCTGCAATATTTTCTTAATGTAGGCATTTTATGTTTGTGCTGTGCATATGTTGTTTAGTGTTTCTGAACACTTTTCTACCAGGAAGCAACAAGGTGGTGTGTCTTGATACTACCCGTCTACGCCATGAGGAGACGAAAGAATTCGTAATGGTATGCATGCATTCATGGTTTCTGTGATTTTTGCTTTAAAATTCCATAATCCAAGTGTATTGGCCCAATTAATAGATGCCATATACATCAGGGATTCAAGTCTTTTTTTTTTTTTTTTTTTTTTTGAAGCAACATGGCCTCTCTCCGATTGCAAACCACCCTTCTCTTTAAATCGTTAGAAAACTTTGACCTCTTACTTCGGATACTCTCGTCAATATTGTTCATGAAAATTAGAAACAGGAGAGGATCCAACACAAATCTTTGAGGGGTCCTACTTGTTTCGTTGGTATACCCTGAAGACTATTTATGACAACTTTCTCCGATCTTTTAGCCAGCCTGCGATCCAGCGTGGGATATTTCCAGTAACTCCATCTTCTTCCAGTTTATATAGCAGCCTTCCAAGTGGGATAAACGTTAAAAAATTTACTAAAGTCTGAATACATAATATCAAAATTGTCACCTGCATCCTACTTTTTAATGGTTACACCACAGTAATTTACCAGATTCGTCAGGCTTCCCCTTAACAACCTATGATGAGATGTATTGAAGGTACCATTCTTGTCGAGATTGTTCTGAACCAAATCCTTAAAAATTAATAAAATTTTTAACCCTTCCTCGGATTAATAAAAAACATTATCTTAAAAATATTCATTTGAACGTGTTTGTCTTTTATGGTCAGTGTGATAATCCCGAACCTAGACCACATATAGCCGCCGATCACAGCTTCATTCCACCTTCATCGATACCCTTTTTTCCCCCCAATGACTATATGTCTTGGAGGAATCTTTCCCCATGCTCTTCACTGTTACCAAGGTCTGGTCTGTAAAATTCTAGGTGAAAGTGCAAGAAACGGAGATTGACTGATATTTCACATCTCATTTTTCGGTAATTTTGTAAACCAGTAAAAACAACCAATTTTTAATGATTTTCGCTCAGAATCAGTCATTGTCTTGCAGTTCTGGTGAAGCCAACATCTGCTTAACTTGTGGACTAATAAATATGCTACCTTTCATTTTCACGTCAGATAATTTTGGAAACAGAGGTCGTAAATGCTTGAGGGAGTCACTTGTGGATCCAATGCTTAACAAATTCCTTGACCAGTCCTTTATATTCAATAGTAGTTGCTTGGAACAAATTTTTATTAGATTTTATGCTCCCGACTGCAACTCAATTCTGGCCACAAATGAAGTGGCAATAGCTTGTCTTGAACGCCCATAGGCATTTCAAAAATAGGTTTCATATGCACTGCAAAACTTTGCCACCAAAGAAGTTATACTTCATGGACCTGCATAACAGCTAATAAAAAAAATGGTAATAGTTTTTGTTCCATCTCTTCTAATAATTAATGAGCTTTACTGAAAGGGTTAGCACAGATTGACTAACTTGCTTACATCATTTGGCCAAAAGTACTCGAAACATGACGCTGTGGAATTTTAATTTATCAAGAAGTATCTGGGCATTGTCTTTATGAACTCTTTCAGTGAGGTTTCAGAAGAATATTTTAGTTTCTCTGCATTGCTATAACAGAAATGTCTTGACAAACGTTTTCGCTATTTAGCTTACAGAAGCTTAAATGAAAGTGAGCCGGTTACATGTGGCCATGTTTTAATTCCATGTCATTAATAAAACATACTTCCAAGTATCATCCAAAACACATTTCTGTTTTCTTTGT
The DNA here is from genome assembly GCF_048544385.1 of Mastigoproctus giganteus. Classification (NCBI taxonomy): domain Eukaryota; kingdom Metazoa; phylum Arthropoda; class Arachnida; order Uropygi; family Thelyphonidae; genus Mastigoproctus; species Mastigoproctus giganteus. The sequence goes on along the minus strand of NC_143586.1, from coordinate 159,900,671 downwards.
TTTGCTACGATATCAATATTTTTTAATAGCTTTCTATATGACTCGCAAGTTTCATAATATTATGAAACCTGAAGTATGTGTCACAGATTGTTTTCATCTAAGCAGCGAGCTATTAGACAGACTGTATGTTGACGAAGTTGTACGTATACGGATGTTCTCCTAATGGATTTGAAAGCTGAACTGATTTCTTTCTCTTCATTATTTGCCTTTAGGACCAACCTATTTCTTTTGCGTTCGCAATTTATGCTTCTGGAATTTTATTATACCAATTGCATTGGTTCTTACTGGCAATGGATAGACCTTGACGTTTTGGACTGATCAATATACAATTTATTCTTAGTGGAACAACAGCCTTTGCACTTTAATAATACTTGAAATTCACTTCTTGGATTGGATTTTCCTGGACTAGAATTATAACGTAACGGAACTAGTCGTTCTCATGTGTGCCAACTTCACTGGTTTGACTGTGATTGTTCCATGCTGTCCTGTCTGATGAGTGAAAGGGAATGAATTTGTGTGCGCGTAGGGTGGTTCAGGCATGGGATTCTAAAGTCGAGGTCGTCATGATTCTTGCTAGTGGCCCGCATCCTATTGAAGTAGACAGGTACTGGGCAGGCTTTCCTGGAGATCGCCTTCCTAATAGTAAAGTGGCCAGAAACAACTCAACACACTGCACAAAATGTTACACACATTTTGGCCATTTTACAGAGATAATACACTTCTGCATCGTCACAGTTACCATAGAGGAGTTGAACTGGAGTATATATGCTGCCCTACATAAGATATTTATGTGAATAAGTATCATAAGATAAAAAAAAAAAAAAATCCCTGGCATCTTGGCAGTGACAGGCTCGTACAAGGGCACTGTTAATTTTTTTTCTCTTTCTACAATAACGATAATTTATTTTGTTCACTATTGAGAATAATATAATAGACCTTCATAAATCTGGCACCCTCGGAGACATAGCACGTTCCGGTTTTTTTTTTATTTTTTTTGAGCCTATGCTGAAATAGGTATTCAGGATTATCTGAATGCCTATGAGATTTCAATTTTTTTTATTAGATGATGCAATAACTCTGAGGTCTATACTCTCCAAATAATGATAGTTAAGCAAATTCTAACCAGTCCAGCGAGATTAGTCTGGTTGGTTGGGTCCATTCTAAAGAAATAAAAGTCACGGGTTCGAATCCTGCTTCCAGTATGAGCGTTGCGATTGTCTAATGATTTTTTAATATGAAGTATAAATAATGCAATACGATGTCAGTCTTAAAATTGTATCGAATCCTTCAGAGAAGAAATAATCAAAAAAGTTCAGGATTATTGAGGTTCTACTGCACCATATCAAATACACAAAACATTCTGAACATTCAAACAGACAGCAATTCCATGAGCGCCATTATACTACTGAAAACAAAAACGCAAGCGATCTCTTTTGATTGGTGAAGAAGTATTAAAGCTTATAATACTGATGGCTGTTTTCAAAAACAGCCATCAGTGATATAAGGGAGAATTTTCTGGGTAATTTCTGTCCAAGAAATACAAATGTTCACTGCTGGTATTGGAGACTGGTTAGGAATCGTAGTATAATATTGACAAATTAATTCAATATGTTATTTCACAATCATAATTTTTGAATGTGTCAGGTAAAGAGTAATTTACCCATATGAGCCAAATACTTTTAATTTTGGTGCACTACAATATCTTTTTATCTACGCCAATAATTTTAAAAGTTGAGCAAAAACACTATCCATCCCCTGCAGTCAGGAATATAATATTCGTTCTTGCTGTAAGGAACCTTTATAAATTAGTATAACTTGAAATCCATTATCTCTTCAAAGCTGAGCGGAAATTGACCAAAGTATCCAACAACAGTTTGTGTAAGTGTCTGCCTCTTCCTGTCATCAACTTTCCCAACTCTTTCTCTCAACAATTTTCCACCTTCACCTCTTCTGGTTTCTTTTATTGGCATGACAATGACAAACAACGGAGCCCGAAGGTCTGTTTGAATGTCGCCAGCAATTTTGCACCACAGTCGCGGCGAAAAGCACAGTATATCCCCGAGAGCAATGACGTCACCTGCATCCATTCCAGGTCGCCCGGTATGGTAACTTCCGCTGGCCGTGACCTTGGACCGACCGGGATAACCAAGCTTCCTCTCGCTGTTCATACACGCGGAATGACGTCAGCGGTTGACAACACGAAACTACACTGCTAGCGTTCTCTGTTGCGTTTAACCGCGGAGCGCTAGTTTGGTCGTTTAGCGCGGGACACTGATGCCGTGAGAAGGTTGCTGAGCAGGTGGTGGCGTTGCAGGCCGCGAACGCAATTTCCATCAGGGGATAATATTCGATCAGAACTTTTCTAATCCCAACTGGGATTAGCAATATCGCTCTAATAGCAATATTTTGCACACAGACAAATAGCTCGCTCTGGAAAAAGAGCAATGGACTGCTACCAATTAGAATAAGAACTGTTCTGTAGTTTCAAGGAAACTTTGCATTCACCAAAAAGTCGTCTTGACCCTCATGGTCTATAATGTAGTTCAACGGTTCCCAACGAACCTGAGCATAAGCTCAGGTTCGTTGGGAACCGTTGAACTACATTCCTTCCCCCTTTAGCAAGTATTATTTTTTAAAGTTTGCTTCATGCAAATCAAAATACCTTTTCCTATGTAATTTTTAATAACAATACTTTCTTCCCGGAAATCAATTTTTTTTCTGGATAAAATCTATTTTATCGGCGTAATCTATTTCTTGTATATTTGTCACATAATCATTGAGGATAACCCAATCATTTAGGACTAAAGGCCAAGAATAGACTACTAAAGTAGTCCTTTATTAGAAGGCATAGTAACTAATGACAATTTGCCACTCTAAGACAATGACGGGCACTCCCACACTACAGTGTGTATCGAATGCACCTTTGAAGTCTATAAATAACATTAGAATATATTTAAATATGGATCCGTCTATAATATTTTTCATTTGAAACAGTGCATCTTCGCAGCCACGGCCTGGTGTTAAGCCATATTGAAGGGATGAAATTAAGTTGTCCTCCGCAAGCAGTGAATTAATTCTAAGACTAATTAAAAAGTCAAGTAGTTCCCCGTTTTGGAAAGCAAATCAATTGGCCTGTAAGATTCTGGGTCATTGAGGTTTTCCTGGTTTTAGCAATATTTTTAGGAAAGATGACTTCAGATAACACAAAAGGTACTTAATTCTAGGCACTTATTAAAGAAACAAGCACGTGATTTGGTCGTTACTCATAGAAACGTTTACGAAAAGTATATTCTAGTAGATATAGTCCACGAAATTTGTCCTTTTTTACTGAATTAAATTCAGATTTTAATTTCTGTTGAGAAAAGCAGAATTAAAGGGGAAGGCGAAATATAATTCATCTAAACTTCTGATTTCAGCCTACAGAGGGGAGTCAAGAGTTGGATCGTCCTATGGAAAGAGTTTGTCTAGAATTTTATTGACTGTATTGTCAATAAAAATTGTATTATACGGATATCTCCTGGATTTATTTTGCTTCTGCAAATTTTATAAATCAACTCCAGAGATCGATCATCCGTACCAGTAGTTTTTATTAAATTTTGCCAGGATTCCAACTACTTTTTTTAATTGTTTTGAAGCATAATTGTTTTAAATTCCTGGTGTTGTCTTGAAAGTTCTGATGGTAAGGTATTATTGTTTCTTGGGACTTTTTGAAACATTTTTACTTTACTAGCATTTTACTTTTCTCTTAGTATCCTGAGTTCCTGTGACCACTAAGTGTGGTTCTGGTAGTCAAGAACTTCTTCCTTGGTTGATCCAGAGATGGATTTCTGAACTTTCTTTGGAATAAGAAATGCTAATTCCTCAGATTTATAGCGAGAAATAGGTTTAATATCATCTGAAGGAAAATCCTGGATTACAGATTTTTCAAAGTAGTTGCAATGAATGTTACGATGCGAATACCTGACAAGGTCTCTTTGAAGTTGCAATGAAACTTTAGCTATTTCTAACAGGAAAGAATTAACCCAATGGTCAGACGTAGTTAGGTCAGTGTTTACCTCCAATTCATAATTGGGAGGTAAACACTGACCTAACTGCATCTGAGGAGGTAAATTTAATTGACCTAAGTAGTTGTAAAATGTAATAAGACTAGCCTGGAAGGTCAATGACATTCAGCTGATGAGCAAAAATGAGATTTTGTAAAAGGTGTCCCCTTGTATCTGTGGTTTTGCTGTGCCATAGAGATGATTTACAATGTGCATCCATTAAAATTAATAGAGGCTCTGGATTTAACATGAAGTGCCGATTCTAAGTAATTAAGATGAGGGGCGATAGAGGGAAATAATGTAAAATGAAAGCGAGGCTGTAGTAACATTAATGCAGGTCGCAAATTGCATACAAAGACTGGAAGCTTTGACTATATCAAGATTTTTATGTGGCATGTATTCTACCTATTTTGAAGCTGTAGAATTTCAAAATAGGCTTTTTTTTTTGCTGTTACCTGGACGAAAAACTCGAGTTTCCGGGATATAAGCTACCCTCAACTGTTAGAGAAACAAATGACTCATCCAGATAGTAATATACTATGTAATAAGTGGAACAGAACAGAATAAGGGGTATATCTGCCAGGGTCAAACGTTAATGGTATCACAAAACGATATAATCTTTTAAAGGGAGCAGAAGGTAATATTTTCCTACATGTAAGTCTAACGATATTAAGCGTAGACAATCTGAGGTTTAGAAGTTTAAAAGTGCGTTGAGAAGTCAAAAGTCACGAATTTCGACTTAATATGAGAGCATCCGGATTTTACTCAGGCACGATAAGAAGTTTATGTTTCAATCCATATTAATCAAGTCTGAAGAGGTTATGTAGGACTCGTGCGGTAAAATTTTTCACAACGTGGCCTGTACTTGCTAGCTGAAGAGACTGCTTACGAACGGAATACACTTGAATGGAAGATGCTCAATAATATTTTTTGATGTTATTTAAATATAGATAGATATTTGTTAAAATCTATTGGCTTAGGAAAGGGACTACATTAATGCAATTAAAAGTAAAGCCAGATTAGTCCTATTAGAAGATACGCCGACTTAGAAATCAATATAAGGCAATGGTCAGGCCACGCCTTGAGTACTGCGTACAGGTCTGGAGGCCTCATTTTAGGAAGGATGTAGAGTTTCAAGAGCGTGTACAGAGAAGGGAAACAAGATTGGTGAGCGGAACGAAGAGGTCCTCTTACCAAGAAAGGCTTAAGTTCTGCAAATTGCAGAACCTAGTCTCCAGAACTTGCGTCTGGAGACTAGGCACCTGCGAGGTGACCTGATTGAGGTTTATAAGACGTTGAATGGGTTGAGCAGGCTCAATTCTGATGGGATTCTTCCTCTTGCTCAGATTACGAACCTGAGGGGGTATAAATTCAAATCGAGGAAAGACAATTATAGAATAGATGTGCGGAAATTTTCCTTTAGCCAGCGGGTAGTTGATAGTTTAAATAAATTCAAGGAGGAAATGGACAAATGTTTTAGAGAGAATGGATATGCGAAATGTTTTATTTATTTATTATTTTTTTTTTATTGACTGATGCTACGTAAGTTCATACGCTTGCTTTCTTGCATCACATGCCAATACTACTATTGGAAGTATTGGAGGTTCTTATAATACTGAATGTATGGCCAGATACTATCAGAGAGAGAGTGGGATTACAAAATAACTATTCAAAGAGTGTTAAAACTAACCAAATGGCCAGCCGGAATGTAAATGGAATGTGTTGGAGTCATAATGAACATAAAGAGGTAGATTTTCACGTGCGTTTTCATATGAAAACGCACTTTAAATTTCATATGAATGCTATATGTACACAATTAATAAATGAGTACAGGATGGATTAACTTGACAGAGGGAGAGAATGGTGTAATGCTTTTAAACGCCGAGCATATTCAAGAGAAGCACATTCAGTGGATATCTATATTGAATCGGTATGATGGTGCATTGGGAAAGCAAAGATCAGAGCGGGAGTGTATTATAGACCAGATGACTGGGATGGGTATAATGGATATCCTTACGGACAAATAGAGTGAGAAAACTAATCACTACACTTATTATGGGGATCTTTAATCTTCCCAAGTCATTCCCGTCTAGTAGCAGCATTTCTGGATCGCCTGCCGCAAGAGAAAAATATTCTCGACCTAGTTATCGGTAAGGATCCATCAAGTATTAAGAATCTTCAAATAAAGGAAAAAGGTCAAATGAAAGAATATAATCTGTTAGTGTGGGATCGATTGAAAGAAATGGCAACTATAAAAGATAAAAGGCTCTTTTATTGTTGTCGGGATTTAGGTGTATCAGCGACTTAGGTCATACTGCATCATAGGTATTATGCTTGTAAATTGCGTGTATTCTGTGGTCGAACTTCCTGTTTGCTGACCAAAATAACCCGAGTTTCCTGGAGTTAAAAACCATGCCTGAGACCGAGTAACTCAGCTACACTGTTAAAAAAAAAAAAAACAAACAAGCAAACAAAAAAAAAAAATGCTCATAAAAGTTCCTCTCGTCAATAACGCAATTCGAACTCGAGCCTGAAAATGGTAAAGGATTTTTAATTTCACAAAGGAGATTACAGTGGTCTTGGACCAACAAAGTGGAACCAAATAGTCAATTTAACAGATAGAAATTTTAAATGGGAAATTATAAATGAAGTTATTCTGAAAGCTACTAAGCTGTTTATACCAACAAAATGTACTATTCAAGGTAGAGGTCAAAACTGATCGAAAAAGAATTGATGATTTAGTGGCAGAGAAAGATGCATGGGATAATTATAATTATCGCAAGAAATTGTTTGTTTATGTCGGTAAGAGAAAAAGAATCGCCCATATTGATCCCTTTGACAGCTGTGGTTAATAGCATCGATAATTCCGAACTGTTTTCTGATAAGGTAAATAAATATATTTTTACGTATTTATTCATTTTATACTGGTATATTTATACGTCGCTTTAACCAAAACAGCTCTGGCAGTATATACTCCCTCAAGAATAACCCTGCACAGTTAATGCCTATTGTACAATACTTGGCACTCGGGTCCAGAGTGCCAAGGGTCCAAAGCTCTTTTCACAACGATATGGAAAGCTTGTACTTCAAGCTACATTGTTTAAGGTGACAGATAACGCAACATCTGCTGCACATTCGCAACCAGTAAAGTGTCAAAATCGGGAGATCGGCAGCCCTCACTACTTTAAAGCTAAGGAATATTGGCTTCTCAGATGGGTGGCAAACAAACACCAATGTCACATCTTCTGTAGCACTTCGAAATTGACATTCAAACTTGAAATAGCCAGACAAGACGCAGGACATTAGGTTTATATATTACCACAATGAAGGTGCTCGCAGGACTCATCTCAGAGCAGAATATATTGGGTAATTTGCAAATTCCCCTTGGTTCCTCCAGGCTGACCCCATTACTTTTCCCTGTGAAAACAAGGTTCCATCCAGTAGTTTCTGCATCGGCAACTGCAAAGATTCCAGTCTCTCGACGCACATTCTGAAAAATTTTCCACCGATAAGGAGTAAGGTAGCACGTGCTTAGACTGCTTCTATCAATTATATCAATTATATCTTCTATCAATTATATCAATTAGCTCTTTTGCTGCTTCTATCAATTATATTGAAAGAAGCAGCAAAAGAGGTAAAAAAAAATTCTTCAGCCATTATAATGGGAGCATCCTTGAATTCAGGTGAAGTCCATACAGACTGAAAGTGTGCAAACTTTTCTTCCGTTCACAAAGACTTCTTTTGACTTCTTTACCTGGGAGGGTTATCGAAGAATCCCTAGTAAAGGATGTTACAACGAAGAAAAAGAAAGAGGACATACAAATAGATTATTAAGTAGCGCCTCAGAGTTAGGAATCACTTACGGGCATGTGCTTTGCTCACCGATAACGGGATCACTACCGCAGAACCCAAAATTTGTAAATTTAATTATATTACAAAATTTATTTCATTTATGTATATGTTTATGAAATAAAAATTGTTATATTTCCTTATCCACAAGCGTATGATTCTTCTGTAGTTATGACATAAATACACTAATATTATTTTGTGGAATTGCATTATCATAAAAATATTGATTAATCCATATGTTTGGGAGTTTAATTATAAGCCACACAAACAAAGTATATAACGACACTTGCCGTTAAATCCAAAATAATCATGTTAGAATCAAAACTCTAATGTAGACAAAGTAGGCCAAAGAGACCACATTTAACGGAGGATAGGAGAAATCCCATTCTACAAAACAAAGGCTATTTTGAGCACACCCAGCCAATCCCAAACTAAAGCTTCTTCGAGGAGATCTCTGGCGTCTTTGTTACCAATACCGACCTGTAAGCAGTCCCTTACTACACAGCAGATGATCTGGAATCAGGTTAAAATTCATCTGAAGGCTGTGCGAGTGAAAACAAGAAGCTAAACTTATAGTCATAACTCGAACAAACTTCATACTTATCCTTCCAGATATAGACATTCCTCATACGCATCTTTCTAGATAGTATGTAATATATACAAGATGTTGCGGTGCTCTTTAATTCCTCACCCCGACAGATATACACCGGGAGGATAAGGCCCGGGTTCGAATCTCATCAATGATGAGGGGAACTTTTATGGCTTTTTCACTCCCTGACTGAATTAGTCGGTCTCTGACGTGGATAACAATGTCCCCATCCGAAATTCGTATTTTACATCCGGAAAAACAGGCAAATCGACTGAGAAGGCATGCAATTTACAGATGAACTAACTCATCTCATTATGTTTAGCCCTAATATGACCTATACTTAACAGCAGATATTACCCATAGGTTCGAAAGTTAGAGAATTCTTACTGGCCGATGTTTCAAATAACAGACGTAAAGTTAGCAAATATCAATTAAACACTTTATAGTCCAGGCAGTGGGACTTCAAAGGATAATACGTCACACAAAACGCGAGAAGTATTGTGAATAAACTATATGCACTTCAGGCTTTGCTTTTCCATGCTCACGGCCAACAAGCAAATCGATATTCTCATGAATAACACTGCTATAAGTAGGTGAATTATGATAGGACAGACAAGCAAGGAGGTGGCGTTCTAACTTCTATTCGAGCTAACACATACATGCAAGTCAAGCAGTTCAAAGCAATCAGTACTATATTTAGAAATGAAAAACAGTTACTGCAACCAGGCCTTAATCTATCCCCCTCCTGGGCATGATGACCAAATAATGTCGGAGCTGCTTGGATTTTCCTGAATCTGGAGCATTGTACTAATACCATTGTTACTGGCAATTTCGTCATTTATCACTACGTGTGTAGGTTTACCACAAGTATTGACGAACCCGACAAGAGGATATCAGATACTCAACCTAGTTTACCACAATCCCTGAACGATTAAAGCCATGCCAACTATGTTCAGATTTTCTTCACAACATGACCAATTATCATTTGAACTTCCAATGCCCTGAAGAAAGTAAAACGTCTCGATACTTAAATAAAATAATATTCTCGATACGTTACCTGAAAAATGATGTAATCTTCCGCCATCTCAAAACCACCGACAGCATTAAATTTCTGCAAAACCTGTAAATGAAGCCATAATGGAGTATCAAAACACTACGATCTCGCTAGTGTGATTAGAAATTCTGGTTAAAAAAAGAGCCAGAATTTCTAATTACATCAACCAATGGGTTTCATCGAATATGCTTTAGTTAATAAGCAGAAAGCATTTCGGAAATGGAAGAAAATCTCTGACCATGATGATACGACTGCTTTATAAGAAAGCAAGAGCTAAATTTCTCCAGCTTAAAGGAAGAGTCGCAACATTGTATAAAATAAACTTCGCCAATCTAAAAGGATCTTCGCGAAGAACACAGGTTATTGTATAAAGAAAACATTTGACCTCTAATAAAAATCCAAATTACGAGGAAAAAATAATAAATAAGCTGCCAACATCATCGTATCAAGGGGAAAAAAAAAAAAAATCAACGATCGGCTCTGACGGCTTTCCTTTATTATTTCTAAAGACAGCTTCATCCTCAGATAGCTGGAGACTATACAGTGAAACCGATCCCAAAGCTTAAACACACCAAGCCCTAAAGACCTATTTCTGGAATCGCATTATTTAGTGTTCCAAAAGATTATTTTCTGTGAATCACTGTTTTAGCCATAGACCCAGCATCCACATACAGTTATCAATAAAAGGTAGACAAGCTTATTTAAAATTCAACATGCACTTCATGACAGAAAACGGCTGGACGTCTTGTTTCTTGACATGAAGCCTGCATTCGATATAATTTCCATTCCAGCAATTTTATCCGTTATCTAACGGTATTTTAACATCCAAGGAATCCTCTTAGAAACCATTAAAGCCATCCTCCATCTGCGGTGCACCGGTATTTGTTACCACAACATCCAATTAAACGAAATATACATATATAGAGGAGTCCCACAAGTTGGCGCTTTGTCTGCACTGCTCTTCACAGTCGCACTACACCCCTTCTTACTGCATACCCATCCTACGCCAATGATATTAAATTTTATTGTGATATCAGATGGTGCAAGCAGCATTTTTAGATGGAGATTATTCCACGTACAACTGTGGAATAATTAATTTCCACAATTGTACGTGTTTGTGATACAGTAATTAGTTTTCTTAATTTCGATTAACACTGCATAGATTTGGAAACAACTAAGAGATAAACTCTATTAAAATAGCAATATTATAAAAATAATTCTATTAATTATTTTAATAATTAACAAATATATTTATTACTAATATGTTTATATTAGTAATATTGCATCTAAATGCACTGCATTCATCTGTGAACGCGTTGCATTTCGGAAACTCCCAACTGCCATAACAAAATCATCAAGTCACTTCTCCGAATGGCTGAATTCCTGGATAGGGGAGACATCGTAAAAACGTCCAGACAAAGTACTTTCTTCTCTCTCTCTGATTTTTGCAGCACTTCTAAATTACAGACGACAAACAAGTCGTCTATAATTTAGAAGTTCCCTGTCTAATTTTCCTGGCTGTGATTTGTGTCTCGCAGTACTTGGTATGATACTTGTTGCATCTGCAGCTTCCCCCCCATCCTAGAAGACAACAGTTCCACAGTTGCTTATTTTTATTTTTATTAAAGAAAGATGACTTTTCCTTTGCCATGCTCGAGACTACTGTTATTTGAGAGAGAAAAGCCTAAAACAATACTACGTTAATGAAATGTAATAAAAATAATCACCTGAATGGCTACGATTATTCTGCGATATTTCTATTTTGAGGGGGGTTAGCATTTAGGGATTATCATTAACTGATTTTTAAGCTCGTTCGAAATATATATTTGCATAAGCGCTTATTGTCTTCACCATGTTCGTCCTCCGTCTGTCTGTCCGTCCAAGTTCAACAACTTGACTCCTAGTGGACGAATTTCCATAAAATTTTATCTTTATTTCTTTTAGAAATATTTGTCGAGCAGTTCCAAATTTTATTAAAATCAGATCAAAAGAAATCCAGGAATTATTTGTTTTCTATACAATTTAGATGTTTTTCCACAAAAGTGTTTTTGTTTCTGCTTGTTTAAAACTTCTACATGTTCAACATTTCTTCGTTCTTTTATGAAAGCCTCTGCTATCACAACGAGTCAACCACATATTTAAGGCAAAAAGCATATTGGAAGTAGATGGTTTAGAAGTAGAGTATTTAAGAGATATACTGTACGAATACAGATACAAATTTGCGTCATCCAATTCAGAAGTATTTATTTTATTATTATTATCTTTATTTTCTCCTAAGAGACACCCCGCTTAGGGCTATTAACCAGGGAGTGCACATTCATATATATACAAATATAAGTTATATACATAATTATCATCTTTAAATTTTACATATCATTGTCTTAATAAATATACAAATTATACATTGTCTAATTAATTATATTATACATACCATTACTTTTAAGACGTATAATATAAACATAACAGGAGCACCAGTGCGGAACAAAAACAGTCCCGAACAGTTCATTCTTCATTTCTTGCATTCTGTATTATTTCCATCTGTGGGCTTCACTTCCTCGCAGCATTTATTGGTGGAGTAATGCATTCTGAAACATTTCAGTCCTGTACCTCTTCTCTGTGCAAAGCCTTTCTGGGCCTGCTTGAAATTCGTTGTACACCTTAATGGTGTTAGAAGGAAAAATTCGCTGAAGGCTTCCCAGCTGAGTGAGCGCGCTACTGAGTGGAGGTGATGGTGTCCTATTCGCCCACCTTTGTGTCATGCGGGGCCAAGTCAGCAGGCAGTCAATTTTCGGCGAGTCGGGTCTCCCGGTCAGCAGTTTTGCAAGAGTGAGAATGTTCTTGGTGACAATTATGTGAGACCAAGGCGTGACATCCAAGTTGGCATATAAAATATGCCCTTGAGATTGTGAATGGCTGCGTAGTGATCCTGTTTAACCATCTCAGCATCCAGTACTTTAAACCCAGGAAAGCCTTGATGGTAGCATCTGGGGCAGCAGACCAAATCTGAGATGGGTAGAGAGGGATGGGGATGACGCATCTTAAAATACTGTATATCATTTAACAAGTTCAGGGTTCCTGATATCTACCATCTCCTGTTTGGAGCTCCATATTGCTGAGTAAGTTTTCTTCTTTACATGTCCGAAATGCGGTGCGAAATTTAGGTTTTCGTCCCATTTCAGACCAAGATCAACATGTGTCCGGACTTTTTTGATTGATATGTGGTTCTTTATTATCTTGTTGGTAAAAACTATTTGTGCTGCTTGTATTCATTTAATCGAACCCCCATGCAATAAAGGTATTCTTGCAGCTCGCCGATTTTAGAGTTTGCTTCATTGTTGGGTTGTAAGAATGTGTTTTGGCAGTTCGAGGTGGTGAAAAACTTCAAGTTGTCTGCATATACGACAAATTGTTTTTGATTTTGGGCCAGGAAAGGATGCAGTGCTGCTGCAAAGAGCGTATGTAGACATAGATCTTTATTTTACACGATCAATCACAAACAAAATTTTATACATTGACTTTAGTTGCATGTTGAGAAAAAGAATACCATTCACCGACATGTATGGAATACATGTCGCTGAATGGTATTCACACTGTGCCGAAAATGCCTGGGTTCAAATAAATACATTTTCTCTTTATACTTCGGCACGACCAAAGTCAAACCGTATAAATATCTATGCAGACAGAATTGTAAGAGATGGAGAAAATCTTCATCAACGAGTACATTATGTTATCAAAAGTACTTGGACAGACTGATGAAACCCATCAGCAGGGTTTTGTATGCAAAATCAGTGTAACATACTGATTTTGCATACAAAAGTAAAATGGTACCTGTCTTGTCCAGTTACTCCCTAAGCAATAACGTTATTAGGGAAAGTTTAACTTATCTGTCGTTGGGCATGTTCCTGTGTTAGAAGTTAATCCGGAAGCTGAGTAACAGGGCAGTCGGATAGCGCCCCTGGCTCCTACTACTGCTGTGGTAATTTCCTTCAGTATTAACAGAGAACCAATCCCAAAATAAGACAGCACTGTATGCCAGACAAACTAAGAAGAGAAACTTCATCGCACTCCGTGGAAGGAACCTGCACAAAGAAACCCCACCGTGAAAGAAGAGGGAACATAAATCCTCTGAATTGTGTTGCATTGGAAAGGGTGCTTAGATAAAATTTAGCTGGGTGAACCAAAACAGTTATAGGAAGAGTTGATATTGTTGATTGAGAGAAATTTTATGGAAATGATAGCACGTATTATGTATTAACAGATTAAATGAGAAAAATGAATAGATTAAATGTAAATGAATACCAGTTATGTAAATACTTATATGACTTAGTTTTAAAAGCATAACGGAGAAGCTACATGAGTACTGGAAAACATGCTGAGAACAAACCACCAAAGGTACGGTTACTAGGCGGTTCAAACCCGAGGTATCGATTACCAGCCCTAAAAACTATCGATTCATTGTCGCTGATCAGATACACTCTTCATGGTGACTGTCTTTCCGAATGGCATAGGCATATTCCAGCAGGATAATGCGCCCTGCCACGTAGTTTGCCGAACACGAAAGTGACTTTCAGATGCTAGCAGCCGAATTCTCCAGAATTGAATGCTTTAGAACATCTCTGGTATCATGAGGATCGACATATCAGGCGTTTGGATCCTCTACTTCGGACTATCGCAAATCTACGGGGACGCAATCCTTGCGACATGGTACCACATACCTCCAGTAAACGTTCAGAGCCCTTATAGAGCCCATGCTTTGCTGGGTGGCAGCACTGGCTAGAAGAAAAGAACATACCCACTATTAGGTAGGTAGTCATAATGTTTTGACCGTAGAATTTATACCTCTGTTTTGTGAACTTCTTTGACTTTATGTGGTCGTGCCGAAGTATAAAGAGAGAATGTATTTATTTGAACCCAGGCATTTTCGGCACAGCGTGGGAGGGCGGTGATTATAACGACTGTTACCCTCGAGGGCGAGGTTTATAGATGATTGCTACGATATTCCATACATGTCGCTGAATGGTATTCTTTTTTTCAACGTGCAATTAAAGTCAATGTATAAAATTTTGTTTATGATTGATCGTGGAAAATCAATTGGTAAAGTGTTGGATTGTGGCGACCCTAGATAGAAAGACTTAAATTTCCAGATTGGAACTTTAATGAGTATCTTAATAATGCTCATTTTCTGGGATTGAATGACAAATTGAATGGTGGTTGATCCACCTTTCCAATGCTTTGATATAGAACCTAGGACTTGCTTTATCATATAACTATAAAAGTCAGCAAGGAATGTTTACTTTCAATTCCAGGTAATAATCGATTAATAATCGTTAATCCTGATTTTTGGATCAGACATGAGGCTTTAGATAAATACAAGGTTACCATGAGCCGTTCCAAATATTTTTATACCGGAGGTAGTTAACTGATTTACTCTCCAAGAGGTAAACAAGGCGTTTTCGACAGGCACACTAAGTCCATCGGTCATCACAGTTCAAAAGCAATAAAGACGTCGACCTACTGAAGACCAGACAGAGGTCTGTCTAGTCATTATGACTCGGTCCAGTCTGCGTAGGAGGTTGTCGATAGTTCTTATTTGAGGAAATGGGAAAGAGAGAAGGCAGCCACTAGTCCCAGTTTATAGCGAGAAAAGCATTGCAGATTGATTTACGAGAGTTCTAGCAGAAAAAAAAGTAGATCAAAACACAAGCTTGAAAGGCAGGAAGAATTTATTATTTTATAGGAAACAATTTTTCAGATAATTAGAAGTGGACGGATATTAATAAACATGCATTCTTGCATTGCCATTTTTTAAAAATCATGCACGATCATCCAAACAATGTAACAGCCTGTAACTCTGCTCTTATTTTTCTGCTTTCAAGATTGCTATACAGGGATCAGCCTGCCTAACTCTTTGTTGATCACTTTTATAACATAACGAAAGTTTCTTCTCCTCCTCTGTTGAGTCGTATTCGTGGCCAAACTTCGTCGGTAATTTTTGGCTATGTTCTCAGTTTCTGCGTTTCGTTTAACTGATTTCGGGTCTCTCATTTTCAACCATGAAAATAATGACTTCTTTACAATCTCATGTTTATATTCTTAGGATACCGAACGCATTTAATCAGTTTCATAAAATGATTTGTAGTATAAATTTGAATTTTGTTGATTCACTATATTTTCACTTTTTCTAAGATGCTTATTCTGACGATCTTACTTTAAGTTTCTATCCTGTTAATTAAGTCCTTGAAAACAGGGGATGGGGATAGATGAGAAGAATCCAAAAAGCTAACACTGAGTGGGGACCCTTAAACGTTTGTTAAATGGTTATAAGAACTTTCCCCGACAAGCCAACCATGCAAGCAGGACCATGCAATAGTATTTTAGAAGAATCACTTTGTTTAATAGAGTATTCTTAAATGGGAGGACTGGATAACTTAATACGATAAAGTATTGGCTATTCCGAACTACATATTATAAATAAATAGGAAATATACAAAACGTAATCAAATTGCTAATACTGAAAATTTGCTTCAAGCTTCTTTTCAATTGTGTTATTTACTAGCATATCTGTGATGTAAATATACAAAATTAGGTAATTCATAATATAAAAGCAACTGACGTGAGCACTACCTCTGCAAGAAATGGAGAAAACTGAAGTTGGAGCTGTTATCAAATATTTTCTGAAAAAGAACTAGGCTTCGATTGATATTCAAAAAGACGTGGTGGACACATTACGTGACTCTGATCCATCATATGATATAGTTAAAAGGTGATGCAGTGAGTTAAATGTGGCAGGGAATCGTATGAAGATAAACACGCTGGAGGAGCTTCAACAACTGCCACTATTCCAGAAGACGTCAGCAAAGTCCACGACATTGTCCTGTAGGATGACCATCGTGTCACCATCCGACATGTTGCTGACTTCAGTGGGTTGTCATATGGTTCAGCACAGTAGATGTCGTATTGAATGTGCTCTGAGCGTGAGAAAATGAGCAGCAGGATGGGTGTCTCGAATGCTGACACCCGGCCAGATGCGCATGCCGCATTGTAAAGTCAATCTTCTATCCATGTACCGCGCCAACCCAGAATAATTTTGTGACATGTAGACATGTATTGTACACATCTACAATGTCACAAAATTCTTCTGGGTTGGCGCGGTACGTCGAGAGAAGACGCTGAAAACCCAGAAGCATTTTATGACGACTGTCATACTAGGATCACCGGAAAACTATGTCATCTGCCCATGTACATAAATTGCATGTGTTCTAGTTGGTTTGCTGGACGAAAACCCGAGTTTCCGGGGGAAGGGGAACTTGCCATCCACGCCTGACACCGACTAACTCAGTTATGGAGTGCGGAAAATAACTCATAAAAGTTCCTTGCATCATGTCTAAAAAGACGCTTAAAGGGCTCAAAAAGACTTAATAGGCTTTGAAGAAACTTTTAATTAACAAAAGTATATCTAACAGTATATATAAAATTATATATGGTTGTGTGTTATTTTTTATTAAGTAGTGACTTAATAGGAAATTGATATTCATAACTGCGCTTGTCTCACTGAATAGTCTCTTGTGTCTAACTCGAAGACTCTGAATTACTAACTTTGGCAACAAAGTTATATTGCTTTCTAACAGCAATATTTGAAATGTACGCTGCCTCCAAAAAAGTATCCAAGATTATACTATATTCTGCTTATTAAGCTGAATATTCTCGAGCACATGATTCTGGAATCAGCACTGCCTGGAAGTGTCCAGCGACTGTGTACATCTTGCTTGCTCTTCAACTTTGTCGTTATGGAAGATGCCCACCTCTCACATATCAACAGGTAGAATTTTTTTTTTTTTTTTTATAGCTGTCGCAATTGCGATGGTATTGTGCCACAGGGTGAACAGGTCTACAGTTCGTTTAGTTTTTTGGTCGTTGTTGGGTTTTAGGCGCATCAGCGACTAAAGTCATTTTGCTCCGTGTATACTGTCTGTGGCGCCTCCGTAGCCAGGTGGGAAGGAGCAGCAGTGCGTAGCACACGCTTCTTGATTGACCGGGGTTCGAGCCCGTCACCACCAAATACGCAGGATGCGGAAAGGTCAGGGAATGACCACCGCATATCCCGGAGCAATATGGCCTTAGTTGCTAATGCTCCTAAAAACCAGATAACAATAACCAGTATATTGTCTGTAAACTGCATGTGTTCTGTTATCGATTTTCTGTTTGCTGAACGAAAAACCAGAGTTTCTAGAAGAAAAACGCCATGGTACCTTCGCCTGAGACTAACCAACAATACATGTCAACCACGTTGCGAAAAAGACCCATAATAATTCCTTTCGTCATAGACGGGATTCGAACTCAGGTCTTTTCCACCTGGTGTGGGGGAGGGCAAGCAATCCTACCAATTGTGTTACCCAAGAGAATCATATTCCCGTAATATGCAGTCCAACACAATGGGATGGATTATTATTACTCTTTTGAGAAATAAACATATAATAATAATTCAGAGGACTCGCAATGAGACAGAAACCAGCGTTTTAGATGCAGTGATGCTTATTCTTTTCGGCAGTTGGTAGTGAGTGTTTAGACAAAAAAAAAAAAAAAAAAAAAAAAAAAACAGAACCGGTTCATGGCCTGATTCATATTTAATTTCTGGCGTTGGTTTTAGTGTGGCAACTTCAGAAGAGAAGCAGATATGTAGTCTATGAGTGCATTCTGTGTTAGGCTGAAGTGCAATTTTGAAATGTTGGAGTTGACGAGTGAGATTGAACACATACTATTGCACATTATCCTTGTTTCAGTTAATGGACGATTTATAATCCCATTTGCGATATCCTCGATTCCAGAGCTATCAGGGTCTGGAGGAAGAAAAACAACGCCAACATCAAGGAGAGTTGCCCCAATTTTAAACGTAGCTTGCCTCGCTTCATGTGAAGTTCTCATATTATAGGACTGGCTCACAAGCGAGAGCAACAGGTTAGGATAAAAATGGCAACCCCCCCTCATCCTCTGATGTTTCACTTGAGATGTTCAGAAGGCCAAAGCAATCTGATGTGGTAACAGAAATTCTTGTTATTTTTGATGTAGCCATGTCTCTACAATGCAAAGAATGTCAACAAAGAGGAAGAGCAGGATGGTTTTTGTCTTTTCTAATTTCTTTATAAGCCACGAGCATTTGGAACAATGTCCAGACTGTTATGTCATATATGTCTCTTCGTCAGACCCTTCTATGGTGCCATGGTGCACTTATTTTATTAACTTAGTTGTAAATTGACTGGGTTGTTCGGTGTTGAATTATTCACTCAGCATCTGTTGAAGCTGGATGAACAAGGAGTAAATAGCATTCCTCTTGCGTACGTGGGTTGGCTGTTTCCAGCGTCAGTCTCTCTGACATGAAAGAGCATTCTCATCGGTTCCAATGGCACAATTGGGCTGGCTGTCCCACCTATAAACTTGCCTGATAAATTTCCAGGTAATATCCAGGTTGGTATGTGATTTTAGCCTAGCGAGTGGCACAGTAAATGCAATCACCATCCTCCCCACACTAGGATGAAAATGCTGGGATTCGAATCCCATCAATGGCACGAGGAATTTTTTTTCTTTTTTTTTTTCATGGTTGAGTTAGCTGGTCTCAGGCGAGGGTTGGATGGGTTTTCCCCCCCCAGAAAACTGGAAAATCGATTACGGAATCCGTGCAATTCACAGATAATATATTGTCGCTTCGTAGCCTTAGTTACTTTGCGCTTAATATACACACAAACTCACTCATGTGATTTTGAAGGATGCATAGGCTAATCGTTTTGTTGTAGTTATATTTATTGGGAGGTCTTTTGGGATGGAGGCTTCATTTGTTCTGTAATCGTCTGAAACCAGAGTCGGGTGACAAACAAGTGTATAACACGCTCCGCAATTGCTATAAATTATGAGGATTCCACCGTGGCAGCCTAGTCGGTAGAATCATACATCGCCATCTGCCACTAGTTTGGAGAGGGCAGTTTTCGATCCCATCATTGACTGGAGGAAATGCTATAGACTTTTTCATTAAAGGCTGCAGGGTTACATTCCCGTGAGTTATTCCAGGTTTTCAGCCCAAAAAACATGCAAATCAGCTCGTGAACACTCGCTTCTACAGAATGACACGCTTATGGTTATGCACGCACGATTGGAGACAGAATCTGTCTCCAATCCAAAGTTGTTAATACGAATATAAAAAAAAAAAAAAAAAAAAAGTTCTGAGATGGTTGATATTCCGATCACGTGCTGCTTTGCTTTTTTTTTTTTTTTTTTACCTGGTAGTGTTGTAAGGTAAACCGTTGAATTTGGCAGAACCAATCTGGTTTCAAGAGGCTGTAATTGACTTACTATATGAGCAGACCTGAGATTTCTGCCCAACACTTGAAGTAGGAGTTATCAGATCTGCAAACAATTTCACCGGGATTAACAGTCACTTGCAGGTGACTATTAATAATAAATTTTCCTGTTTATACTCCGGCACGACTACCAAGTCAGAAGAGTTTACAAGAAATCGTCAATAGAAATATTTATCGTATTTAGTCACGGGCTTTTTTTTTTTTTTTTTTTGTAGTTGTTGGCGCATAGGCTTCTGTGGCCATAATGCACCTCCCAAGGTTTTTGCAGTACTTTGATCCAAGCCCGAGGCGGGAATCGAACCAACCCGCGACCTTTGGGTTGCCAGGCAGGCACTTTACCCACCTGGCTAGCCCGGTCGGCAGTCACAGGCTTGAACCCCGGTCTACTCAAGGAACGCGTGCTATTCACTCTCGCTAATGACCACTGGACTATCCTGGTGAAACCTAGTATTCGTGTTAAGCAAATAGAGGATACCTTCAAGTTTTAATCAGATGTGTTCGACATGGGCACCTTTAATAAACCCTGCAGATGTCACACTTATAATCCAATTCTCCCCATATACAGCAAAACATACCCCTGCCAACGCAACCAATTACTTCAAAAATGCGTTGTTAAGATGAAACATTTCCGAAAAGAATTCCATTCTCCTGGTTTTGTTGTTGATCAACAGCTTCTTACAAGTTGTAACATGCATGATTTCATCCTCAGATGGCGAAGTAAAGTATGTTGGTGTCAAGCGGTACCAGGGGTTTCCCCCCATCTCCGCGTTGCTTTCATTGGGGGTGCACCAGTTCGCTGGGAATGCCAGAGATTTAAAAGTGTGTTGGAATTGTTTGTGTGGTGCCATGAACCGTTGTTCATCTGGTCATTTAGCTGCTGGACCCCTTCTGAGGCCCAACGTTGCCCCACTTTCGCCCCGTGAAGGCAGACCAGAAACCCAGTAGATTTACTTTGGCAGGTCCTGCCGCTTAATTTCCTGAGATTTCGGCGGCAAGGACCTAAAAAAAAAAGTTTTAATCGTAGCAGTTGTAATTACTTTGCATACAGCACATAGTGTATATGCATCCATACAGCAGAAGAGTTGGGCATTGCGTGGGATGGATAGGCCGAAACTATTCTTTTTGGACGAAGTTAGATTTAGTGCGTAGGGCGTTCGCGTTGTGTATAGATGAAGGGGGAAGGGAGGCAGAAGGCTGGGGGTAAAGGTAGAAGTATGGGGACGAAAGAGAAGATGCCCCAAATGGTCAGTAAGGCACGCCCATGCCTCATCAGAAAGGAAAGAAGGGTCGGCGGGGGAGGGGGGACAGAGTGTCTCCTTCCTCCCGCCAGGGTTGGTTTTAAAAAGAATCAAGTCAGATGCTCGATTCTGATCCCCATTAAGGCTTGGTGGCAGCGAGATTGCATATTCCAGGTCGGTGTGTTCCCGTGTCAGGTACAGGGATGAGGTCATTCATAGTAAGTCCTTTATTCTTGATTAAGATGTGTTTGTTGCAATCAGAAGTAGTTTGTCGCATTCTATGATTGGGTTTCGACCTCTAAGTCCACCTGGGCTTGGTACCGATCTCTGCCCTTAGTATTTGTTGTCATTTTGTTGCTTTGTTCTTCCTCTACAGTCCTGATCAACAGGTTATCCCGTTTCTGCGTCTGTTACTCCGTTTAGGTTCCAGTTGCGTTGTTGTTCATTTGTTGGTGTAGTGTCTCTCGGCGTCTGGTAAATAATTCCTGGGCATATTCCACACTGTTGATGTTGACACTAAGCTCGCGACTGGCACGTCATATGGATTTCCCAAGGCTTTGTGCAAAATTTCCGCCAACTAGTTCTACTACGCCCGCAATGAATTTTTTTTCCAGCCACCATCCCTACCGGGATGATTGCACAAACAGTACAGAACTGTAAGTCAACTGGGTGGCTTCTTTTTAAACCATATTCGTAAATTTACGCATAGCAGCGTGGAAAACTGAGGTTTGTTGATATCGATTAAGCTCTGCTTCTCAGGGTTGATAAATCCGCAATGATTACAATTTTGCGACTATGCTGCCATCTACTATAGCACGCACATTTTCCAATTGGTAGATATTCTTTATCACCTGGAAGTAGTTTCAGGTTTTTATCATGTTTGTACCGTATTCACACAATAACGTCTTACTTTTGTGATGGGGATTTGTGGACATCATGTATATGCTCCACCATGAACGGAATCAAAAGGAATGACAAAGCCAAATAAAGTACATCCAAGAAAGCACTTCTGTCCCAAAAATGCTCTATTGGATGTCGTTCGGGTTACCTTGTAACCGAGTAAATATCACAAAGACATTAGCGGGACCGTCCGTGTGGTTCTTAAAAACTGCAAAGATCTTATAGATACACTGTACTATCAAAAGAAATGGAACATTTGCAGTTATGAATCATAATAGTGTTGGCCTTTAAAGAAGTACCGGAGTACTGAATTCTTAATGGAACTCGCAAATGCTTCAGCGAAGGAATAGAGCACAGTATTATCATTTATTCAGTTTTAACCCCTGTACATATGCGTTATATTAGCTACCTGAGTTACATTAATGCGGTATATTTGAGCTTATTAATACACAGTACAAATATTACATACATTATAGTATTATGTTGCATTATATTACAGTATGATTACATTGCAGTATGTAATCTCATACGCTAACGATATGCTATGCATTAATAAGCCCATGTTAATGTAATCTGTTAGTTAATATAATCCAAATAGGTATCAAATCTGAAACCCTCCTAGCACAACCGCTGTACGGATGAAAATCGAATAAATAATAATACTGTGCTATACGTCTCCTACTCTTCTAAAGTATTCCTGCGTTCTACTAAGAACTCAGGAAGGCGCCAAGAGAACCATCTTGGTCTTTTCTAATTCTGGGGTCAAATTCACTCCACAGATGTTCAGTGGAATTGCTGTGGTTCTTACGTTATTCTCTTAAACTACGCGTTCACGATTCTTGTTTTGCGAATCCTTGTGTAAGCAGTTCTTACACCGTTATTGCAAGGTATAAGAACTGCTTCCATAAAATTTCCACAATGAATTACACACAGAATAAACTAGAACATTGGTGCAGAACGCAGCATAAATAATTTGTTTTTCCCGTTTCTACTCCGGGACAACCATGGGGTCGGAGGAATTCACAAGATAGAAAGAATATAAGAAACAGCAACAAATTTGGTAATCATGCGGGACTGAGTTGCCATGCACTGCCAGACTAGACGCCTCTCCTCCCAAATTCATATTTGAGATAAGACAGTCAAGGTAGCAGTAAGCTCTGTCCAGGCGTCCTGCATGATCAAACACGTCCATTAGACCGAAGAACCATCAGCCGTCGATTGGCATAGTGGCAATCGACGGCGTGCAATTGTTTTTGTAACAAGGATTCGTCAGATACAGCTCTTCGTAAAAATTTACGGCAAGCAGCTCTCTAAGTGTCGTAGGAATACTTACAAGTTGATCCTGAACCCGAGAATGTTTAATTCTTGAACATGCAGACCTTTTCTTCACATGATATCCAACTCAACCATCATTCCCCTCTGAAACTCCTAACGTCCTCTGTGCTAATTGTTGCCCTTGTTGGTAGCACAGTTGGTATAAACAGTCCTCCACAGACCTGAGTTCGAATTCTATTAATGGCGCGAAAAAAATTTTTTTGGCTCTTTTTCATAACTTGGCCGAGTTAGTCAGTCTCAGAGAGAGTGAAGCATAGTTTTTTTTTTTCTTCCGGAAACCGGTTTTTCGTCCAGCACACAGCAAATCGACTACAAAACATCCGCAATTTCCAAATATATCTTATTACATATGGCGTAATGTGGCCTAAGTTGCCGATGCGGCTAAAACAACCAACCAACCTATTGCTTGCTCGACGTATGTCTGAAATAAATTCAAAACTAACTGCTGATTTGGCCAAATTTTAGCGAAAATATTTGAACATTTCGTAGTAACATATACAATTACCTGAAATCAGAGGTATGTTCTATGAACTTTCCTAGAATAATAGTCTACGCAAGCAATGTCAACCACGAACGGGGTCCCTTGGATGGATTATATGAATGGTAGAATAATGGATCTCAGGATGGTATCAACATGACTTTGTGTAGTCAAAGTATCTTCAGTAATGACGAGAAGTGCACGTCTGTTGTAGACCATGGCTTCATACTGTGACTCCAACCCTGGCGAAGTATACTGTTTTCTGATGTAGGACAAACGACCCCTCTCCCCAACAAGTCTGCAGATGTGAACGTGCCTACCTCTACATAACAAGATCTAAACACCTAAATAAAGGCTATACGCTACCATTCATCACTCCAATCAGTTGTTTTCTGACACCATTAGAAAGTTGGAAACCATGTTGGGGCGTAAGGAGCACATGGGCCACGACAAAAAGTACAAAACCCGATTTCTCTCAGTAGTCTGTTAATAAAGAAATATTTATTATAGAAAGAGATAAGTCTCGCCGTGAATAGTTGTACAACAACAATAACTATTCAAGGCGAGACGCTATTTTACTCGATAAGAGACATACACTGTGCTGCCACTTTATTAGGCACACCTACCTAGTAGCGTGTTGAGCCTCCTTTAACCTTCAAAACAGCCTGAATTCGTCTAGGCATGGATTGAACAAGATGCTGAAAACATTGTGCAGGAATGGAGTAGCATGCAGACATGAGTGTGTCACGCAGTTCCTTGAGAGTCGACGGTGATGTAGGCCTGCAGCGAACAGCCCTTTCCAGCTCATCCCAAAGATGTTCAATAGGATTGAGATCAGCGGACCGAGTTGGCCACTACAGCAAAGAAAAAGTCATTGTCATATTCCTGGAACCATTCCATAGTGAATCAGGCTTTGTGTATCCCGGCGCATTATCCTGCTGGAAGTAACCATCTAACTGAGGATAAATTGTCAACATGAACGGATGCACTTGGTCAGCAACAATGTTTAGATACGATGTGGCATTCAGGCGTGAATCTATGGGTATCAATGGACCCAACGTGTGCCAAGGAAACATTCCCCACACTATAACACTGTCCCCACCACCACCTTGCACCGTAGTTGTCAGACATGACGGGTCCGTAGATTCATGTTGTTTTCGCCAAATTCTGAGCCTTCCATCAACATGATGCACCAGGCACTTCGACTCGTCAGACCAAGCAACTGTTTTCCAATCCTCGATAGTACAGTGCTGGTGTTGCTGTGCCCACAGGAGGCGTGCTCTCTTGTTCTTCATTGATAACAAAGGTACGCGATGCGGCCTTCGGCTGTTGTAGCCCATTCGCGACAAAGTGCGACTAGTGGTCCGTTGCGATATTGTGTTCTGCGCATCAAGGTTGTATTCAGACGTGATGTGCGACATTGTGTCCCGTCTATTTGCTTGCACAATTCCAGCCATCCTGCTGTGACCTCTCTCATCAACAAGCGGTTTTGTTCCACAGGAGTGCCGTTGAGATGATGTTTTCTGTTCGTTGCATCATTCTCGATACACCCTTGAAACTGTGTTGCGTGAAAAGTTCAGGAGAACTGCCGTTTCAGAGATGCTTTGTCCAGCACGTCTTGCACCTACTACAATGCCACGTTTGAAGTCCGTTATGTCACTCCTTTTCCCCATTCTTGCTGCGGTTTGTACGCTTAACTGATACTAGAACGGTTGTTCTGCTGCATTTATATCCACAACTGTGGTCATGTTACTTGCAACGTTGTAGGACAAACCATTTGTGTACATAGCAGGGATGTACCTAATAAAGTGGCATCAGAGTATGAGTACTTATTAAAGAACATAAACAAAAAAAAAACGAAACTATTATTTTTAGGCCATCCGAATAATTAAATTCATCTGCCGTGCTGTCTCTCTCATGTCTGTTAATTGCGTGTGTTCTATGGTCGATTTGCCTGCTTTGCTAGACGAAAAACCCCAGTTTCTGGGGGGGGGGGACCTTGCTACGTCTAAGACCGACTAACTCAGCCACGGAGTGAAAAGAGCCCATTAAAATTCCTCGCGTCATTGACGGGTTTCGAACCCAGTGTAGGGAGGCAGTGACGATACCACTATGTTACCCGCGCAGATAAAGCACATAAACAGACTAAAATGAAGCAAGAAAATAGAGTGTGCTACAAAGATAGAGATAATAGAATTGAGCATTATCTACGGGAGAAGTCACTCGCCATAGCAGAGTTGTTCTTATGGGGCTTTAAGCCCATCTGCAGCTTAGGCCATAATGCATACAGGGTGTGTCAAAAATACACGGCATAACTTCAGGAATGAGTTCCTCATATGTAGACAATAAAAATATTTTATATCAACATAGTTCCGGAAATGCTTGGTTTCCGAGTTTTGAAGGTCTGTCTATGACACTTAACTGTTCACATCACCTTATAGTAATTGTTAAAAATGTCCACCTTCTGCCTGAATGCAGGCCTCACATCGACGTCTCATGGACTCGCGAAGACGATGCCAAATTCCTGGCATGTTTCAAATTGTCTCACAGCCTGCCAGAATTCGATTGCGGAGACTTTCCACATCAGCTACCGGAGTCGAATACACCAATGACTTTAAATGGCCCACAAGAAGAAATCTAGTGGGTTTAAATAAAGTGAGCGTGGAGGCCAGGCAGTTGGCCCACCTCTACCTATCCACCGACCAGGAAACCTCCGATTCAGGTAATTGCGGGCTAGGTGGCTGAAATGTGCGGGAATAATCAGTGGCGTCTTGTCCAAGAAATCAGGCATGTTGTTTTCCAGAAAGTTTCTGTACACCTACCTTGTGAGTTTGTTTGGAAGTACATGGGGCCCAAATAACTTATCACCAAACACACCCGCCCAGATGTTGAGGCTGAATCGCTGTTGGTGATGTGATGGAAGAATTGCGTGTGGGTTTTCCTCAGCCCATACATGCTGATTGTGAAAGTTTTGGACTCAGTCTCGTGTGAATTGTGCTTCATCTGTGAATATCACTAAGGCAGGAAAGTGAGGAGTTGTACCACACTGCTGCAAGAACTACTGGCAGAACATTACTCGCGCAGGGTAAGCTGCTGGTGACAAGTCCTGTACCCGTTGCAGATGGTAAGGATACAATTGGTGTTTTCGCAACACTCTCCAAATAGTCAAACGTTGAACAGCCAGTTGCATTGCTATTCTGCGTGTGATGACTCTAGAAGTAGATCTTGGTCGTCCTCTGTCGGCAGCACGAGGTGTAAAGGTCCCATGTTCACAAAGGCGGCGATGGATACCTTCAAACGTTTTCCTGTCTGGACATCTTCGTTCTGGGAACATCCTCGTGGTACAAACAACGAGCCTCCAGAGCATTGCCGTCCGCCAAACCGTATATAAAGTGCATATCCACTTGCTTCTGATTTGAGTACATGGTCGGAATGGAAAACCAACAGATTCTGTCAGTACCTTGTGATGAAGGAAATCGCCTGTGGGAGATAAGACATTCCGGTTAATAACTCGGGAACCAAGCATTTCCGGAACTATGTTGATATAAAATATTTTTAAGTTGCGTATAAAGATTTTTTTTAACACTTCTCACAATCGTTTAGTCTGTAATATACTCTGACTGTCATCTTCCTTGTGAACTTGATCTCACTCTGGATACAGTCAGATCGCTTTACAGAGCTTTTGATTAGAATCACGACCAATCCACTTCGACCCTCCATATCCCTCTTGAACACTCCATATATTCCTTAAAATTCTTCATTCTGTATCTCTGGATGGCAACATGTCTCTGTTATTCCTGTTATATCAGCACTAATTGACCAAGCTGAAATTCTTTAATATTGTCACAGTGCTCTTGGCATCACTGTATAGAACAAATAAAATTTTGTATCTTTCAGTTTCTTACAATGACACATCCCTTATAGTTGCTTAAACACGATTTTCCCAGTGGTATGTGACTATTGGTGGATTTTGAACTCATTTCAGTGTTTGCTTCATAAGATTGAAACATGGAGGGCAAAAGTGTGTGGCCTATGTCACCAACCTGCATTATTCTCCTAACTCTCCGAATGAACAATTTCCTTAGAGTTCAACTGATGTTCTCAGAAAGAATCATTCTTATCTAACAGTACACCGAACTGAAATTTAAGGCCTTCCAACACATCCTACTAGCGCGCGTGCGAACACACACAAAAAACAGTTCTGCATATATGCGACGGAAGAGCACAAGGAAAATGTCCTAACTCATAGGTGAATTGTCATTGACAATTCTTCCATCAGTCACGACATCAAGACTTTGTATGATCTCTGTTGAAAAGGGCCATTTCTTAAATTGTTTTTTTTTTCTATTCAAATTAAAAGCGAAAATTAAATACTAGTTATAAAGTTTGCACGGTATATATCATGTCTGTAAATTGCGTGTGTTCTGTGGTTGATTTGCTTGTTTGCTGGACGAAAAACCAGAGTTCCGAGAAGGGATAAAAAAAAAATGCAACCGTCGCCCTGACGGTTGCACTTTTTCTCAACGACGTTGTGAAAAAGGCTCATAAAAATTCCTGGCGTCATTGAGAAGGGATTCCAACTGGGGTATATTCCACGTTTGGAGAGGACGGTGATTATACCAACTGTGGTACCCAGGAAGGCGTATTAGTAAAAGATAAAGAAAGGAGAATGCAACGTATAACGTGCCAGAGACAACTTTTATGTGAACCAAGAACACTTCGTGTCTGTGCTCTGCCATATTGCTTATTCATTCCTCCAATCAGCACACGTAACAAAACAACAAATACAATATCCGGTGCTCAGCTACAATGCACAAGTAATATGGAGAATCGACGATATGTATGAAAAAAAAAAGAAATAAGTGCCAGATTTCTACTGGTCAGGTTTTAATGAAATTTTTGAAGGTCCAACAAAGCTTCCTAAAAGAACGAACTGCACAATACAACTTTATGAAAATCCAACAACTGGGAGTCAAGTTGTCATATAAGGACGGACCTATGGACATGAAGATAATAGACATCTTTACGCATACATGCAAACGAGCTTAAAAAATATTCGGAAGAGTGTAACTACAAGGAATAAAAGAAAAATAAATGGCTACGATTCATTTGCAACATTTCTAGGTTCTAAAAATCACATGGAGGGTGAAGATTCACGACCTTCTGGCACTTTGGTCTAACGAGTAGTTAATGTACGTAGTGTGTTATATTTCAAAGGCGTTAGCAAATGGTGCTAATTGATAATACAGTATATGGATAGTCTTGTTGTATGTATGAAAAGTAATATTCGCCAGATTTCTTATTAGTTGATTTTAATTAAATTTGGGAAGACTCGATAAATCGTTCTAAAAGAGCTAAAGAAATTCCGTTTAATGAAAACATCCACTGGGAGTAGAGTTATTACCTGCGGACAGACTGACAGACAAATAATTTCCAGATTTCTATTGGCCCGATTTTAATGAAATTTGCAATGGATTGTAAAATCTTTATCTATATATCTTTACGCATATATGCTAACGTGCCTAAAAATATATTTCCTGTTCGTTATTTACAAGCTAGAGAACACGAGCTTTAGTTTCAGTAGGAAAACTTAGATTAACTTTATCCTGAAAGTAAGAAATGATTTCCACCTGACCAAACTCCCATTAGTTTCACAGAATCCCTCACCTCCATATTGGTGAATGAAAAGCGATATTATTGCGAAAAATGGAAATTTCAGAATACTGCAGTTAATGAGGTGCAACAGCAATTCAAACTTCACAATGTTGCAATAAATAAATAGATATTGCACTGTATCATTAAATGACTTCTGTAAGTTAGAAATAAACGTCTTACACAACATACTTATTAAGCAAATCGTTACTCAGACAGCATGTATTCCATTTGCTAGTTTTAAAAACAATAAAAAGAATTCGTTAATTAGTTGAGCCTGATATTACATATGATGGCCTTCGTGTAATATAGAGGCTGATTCGTGATATTCAATAAGAAATGCAGTCCCCGTGACAGAAGTACATCATCAAATTATCACACGCCTGCAGCCTGGCACAGGTGTAAATATTTGTTAATAGGAATGTGGTAGCTGCGGGGAGTACTTCACAGTCAGCAGCTTGTGTGCCACAACTTAAATAGAGTCGATGGCCTGCTGCCTGTAGTGCAACACATGCACATCTTAGGATATGATGTACTAAAGCACTAGTTCTGTTATCCCTATAGGTACCTCATGGTGAAGCGGCCCTTAATATATCTATTTTGAATGAAACGGATTTTTGAAACGACTTCAAAGCTTTTGAACAGTCTGCCACCCTGCCAGTTAAATTTGGCTACCTGCCAAAATTTTCAACCTGGTTGTAAAAACTTTGATGTGATCAACTTGCCTTCAACTTGAGCACAATGTTGTACATTTTACAGATCTTTGGATTATTGAAGAGTTCCGAAATCAGCGATACTCAAGTCCTGATGTATGCAACCATCTAACCAGGTTTAATTCGTTGAGCTCATTTCTGCCTGGGATGCCAATTGTAAATGATGCCTCTACTCTCAACCATCATATAAATATAGACTGCCAAACCATATGACGTTTCGTCCCTAGCAGTATGGTAATTTCGCAGCTGCATATCCACCATTTGCAACTGCTTATACGTTAATATAAAGAATTACATATTTCTCTTTATTGTACAAGGAGAAATGAGATGTGAACTTAAGATGAGAAATTTATATGGGAATTAGCTTTACGAATGGTTGGTTTTATGTGTATACTGTGCAGTGAACAAATTACTGCTTGTAATCTTTAAAAAAAAAATCAAATGTATGTCTGTCATATATGTTATATCCGGGGTTGCTTGCGTTCTGGTCTGTGTACAAGATGAATGATGAAATAGAGCTGGCTGCAGCGCAGGTAATCTGCGCAGGAAACCTCACCCATGCCTTGCTGACGCCGTGCTGTTCCCTTTTGGCAGCATGGCGTGGAAATGATGACAATACTGGCTTCAGCTGGTCTGGCAAGTAAAGTGTGTTTAGGGTCTGAGTGCACCAGGGGTTTCCCCCATCTCCGCGTAATATACATTGTCGTGTGTTACAGAACCTGTAAAGGCCAGAGATTTAAAAGTGTATGGATATTGTCAAGTGTAGTGTCATGTACCGTTGTTCATCTGGCCATTTAGCCGTTGGACCCCTATTTGGGGCCCACCGTTGCTCCACACTTGGCCCCATGGAGGCAGACCAAGAACACCAGTATTTTAAGTAAGTACTCTGGCAGGTCCTGCCACCTAGTTTCCTGCGATTTCAGTGGCTAGGACCTAAAAAAAAAAAAAAAAACGCGGTAGAATTGAGCGCTGAATGGGTTAGAGGCCGAGAGGAACACTTGTACAGCGGAATTTGAAAGTTTTAAATTTAGACTGTGCGGGCCTTACGCTGTGAAAGTGAACTGAACAGGGTAGGGAGTAGAATGAAGGCTGAGGGAGGAAACAGGAAGTAAGGGTTCGATAGAGTAGGTGACCCCCTGTGGTCAGTGGGGCAGGCCCATGTCCCACAGGAGGAAAAGGGGAGTGGGATTTTCAATGTACAAATAGCCTGATAGCAATCTTCCCGCCGTCACTTTCTTTTAACGGTACGCGTATTGTTGTGGCCCGCCTCCTTGTAGCATGGACGAGTACTAGAGATCGTTGCTCCCTAGTAGTTAAGTGGCTAGAAACAACAAAACAAGACACACACCTCGCAGACATAACACCATACTCATATCTGGCCATTTTACAGAGTTCTGTATTCATCACAGTGTACCGTGTACCATGGTGGAGTTGAACTAACCTTTAGACGCCGCCATACATAAGACGCAACGTATGTCCATGTCCACATAGGGCGCTCTGACCTTATGACTGCACCTCCCTAATACCCTGGGCTTACTAACCACCCTATCTCCTTAACCTCTGAATTCCTGGTTGAATGATAGAAAGAAGTCTTTCTATCATTCATCTCCTTTACCTATACTCTCTCTCATTTCTAAATTCTGATTTTTATGGTCCTTCCTGGCAATCTCAAGCGACGCCAGGATTCGCTCAGCCAGAGAACTTTATCCCTACTACATGGCCATGCTTCCCGAGCCTGGTACGGTGAATAGGGGTCAGTGGTTTTCTACGGGCCCCTAGGCTAAGAAGCCAGATGAACAACATAACGCTACACCACCACGAAAGCCACATATCATTCTCACTATCTGGCCTTTACAGGGTACTGTATTCAACCCAAGAGAACTGATCGCGGAGTTGAGGGAAACCACCACTGCCGCTAAATCCTAAACACTACGAGTATGTACATGAAAAATGAACCCTACTGTTGTACAAGCATTCACAACCAGAAGGCCAGGGGTTAACAATATAACGTGTAATAACAATGTAATGTACGTTAAACACCAAAGGTTCAACACCTAAGGCTCAAAGGCCACAGCATATTCTTTGTAAAGTGCGTATATTCTGTGCCTATTTGCTGGACCCCCAGTTTTCCGAAGAAAATGACAAAAAAAATAATAAATAAATAAATAAAAAATAACATGCATCCCTCGCCTGAGACCGACTAACTCAGACGGAGATCTCAGGATGGAATCTGTACAACATTGGGTCTTTTTTTTTTTTTTTTTTTGTAGTTGTTGGCGCATCGGCTTCTGTGGCCATAATGCACCTCCCAAGGTTTTTGCAGTACTTTGATCCAAACCCGAGGCGGGATCCGAACCCGCGACCTTTGGGTTGCCAGGCAGGCACTTTACCCACCCGGCTAGCCCGGTCGGCCATTGGGTCATTAAAGTGACTTAATAACTAGAGGTGCATGGCTGTTTTAGGTGATGCCTACCCAAATTCGAAACTCTTTACTGAAGACTATAAAGTGTCAATGGCCACGCCAATCAGTTTTCTTGCCATAACTCAATGGAAGGCGCGAAGGCTGTCTGATTTCTGACATCTGTATATTAGTAGTACTCACTGAAACAGGCCATTTAAGTCGTAGAATCACGATGTTTAAAGCCTGGTAGTTATGCAAATGTTAAATTTTTTTGAGTGAAAGTCAGCACGGGAGTACTTTGATTGTCCCATACTGCTTTCATTTTCCAGAATCTAGGATGATGGTACCGGTACGTTTCTGTAAACACTGCTTTGAACACCTTACAGCTCTTGCAACAACCCGTTGAATAGCAATTTTCTTTCAGAAAAATCAATACACTGTCCCGACTAAAATTCTCTCAAGAGAAGGGAAACTGGGAGCAAGGGAAACTCGCGGCAAAGCGAATAATCCAGCTTGTTTTGCGAAAGGTACTACACATAGCAAATCTTCTTTAAGTATGCAGTTATATCTCAGTCAATCGATTGGTAATCCGTTATATTTTTCTAATCTGTTATTTATAGTGTTAGTGATTGTCACTGGAATCTTTTTTGTGCATCTTGACAAAAATATGAAAAAAAAATCTTCGAAAAAAAAAATACGCTGCAATGACTTTTGTAATTTTCTAGTGTCATTTGTTTGTGTTATACCGAGCAGACTTTACTATACAATTATGTTTTTAAATTCTCGATTAACTTCGAATGTGTTTCTAAGAAATGGCGAATTAAAACCCTTTTTTTTTCTTCCCAGGTCGAAATTTAATTGGAAAAATGGCTAAGCGCGAGTCACAGTATAAGCCTCAATTTTGTAAATACGGTTTCACTGAGCTGAGTGAACGATCTGAGAATGTCCGACCCAGAGTATTTCATTGCTTGCAAATCCTTGCTAACGAATCTATGAAGCAAAACAAACTGAAGCGTCATTTGAGTTTGGTTCTTACACATTTCGTCTATAAACCACTGAAGTTCTTGGCAAGGTAAAGAAAAGCAAGTAAAACGAAATCGGATCGATGCTTTCTGGAGTTCAGTTTTCCCCCTCTGGGTAAAACTTCCTTAGCGTCTTTTGAAGTGGTATTGAGTTTTGTGAGGTACAAAAAGCCATATAAAATTGTTTTTTGCCATTGCCACCACTGCTGCTGGTGAAGCCAGCAGTAGCAGTGATAATGGTGAAAATTGTTTGTGGAGTAGATACTGCGAAGAAGATAGAATCGGTACCATTTTCCAACAATACCATGAAACGTCGAAATGATCGAATGTCAAAGGACATTTTGGATCAGCTTCTTGTGGAGCTAAAGAAATCTGGCAAATTTTCGTTGCAAACGGCGGATGAATCTGTGGACATTGCGGATCATCTCAAATCATGGTTTCTGTGAGGTACAAAGAAGACAACATTCTGGAAGAATTTCTCTTCTGCAATGTCCTGTCTGTGCGGTAGCACAGTGGTATCGTCACTGTCCTTCCCACACCGGGTGAAACTCTGATCGATGACACGAGGACCTTTAGTGGTCTTTTTTTTTCAGTCCGTGGCAGAGTTAAACGGTCTCAGGCGTAATAGTAAGGTTTTTTCCCACCAGCAACGTGGGTTTTTCGTCCGGCAAAACAGTCAAATGGACCAGAGAACACGCAATTTACGGACATAATACACAATGCACGGCAGATGAATTTAATTATTCGGGTGGCCTAAAAATTTTTTTTTTTTTTTTGCAATGGCCTATCAACTACCACCACACGAAAAAAAAAAAAAAATATGAGCGATTTTTACAAGAAACGTGACCTTGAGTGGTTGGATCGTTTAGCCCTGTGCACCTATCTATGATTAAAATTGTATAGGATTTGTTACTCGATAAGCAGGAAATCTCCAAAATCTTAATAATCAATAATAATTTTTACATCGTAAAAAGTTGGCCTTTTGCAACGAGAAATCCAAGTGGTTTTCAATGATGCAATATAAATTAATAATTTCATCAAATCCAAGGCTCTTAACATCCGTATTTTCAATGAAATTGTGTGAAGAGATGGGATCATATTATCAGGACTTACTGTTCCACTCCGATGTCCGCTGGCTATTCGATTCAGTCCTTATAAAACTAAGTCCTGCCTCATATCTCGCAAAAAAGGATTCTTCTTCTCCTATGCTCATCTTTGACGCCATTCTGATTTACAGACATCACATATCTCTAATCGGAATTACCCCGACTTCTAATCTCTCTTGGCTTAAGCACATCACAAATATTGCTTCCTCTTTATCTAAAAAACTGGGCTTTCTCTTTCGCTCTCAGCATTATTTCTTCTAAACAGCTGCTCACGCTGTATAAATCTCAAATATTCATACCATGGAATATTTTTCCCACATCTGGAGAGAAGCCCCCATAACCTCTTTCAAGTTTTAGACTCCTTTCGAAAGAGGGCAGTTAGGTTAATTAATAACGCATTCTTTACAAAGTTTTTCCACTGTCTCATCGACATTCATTCTGTTTCTGCTACATGCCTCGTCCATGGATACTTCCATTTGCACTGTTCTTCTATAATTCCGCTTTTTCTACCAAACCAGTCTGAACACGGGCCGCAATCAGTCAGCATCCTTTTATAGTCCAACTTCAAGCTCACAGAACCAAAGTTTTCTTCATCTTCATTTATTCCTTTTAACTTCCGTTTTCTGGAACAACCTACTTTCACACGTATTTCCTGAAAATTACCATCTACAGAAATTCAAGTGCAATGTCAACAAGTATCTTCGTTCATCTTCTCAACTTTCAACCACGTTATACCTTTCATAAAAAAACCTTGGATGACTCAAACTAAAATTGAAATTTTCCCACGGAAGCAGATGCATGCATTGGCCGATTGCTTTAAAGACACTTCTTGGTTAACAAAGTTGGCTTATTTGGGACATTTTAAAGCAAATGAATGAACTGAATAACAGAAGTTCAGGGCTGAAATGAAACCATCGTGGATATCGCTGAAAAAATCAACTTCATCCAAGAAAAACGTCGAACTCTAGAGAGAGAGAGAGAGAGAGAGAGAGAGAGAGAGAGAGAGAGAGAGATGGCTAAAGACAAAACGACTGCTCTCCCACAACTGAGTGTTGTACTAGACGATTCGTCATAAATAGGGCTCAATGATATTCAAGCTATTGTTTGAGGATCATTTGAAAAATCTCCAGGAAGATATCCCCGGATTTCAAGAATAACTTATAGATCTCCAGGGAATTCATGTGCAGAAGCAATGTAAAGAACGTTTTGAAAGCCTTAATATTCGAAACTTTGGACCCATTTGATGGATATGCTCATTCTGACAAATGAAGCTGAAAAAAAACCTCTTCTCACGTTTCCCATAATATAACTCTGTGAACAAGGATTTTCGGTTCTTGTTGCAATTAAATTTAAATCAAGGAACCGGGTGGATCATCAACATTACTTGCAGTGTGCTTTCAACAAAAAACGAAAGCTCAAGAAGCTCACCCACAAAATGAAGCAGCATAATGGTAGCCATAGCAAAAAAGGTATAATTTAATTTATTCATTTAAAATATAGTTACTGAAATTTAACCTGTTTTATATATACTAAAAAAACTCCTCAAACTATTATATTAGGGTCAACCACAATTTCTTATATATGCCCGTATACGTATTATGTCTGTAAATTGCGTGTGTTCTCTGGCCGATTTGCCTGTTTTGCTGAGTGAAAAAAAATTCCAGTTTTTGGGAGGGGGTATTAAAAAAAAATAGTAAATATACCCTGTGTTCATTTCTATTCACAGATCAAGAAAAGCAAGTAAAGAAGGAAAAAAAAATATCTATGGTACTGAGTCTGAAACCAAAACTAATCACCATGGCAATCTGCACGTGATCAATATTTGATCCATCGTGACTCTGATGTGATGATTCTGTAATGCGCAGGGTGGTTATGATGTCCTTAGCTTTTTTAAAAGTTAAAACTAAAACTTTGTCAAGAAAATCTTTAACCTTAATAGTGGTAGGAGTAGTAGTAGAAGAATATGATGCAAGAAAGCAAGCTTATGTAGCGTTAACCAAAAAAACCCATTTCACACATCCATTCCCTCGAAAAGTTTGTCCAGTTCCTCCTTGAATTTATGTAAGCTATCAACTTCCACAACGATAGATGGAAGTTGGTTCCAGCAATCAACTACCCGATGGCTAAAGGCAAATTTCCGCATCTATTCTACAACTGTTGTTCCACAATTTGAATTTATGCTCCCGCAGGTTCGCAAATTTCCGCATATTTTTCTACAACTATCTTTTCTCAATTTGAATTTAAACTCCCCTCAGGTTCGTATCTGAGCAAGAAAAAGAGTTGAGCCTGCTCAATCCATTCAATGCCTTATACACCTCAGTCAGATCAGATCACCTAGCGGGTGATCTGACTGTGGTGTATAAGGCTTGTTTGTTTTGTTTGTTATTTGGAGCATTAGCAACTAATGCCATATTGCTCAGGGGATATGCGGTGGTCATTCCTTGACCTTTCCGCATCCTCCGTATTTGGTGGGCACGGGCTCGAACCCCGGTCTAATCAAGAAGCGTGTGCTACGCATTGCTGCTCCTGTATATAAGGCACCTCACCAGACGGTGCAATTTGCAGAACTTAAGCCTTTCATGGCAAGAGGACCCCTGTCGTTCTCCTTACCAATCTTGTTGCCCTTCTCTGTACTCGCTCAAGAAACTCTACATCCTTCCTAAAATGAGGCCTTCACCTGAACGAAGCAGCACTCATGGCATAGCCCGACCAATGGCTTATACAAAGGGATAATCACCTCCTTTTCCCTACTAGCAAAATCCTGCATATCATTGACAATACCCCATGACCTGCTCGGGCAGCCTGTCTGCACAGCTCGGAAAACTTCACATCTGACTGCACAATTACTTCCAGGTCTCCTTCATTATCTACAATCCTGTGTAGTACAAAACAGCTGGTACGTTTCTATTGGGTTACTTTTACCCATATGCAGTACTTGGAATTTGTCAATGTTAAACTTCAGTTGCCACTTCCCAGTCCATCTGCCAAACTTTTCTAGATCCTGTTGCAGCAGCACATTGCCATTACCTACCCTGCCAACCTTTGTATTATCTGGAAACTTGGACATTAAGCCTAATATACCTTCATCAATATCATTGATAAATATACAAAACAACAGTGGGCTCAACACCGAACCCTGGGGGTGTCCAGTAATAACATTAGTCTACGAAGAGCAGCGTCCATTGAATACCACTCTGCATTTTCCCACTCAGCCACCCTTTTAA
Organism: Mastigoproctus giganteus; assembly: GCF_048544385.1. Taxonomy (NCBI): domain Eukaryota; kingdom Metazoa; phylum Arthropoda; class Arachnida; order Uropygi; family Thelyphonidae; genus Mastigoproctus; species Mastigoproctus giganteus. The sequence goes on along the minus strand of NC_143586.1, from coordinate 159,862,718 downwards.
CCATTACAGGAACTTGCCCTTAATACCATACTTCTCCAATTTGTACAGTAGTCTTCCATGCGCAACGATATCAAAAGCTTTCCTGAAATTGCTTAGGCACTTTGAAGTTTTCCAAGATCTCAAACAATCATACTGTTTCTACGTTGAAGACAAATCCTTTATAACATGACTGCGCGATTTGAATAAAGAGGAGATCGCTGCGACAAATTAAACGTCCTCGAAGGTCTCGCGCAGACAGCGAAATCTGCCAATTAACGGGCTACCTCTAGCGCTCATAGCACTTCTAGTACACGTTGATGTTTCATGCAGCAATCTCTGGAAGGTTGGTCGTGATTATATGAGCCGATCTCCCTATAGGGGTACATCAGATCTTATCCACAGATAAGCCTAATGCCTCTGACCAATGAGTGCTCAATGAAATGGAACCATCTTGATTGACAAACGTGTTCTGGAATGACACAGCACATTTTGCCGAATAACTTTTAGGAATCCCCTCTCCATTGTACGAAGGTCTGTATAGTGCAGTTTTACGCTCAATTTAGCCTTGGGAGATTATTTTTGAAAGGTCCACATTTAATGGAATGGAACCACAACCGTTAGAGAACAACGCTTTGCAGCCCTGGTAGAAGAAAAAAATTATACTTCATTTATAAGAGTACTTTGCGTTCAAGATAATTTTCATGATTGAGCGCCACCAGTATTTATTGTGTGAACCCCCCTTCCCCACCATGGAAATTCTGCGGAAATAAGGTAGTAAACAAAAAGGATATTAATGTCCAAAAGCCGACGTCACTGTTGCCCCGGAGGCATAGCCTACTAGAGTAGGCTATTCCTCGAAGCTTGTAACTCATCTAAATGCTCTTGTTACTATGGAGTTCGCTATGTACTGTGATTGCCTGATAAGACGTACTTATCATTTTATTGCATATATTTGAAATAGAAATTCAAATAACTGGGTTGCAGGTGGATCAGAATGTATTTCAGCTGCCTGTTTACATATTCTTTGGCATAACAACACCAAAATAAAGCCAACGGCGTACAAAAGTGTTATTCTGCCTTCATTTGGTTAGGACTACAAATTTACAAAAAAATAAAATCCACTATACGTTCACGATAAAAAGGTCCAGATCAGGAAAATATGGTGAACCAAAAACATAGGTTCTACAGCAACAATTCGTCAACTTTTCTGGCTGGTTGATTGTTGTAAGGGTTTTAGGTGCATCAGCAATTTGGGCCATATTGTACCGTATATAATTTGATTTGTGTGTCTGTGGCCGATTTGCTGTTTACTACTGCGCATGTCAACATTCATATCTTGCTGTAGCTTGTTTTTTCCTATACAGTCAGTTTTTGTTTCATTGCAATCGGTTAAGTTTTGATTAAACTGTGACTCTTTAAGTGAATCAGTGTTCCTTCGGCGGAAAAATGAGTGATCACGATTTAGAGCAAACAATTGTTCTTAAATTTTTAGTTAAACTCAGTAAAAATGGTGCAGAAACGTTGGAGATGTTACGGAAAGTGTACGGTGAGGAGGCCATGAGATGACCACGCGTTTACGAATGGCGCAAATGGTTCAGAGAGGGACGGAAAATTGTTATTTTGGGAGTTTCTATTATTGTGTTTGCTTTTTTCCACTTAAGTGTCCATTGTTTCATTCATATTTTCTTTATGAATTGTTTATAATCGGGATATGGGACCAAATCATTTTACAAGGCTATGTTGTTGGAAGGATCCTTTCCAGCATCATCAGTGCACTCATTTCTAAGAATAAATCTGTGATCTGGGATCCAGCAGAAGACAACAGTTTGATGTTGCTCATGAAGATCTATCAGCTTATGTCTTATTAGCTTTACCAAAGGATTGTAATGTGAAATATTTCTGAGAGATAAGAGCAATTTTGGAATGCGTATACTATACTTTTGATTGACAGGAGCGAAATATTTTCCAGGGCAAGCTTAATTGCATAGAGCTCAGCAGCATAGCTGATGCATTCAGCTAGAAGTGGAATAGAAACAGTTGTATTAAGGAAGACGGCAGTTGCACCCACTTTATTGCCAGTCTTTGAACCGTCAGTGTAGATCTTATTGAACTGAGAATAATTCTTTGCGTGAACAAGATGTAGTTGTCTGATGTTGATATCTGCTACAGCATCTTTTCCCCATTTTTCAAAGAAATCATCATAAGCAGGAGTTAAGGTAGTCCATGGGGGTTCCGGATCTTTTAAATCTCTGATGATATTGTGAAAGTTAAAATTCCAGAATTCTGATAGGTTCTGTAATGTGATACCGGTTGGTTATATTGTTCTGGGTTTGTTTCCATAGTGTCTTGTCCACTGCAGATCATACAATAGTGGCCAAATAGGATGAGTGGGGAAGGTTTTAATTTTAGCTGAGTAGTTCAATAATAACATCTTTCTTCTGATGCTGAGTGGAGCTTCGTGAGCCTCAACATAGACTTTGAACTAGTGATGTTCTGTATGCACCTAGGGCAATCCTAAGAGTTGGATGGGAGCAAGACGGGCGGGAAAGGTACCCACTACGACAAAAAGACCGCCAACTTCAACAAGAGAACGGATTGGATGCTTAAACAACAACTTAAGCACGTCCATGACCAGGCCGTTGGGTGCAGATACACAAGGACGTGTGTATAAAACAAGTTACGACACATCTTAGGCGGACTGTTGCGTGGGAATTCTGGCTATTGAAGTGGGCCATATGGAAAGTTCGGCTTTCCCCCTTCACCAAGGCCCACCTCGATGGCGGCAGCTCTCAGCATTAGACCTCTTCCTGCCATCATTCACGAGAGAAGACTCGTCATTGCTGTCAAAGTGATGGTTGACATTATTTCCGAACCAGATTTCTGGGCTAACTGCAAATGGAGGATCCGGATCTTGAGGTCAATCCAATCCGGTTGAAATTATCCGATCGGTTCTTACCCGTGCAAATTCTGCAGTACATATACTCCTTGGACGGCGACCTCTTCAAGTTCGCAGTCCATAAGAAATATGAACAGAACGTACTCATTGACTTCCTTCTCAGAACTACGTCACAGGACATTAGAACTGGTTCCCAAGGACCTGCCCATCACTCCAGTGTGTGTGTGTGTGTGTTATTGGGGTTTAACGACGCATAAGCTGCTGTGGCTATAATGCGCCTATTCAGAGAAAAATGCTAAAAACAAAATTTAGGCTTAACCACTTCGTTTTGTTTACAGAGATATTTTAGAATTTATTATATAGATCAATTATTTTCAGGTTAGAGAAGAACTCGTTGATGTTTGCATCATGTCAAATAATATGTTGTAATGTCATTGGTTCTTGTAGATTTCTCAGGGAAAACAGGACAGATGTTCTGCCCTGTTGATAGTGAGGGCAGTCAATCAGAATATATTTGACTGTTAAATTTTCTGAACAGTATGGACACCGAGGAGGATCTTCGCCTGTGAGTAGATGGAGGTGAGTCATATGTATGATCATCCCAGTGTTTAAACCTTTCTTTAGTCATAATATTGTTTTTTTTCTCATCTTTGTTTATTACGTTGTGTTATTCCTTTTATGTAAACCCCTGGTTTGTAACTGTGAAGGGTGTTGTGCACAGCAATATGCCTTCTATATATAATAGAGTTCTAACGTTCAAAAAATTCGAGAGATCACGCGCCAAGACTGTCGAGTGAGCATTCGACTAATCGCAGAACAGTCATACATTGTCAAAGATATAGTAAGAGCAACTTTGATAGATGGTTTTTTATCGTGACAATGCGCCGTGGTAATTTCCCTATCGCAGTGAGAGAGTTTTAAACGAAATAAGAGATCACAACATTGGAGCACCCGCCTTATTCTTCAGATCTGGCGCAGTGCAACTTTTTTCTGTTGTCGAAAATTAAAATTCACCTAAAAAAAAAAAGTTTTAGGGCGTAGCAGACATTAAGAAGAACACAATACAGCAATTACAGGAGGCATTTTTTTTTTTTTTTTTTTTTGGTAGTTGTTGGTGCATAGGCTTCTGTGGCCATAATGCACCTCCCAAGGTTTTTGCAGTACTTTGATCCAAGCCCGAGGCGGGAATCGAACCCGCGACCTTTGGGTTGCCAGGCAGGCACTTTACCCACCCGGCTAGCCCGGTCGGCTACAGGAGGTATCTACCGAGTATTCCGGTGCTGTTTTAAATCCTGGAAATTGCGAATGGAGCGCTACATAGGCGCGGCTGGATAATACTTTGAAGGAGATAAACATTAAAACAGTTGTATTTAAACTAATAAATTATTTTAAAAATATTTCTCGTTTTTTTTAGCCGTACCTTGTATTAGGAGGAAACGTTGTGAAGCATTTCATAATGAGATATTACAATAATGATGCCGGTGTACAAACTTCGGCTTGTCTAAAAACATACAACTATGTAGTAATGATACAAATGCACTAACCAATGACGTACTTTGAATTTTAAATAGTTTGAGGATTTCTCCTCTAAAATACTAGTAGCCTAGGTGGTATTTAACAGTAAAACAAATTGCTCTTATGGTCTGGTAAATCCTGCGAATTCATGTCGAAGATCATGTCTTGACGGATTTTTTTTTCAAATGGACTATTTTAAATGCGCTTACAGAAATGCTCAGAAAAGTAAATCCGATTAAAGAGTTCTCCGGACATTTAACAATTCTGACTATAGATTATTCCTGGAAAAAATTCTGTAATTCTAGGAAAGATGGTATTTGGGTATGCATCCACCCATGCTATGTACCATTTACTTGATTCACGAATGGTCCTGTCTCTGCAGGTGGCTTAGACAAAATGGCGAGTGCTTGTGATTTTTTAAATAAAAGGTTTAAATGGTAAATATATTTATTATCCAGCAATAAATATGCACTGGTGTTCAAAGAAAGTGCATCATCCCTTAAAATTGTAATCGTAGTCCGAATAACGTAAGTATATGGCAATATTTCTTACAGATTGCATCAGATAAGATTGACACGCGTAGGTGATGATGTAACTTTGACCAGTTTCTGAGCGCGCTTATATAGCTGAAAGTAACAGCTATATAAGCACGCTCTGCAATGGACCGTTGTTATGAAGTTATGAAGACGTCTACAGTCAGAAGACACCTCTTCAAAAAAGGTCCACTGCAACTCTTAGCTGGCCAGGAAACAGCTCGGACCTGAATCCTATAGAGAACTGTTGGCATCGTGTGGAATCTGCAGTTGCCAGAAAGAAACCAAAGACCCTTCGTGAACTTCAGGAAGCCATAATTCGTGCTTGGAACCACGAACTATCAGTCGATTATCTTCAGAAATTGAACTTGTCAATGCCTCGAAGGTGTGTTGCTGTCATCAGGGCCAGAGGCGGTTCAACTAAATATTAGTTTGTACCTGGTGAACTTTTCATTTTGTTTTCCACTTAAATTGATAAACTGAAGCAAACTGAGGGCTTCTGATAAAATTTCGGCAATAACTGTCGTGTTTACCAAAACTGCTGTATAAAGGTTGCAAATGCTCATTTTGGAATATTTTGAGAGCACCTGTCAAATATTACTTAACTTTGTCTTAACTATTAATAAATATCTTTCGTTTATATTTCTATACGTGATGCTAATCATTAATGTAACATACCATCGCGAAAAAGTGTTAGAAATGTGAAATTCCTAGGTGATGCACTTTTTTTGAACACCAGTGCATATAGAAAAAACCGTTCCTTTGGAAATTTTAGGGTTCACAAAAACAAACTAATACAATGCCATATTTAAGAAATTACAATAAACACTTTTACGCACATGTTAAGGCGCAGCTATTTTGTGATTGGCTGCAGACTAATATAATGTCTGCATTTAGATGGGTTTTTTTTTTTTTTTGATTTGGTAGTTGTTGGCGCATCGGCTTCTGTGGCCATATTGCACCTCCCAAGGTTTTTGCAGTACTTTGATCCAAGCCCGAGGCGAGAATCGAACCCGCGACCTTTGGGTTGCCAGGCAGGTACTTTACCCACTCGGCTAGCCCAGTCGGCGCATTTAGATGGGAGGAAGTAATATAGTGTGCCTTAGCAATGGAGTGAAAACAGGGGTTGTTAATACAAGGTTTTAGGCGCTTCAGCCAATTCTAAACGGTTGTATCATTATAACTTCTTTTGCTTTCGTTTTGTGTTAAGGGCTGAAGCAAATAGGAATCACTACATCATCTATCTATAGATGATAGATGCGTTTTATATGCACAGTTAAAACTGCGCATATAAAACCCAGTATTAATGTATAAGCTACAGCTGTTATGAAAGGTGCCTGTTTTCACGATTATTATGGCCGAAATTATAACACCATATTTAAATTAGCGTCACAGTGTTTCTCCGAAGAAAATTTTTTCAGATTTCGACATTTTTGTAATAGAATATATTCGAACACAGCTTAGAAATAACAAATTCCAGCTGAAAGAGAAAAGAGATGATTATTGATCAGATACAGAACCTATTGCCATTATCGCGAATGGCAATATGCTGTATTGCCAGTGAGAGTTACAATGAGTTCATAATTGAGGGCTCACTTGATTTCCAATTCTGTAATTTGAACATCGACTGATTAAAAAAAAGGTTGCGACTCCGCCCATACTTATGCTTTCTGGAGGCAAATTCAACCTGATGGTATGCTAGGGGATGATATGCAAATTTAATCTGATGGTATGCTAGGGGAACTAGGGAGCACTCCTGAGGGTTCTAACAAAGTTTCAGTGATAGGTAGTAAATCGGTATGGCTGGCTAAGCGAAACATTGCGATGGGAAACATCCCACACTTCTGGCACGAGGATGAAGGAATCTGTGAGAGGAACTCTTCTTCTGGTTGCAAATTCAGTTGATTATATGTCCTCAAAGGGCACTGAATTCCACAATCTCCATGATGCCGTTAATCCATCGAGAATTAACATCTCTCTATGTTAATTTTCGATGGATTAACTGACTTTTCTATGATAATTCTGCTGTAGAAAACTATAGATTCAGTTGGAATTGGCTCGAAGATTTGACGGCTGGAGAGATGTACGGTGCATATAATCGCCCCTCTATGGCAGAAATGCCTTGTACAGGCGATTATATAATTATATAGCCCCTAAAAGCTATGGATAGGCTCCCAGTTCACAGACGAGATTGAAGGATCCACAACTCCTGCTTCTGCTTGGCAATCAGAAGCAAGCTGTGACGTGCTCGCTCGGTCGGATAAGCAATAGACATGTAGGTGGATTTGGTAAGTGTAGCTGGCTGGTTAGCAGCAATTTCAGTCCAGGTGGGATGCTTCCGACTAAATCAGCCGCGTTGTGAAAAATACCCATAAAAATTCCTCTCGTCATTGGCGAGATTTAAACTCGGGACTTCCCCCAGGTATGGGGAAGATGTTTGTTATTTGGTTTTTAGGAGAATTAGCAACTAAGGTCATATTGCTCCGGGGATATGCGGTGGTCATTCCCTGACCTTTCCGTATCCTCCATATTTAGTGGCTCACGGGCTCTAACCCCGGTCTAATCAAGAAGCGTGTGCTACGCACTGCTGCTCCTGCTCACCTGGTTACGGAGGCGCCATGGGGAAGATGGTGATTATACCAAATTTGCCACACACGAGGGCCTCTGAGAATTAATTGGTTGATAGTTAAATTTCCAATATGATGAATCCAACGAATTCATCTTAACTCTCATTGTAACACACAAGAGAACAGATAAAGAATACGAGATAGGAAATAGAAACTAAACTACAGTCTGAACTACAAATTCACAACTAATAATTATAAAAAAAAAAAAATGCGACATTGTTTGTAATCACCACAGCACAAATAAATACACAGTAGGCCAAAAATTGCAGCAATTCGACAGGCCTTACGAAGAGAACTGTGTTCCTGGAGCTCAAGTAGTTGCTGATTTTTGTGGGTTTCTATCTTTGTTATACCAATGCTATCACCTTTAAGAAAGGTTTCAGCCCTCTTTTTATGTTCGGGCACGGATCCAATTAGTCTCTTCCCCCCACTTTCATAGCACTGATTATGAAAGTGAGCACAGATGGGAAAAGGAATTAATGTACCCTATTGGCTTCCAACTCTTCAAATTAGCGATTGGCTTCCATTGACTCTTGCGTGATAGGGATACCTAGCTGACAAGCGTATGTAATAGAAAACTAAAATGGAAAGTCACCAGCATACAGAAAAATGTCTCAAAATCGGAAACATGTTTAGATCATCTGAAGTGTTTCACTGTTGCTTCTGACAACGTCAAATACCGTATTACAATTATACGTCTAAGACAGAATTAAATATCACTATACACTACCGCAAGCCAGAGTGTGAAAGATGAGTTCTACTGCCTGATACTCTATTAAACACAGCCTGCATACACATTACTGATTCAGTGTAAAATAAATAAACAACAATTGCAACATAATCCGCGTTTAGCTAGATTCCCTTGGGCTAGACAATGACCTAGTTTTTCCACGTTGAAATCCCCTTCAATTACCCGGTCACAGGTTTCTGGCGACCTGAAATTCCACTTCTGTTGTATCATACTGAGGCCGACTAATGGTTTTTCAGGTAACATAGCTCATCGAGCCGTTAAATGAGTCGCATTTGTAGAAGGTTCACAGTTTATATAAGAAACAGAATAGTCTAAAGCATCACACTCATACTATGACAGGTCGGCAACCTATCAAAATGCCAAATTCAATCTAACAGAGGATCTAGTATGCTAGCAATAAAATAAAATATAAGGATCATGTTCCACGTCTAAAATCAAACAAAAAACAATTCTGTAAACATATGGTAGCAAATGCAGGAGGATATGGTACTCGAATTAGTATTAAGGTGCATTTAAACGCTTTGTGAAATGGTTGCATTCTATTAGAGCAGAGAAAAACAACAGGCGTCTCATGTTCACTCGCTAGACCGCTTCCACAGCGTTAGCACAGAGTGAGAAGCGAAGTGAGCGACTTTAAACCAACAGTTTTTTTGATCCCTGCTATAGTTGCTTGATTTGATTTGTAGGCTTCACGTAGCCGAGTGTTCAGGTGCGCTAGTGCAGTAGTACACGTTCTTTGATTGAACTGGGGTTCAAGCCCGTGAATGCTAAATACGATTAACAATTGTACTGATTGATTTATTGTAAACTCCACTGACCTGGTGGTCATGCCGGAGTATAAAGAAGAACATTTTTTTTAGCACGTTGGCAAACTTGGACTATGTGCTTCAATTCCAAAAATTAAATATTTAAAAATCAGCAGTAACCTACACATCAAAATGTATAAAAATTTAAAGCAAGTAAATCTCAATAACAACACGTAAACGAACGAAAGTCAATATATCATGATTAAAAATGAGCATAACCTTAAACTTTGAAAAAATTCATGACATTGTCAGATAAAATTTCTCCCAATCAGATGGTTTCAAACCAAAAAAGACAAACGGTAGGCGGGCACGGATAAAATACTGACATTTGATAAACTCATGCTTCACTGTTATGTCACACTGTTCTCATAGGAGCTGCATCAGCTTCCACCTCAGCAGAAAAGAATGTATAAGACAATGGGCCCTATGCGAAACAGCTAGAACAACTTCCTCTTTACGATTCCTGCTATAGTTGGATTATGGGCTTAATCTCGTCTAAAATAACGTAGCCTTTGCTCACTGGACAGAACTGGACGAGGAATATACCTCATCAATGACAAGTGTGCAATGCACTGAAAAAAAGAAAAAATTGGTATACATAACACAATTTGGTAGTGGTTGGTGCCTATGCGATGCTCCTGTCGACCTGTCCATGGATAGCTCGAAGGTGCCTCTTTGTGGTAAACGTGGCATTCAGGAAGAATCTACTCGGATATCCTAGTTTAAAAAGATGGAGGCAGATCCAACGGATAGTTCTGACTCTGAACTTTCTGAACATACGGGCAAGAAACTAGAATGTTTAGCTCGGCGTGCCGAGTCGCAGGTAGACAGAAGATGGAGTACTGTAATTCCTTCAGTTTTTAAGGGAGAAGTCGCAGGGTAGGACAAGCGCATGCTAGGGTGGCAGAAGTTGCCATGGTGAAGGGGTAACTTTGTCTATAGCGATATGTATTTCTCCGAGTAGCCCTTGGGTACGAATACAGAAAGGATGGATGGCAGTTTGAGAGTTTTATCATACACATTTTTCCCACCATGGCTCAAAAATGGATATCCATGTGGGGTGGTCTAGCAGGGATGCAGTTTAAAAGCATATTGTAAAGACAACTACTTTGGCTAAAGAAATAAGGAGAATTCATTTGCTTCAATATATACTTTTGTCAGCTGTTCTTAATGCTCCATTAGCAATACGAATAGCCTGATGGCGGACAGGATCTGGCCACCGAAGGACGCTGTTTCTGACCCTAATTTTTATCGCACAAGAGCATGATATAGACGGAGTAAAGCACCAATCTGCAACCCACGAAAAAGAACACGGAGGATACTCAACCCTTTCATGTACTTTGTATGTAGTTGGCGAATACGTTGAAGAAAGATCAGCTTTTTATTGAATATGAATCCCAAGGGTTTCGGCTCAGGTACTTTTTTTTTTTTTTATTGTATTAGGCGGTCCCCGCCAACCTTTGGAAATCCGGCGTGCATTTACAGAGTCATAGAAATAGAAGCCTAAAAAAAAAGATATCTGATCAAGAAAGCATTACTCAAATCAGAGCCAAAATAAGGTACAGCAGCAACTCAAGTTGCTTCTTGGATACAGTTACTATTGTAGCTCAAAAAAAAAAAAAAAAAAACACATGGATGTCCGTGTTTTTTTTTTTTTTTTTTTTTTTAATTTGGAGGATAGTGTAGGCTACATCCAACTGGTCGCCCTTCTCTATCTACGTGGAGGTATAATATTTAACTGCGTTCAAATAAATTAGCAATAACTGGTCCTCTTGAGCTAAAATCATGTAGGCGAGGATATGTCCAATATGTTTCCGAGGGAGTTTAGAAGAACACTGGGTCCGCAATTTCATTAACGATTTGGATTATGAACTGGCATTATATAATTCGTTTTAATCATGTCGGATAAATTCCTCTGACGAAGGATAAATTAAAGAAGCAAATTACATCTAATCCAGGTTTAAAATTGTTTTATCCCCAAAACAATACAGAAATGTCATCGGGTTCGCGAACATGGACCTTTGTTAAAGAATAAACTACAAATTACTTACAGATGTTAAAAAAAAAACTAACTACTAAAGTATGAAAATATTTATGTTTAAGAACACTGTAGTGCAAAATGTTTCTAAACCCATTTCCGCGAAAGCTACCGCTGATGAACACAAAACATCCTCGAAACCCATACTTAGAAAACACTCGACAAAAGCATCAGTTTCTTTTTTCAGGTGGAGTAAATCCTGTTCATCAGATTTTATAAACGGACAGAACACGAACTTTTGTAAGGACCAGATAAAAATGTGGCGCTCACAGCGAGTTGGAGTAAATCACTAGAATGGTCTTTGGTCATAGTAATGAACTTATTTTGAATACGTATTATGCTTCTCCTTTCTTCCAACTCTTTTGAACAATAAAGTGGAGTGAAGAAGAACGCTTCTCTAAGCTAAATTTCGAGCCAGACCGAATCTCAGAAACGAAATGAAAACAAAAAGCATTCCTCCTTGGGCAGAAATCCAAGGTCAGCCATATTATTATATTCCAGACCACATGTTGCAAGTTGTCTCACTGCCTGAGGTACAAGGGTTTTCCGTGAAATTTGCAACCAATAGATAAGCAGTACTTTGCCGCGGGAAATAAGAGTAGCCAAGTGGAGTTGTAGTATAGTTTTAGGAGCATCACGACTAAAGCCATATTGCTCCATGTATATTGACTGTAAATTGCGTGTGTTCTTTGTGTTCGAAGTTAGTAGACTTTGTTTGCTGTACGAAAAACCCGAGTCTCCAGGAGAAAAAACCATGTTACCTTAGCCTGAGATCGACTAACTCAATAACGTTGTGAAAAAGGTCCATAAAAATTCCTCCCGTCATCGACGGAACTCGAACTCAGGTCTTTTTCACCCGGTGTGGGGAGGATGGCAACCCTATCGCCCGTGCTACTCAAGAGGCATCTCTCAGTGAGTGATGCAAGAGAAACGCCAGGAATGGATATTGAGCAGACCAAGACGCACTGGCAGAGGATATGAAGCACAACAACGAATTGTAGCAGGAACGATTATCTTTACGAGTAAAGTCAGAAGTAATTTCAGGATGAAGTTTTTCCAAGTAATAGAGAAAGTTCTTTGAAGGGAGAGAAAGGTTGAAATACACTAAGTTTACCACGTGTAAACATGAGTTCCAAAGTGCCAAGCATGCTTGTTTGTTATTGTTTGTTTGTTATTTGGTTTTTAGGAGCATTAGCAACTAAGGCCATATTGCTCCGGGGAAATGGGGTGGTCATTTCCTGACCTTTCCGCATCCTCCGTATTTTTGGTGGTCACGGGCTCGAACCCCGGTCTAATCAAGAAGCGTGTACTATGCACTGCTGCTCCTGCTCACCTGGCTACGGAGACGCCGCCAAGCATGCAGGAACTATCATCACCCTTTATGTGTTTGTAGAAATAAAGGTCGTGGTGTCAAATGGGGCATTATTTTTGATCCAGGATGTTGCAAACAGTCCAGGTAAGTACAGGATTTCCAGCAGGTCAATAAATGCATTCATAACCAAAGGATTTTTCCGCAAACTAGCTTGTAAACCTTGGACTGTGAATCATATGCCAACAGTTTGAACAAATTGCTTCCAAGAGTTGCGTTTCTGTTTGTTGATCAGCTATGTATACATAGCTTTGTATCGCTGCCAGTTGGTTAAACTTTTGATGACCAGAAGGGAGGCTGGTTAAACTGCGGGCCTAGTGAACATCTTTCCTGAGAACTGCGAGTTCTGTTGTCCACCACATAATAGTGCCAGGGTCTTTGTTGCTCCCCTTCATAGATTTGGTATAGACAAGATGCTGAGCATTCTAGATAGAGATATCATTCCCATTAGCATCCATGGTAGTGAGTGTTCTGTTGCCGATTTGCTGTTTGCTAGACAAAAAACCCAAGTTTCTTGGAGAAAAAACCATGCTATTCTCGCGTGAGACTGGTCAACTCAGCCATGTTGTGAAAAATACCCATAAAAATCCTCACGTCATTGAATTTCTACGGAGAAACATTCAAGATGGAGTTAAGCTAGTCTTTAAGTGCAGGAGAATTTCGAAGGTCATGTCTCGACAATCACTTGTTATACATGACTCAGACTGTCTAACAAAGGATCTCGTTTGATAGGGTGAGGTTATGTGTAATATCTATGTTGCTCTCAGCAAGGTACTGCTAGTGGCAAGATGATTTACCTTGACGGTGAACCTTCTGATATTTCACATTAGGATATAGACATTATATTAAGAATATATCTACACACCTGTTAATGAATGCATAACTACAATTTTCTTAAAAGAGGAATTTTGAGTTTTAACATTTGAAGCCCAGTTTTATTCTGTCATTGTTCATTTTGGTACGTTGTTAGAGTCAACATCTACCTGGAGTAAGCTCAAGTCTATAAGAATTCTGGAAAGTCTCTTTCCAGTATGTTGCATCCTCACAGAATTTTTCAGCATCTATCTTGCAGGGAGGTGAACGTTTATTGTGTTTAGGAAGAATCTTGGAAGGCCTCCAAGATTGTTAACGATTGGGCGATGCGGTTTATTTTACCCACAGTTTCATCTAGCTGTGAAACGAGGTTTAGCAACATCTTTCAGCATTCGTGAGAAAGTGTGTATGGATTATTCACAGCATCCAGGGTGCAATGTTAGGGTTTGAATAGCCCTTGAAACAGTGAAGGGGGGGGGGAGTGTCCAGCAATATTGTTAAACCATCTCAAGGGCCAATAATCAATCTCAAGGATGGACTTGCATGCGAATCAGGAAAGAGGACCAGATCTGAGAAGTATACATAGCAATAGGCAGAACACACTTTAAAATGTATTAGGTCGCTATGATTTCTGTACATTAATTCCAAGCTCAATACGGTATATAGTGAGTTGTTTTTTTTTTTTTTTTTTTTTTGCTATATTGAATCCCACTGCTCAAATTTATTGTTTGGGGCCCGAAAAAGCGTCCAAACAACATGATAATAATCAAGTGTCAAAAACACTTTCGGGTACAAATTAACTTGTATCAACTAAAGTAATTTATGACATTTAAAGTCTCGTACTGCAAAAAAAGGAACGCAATAAAGTTTACAAGGCATGGTTTTGTTTGCTTTCCATTGTGAATTTACTGCATGTTTAAACGATTCTTTGGACTACCCAATAAGTTAACTTTTATCAAGAACTGAAGAACTAAATGGTCTCATAGGTTTGTAGGCTGAAACAAAGACCAATAAGGATCTTGATAAATTTAGTAAATGTTTCTACCAGTTTCGTAGTTAGGTAACTTAAGGTTGTACTTCGATAATTTGTAATGAACTACCCGAATTCAAGAAATACCGGTTCATTTCTTTTCCCCCATCACGGTATTTTTATCATTTCGCAGTCAGTAGGGTGTACTGTGGAATTAAAATTTCGTGTGAATCAATTTCAGCTATTTCAGTGGGCATTTTTATTAAATAAAACTGCAGTATTTTGTCCGATGGCTATAAACAAGGGTTAAGAATTTTTTCCACTTTCCTTCTCAGTATGGAGTATGATGAATATGTAGGGTGCTGTAATTGAATTGAGACACTTTCGCATTTATGTGTAGCGCTGGCAGCACGTAATTATTAATATTTCTGCCGACAATGCTGATTCTAACTCTTTTTTTGTGTTAAACCTGAATTTTTATCAGTTACTACAGTATATTTTTTTCTTTTTATTCTTTATTTTGTTTTGATTATTAAACAAGGATTGTACCCGTCGCATTAGACTGTCCAATTGAAGCTTTAAGTTCGGCTTCATTATCTTATCTATCACGCCATTATGAATTGCTCTGGTAGATAGTTTATTTAGCACATCTGTATTTCCTTCAGCATTTATATTCAATCTAAGCCCTTGAATACGGTTTATAATAAAGATACGCATATTTTCAACATAACCTGCAAATATCAAAAGAATTGGTTGAATGCCAAAATATCATTGGAAATATCTATAAAGCCACTAAATGCTTTACTACTAATAATAATTAGAATTAATACACATTATTATCAAAAATATATTGATTTAATGGAATATTTATTCGAAAGGACTTTGACCAAGATTACTGAATTGTTTAAGTTTGTGCTTCTTTCCTTCAGGGTAGCTAATTCAGTAAATGTTTTTTTTTTGAGTTGAGGGTTTGTCGGAGTTGTATTCAAATTCTTTTGTCGCAACGAAATCGGATTCTATACTCTTGCAGATGAACAATAAATTATCTAATGAATAGTTTTATTGGATAACTTCGCAGAATTCTGAATTGGCAGCAGTGATTTACATCTTCAGTTAACGTAGTAACAGATTTGTGATTAGGTGAGACCTCATCTGGGTGTGTCAGTGAGCAGAAAGACATCTCACATACGATTCCTCGGGTGGGGGGAGTGAAGATGGACTCGTTTCGTTGATCGTTCTTTTGGTAGATCAGTAATATCTGAAAAATCATGAGATTCAGTATTTTCCCTCTAAAAATTACTAATACTCCCCAAAGTTTAGTTATGTATTTTAAATTTGAATATTTCCTGCAGAAAAATTCAAGACAAAATACATTTAATTGTATTTAATCCCACATGCACCGGAAGTCGAACTCGTTTGCTTTTGTAGTGGTAAACGAACAATTTCGTTTGACAGCATGAATTACGTAGGTTGGTTAAGTACCACTTATAATAAATAATCTAGAACAGTTTCCGTCCGTATATGAACAAAAGTCTTTCCCAACCATTTGCAGATATGTACAATTTTATATTTGAGGCAGAGGCCACGGACAACAAAAAATATAATTACATGCAAATATATTAATGATAATTTAAATACAATGAGCATTCCTATTTAACAATGTAGTACATGTTAGGTTGTTATAAGCATGCTTCTCATGATTGAATAGGATTATTACCTACCACAAAAAAGCTCTGTTTTATTATCAAGTCCTGCACACCATTTCCATAAGTTACACAAGACTACAGATTTGGAAGCACTAATCAAGAACTTGCCAATATAACTCAGGTTAACTTTATAAATTATTCATATTAATTGATTAAAATAACTTGCCTCACCTGAGGTGGGTACTGTCGGTTTTCTAACGCTAGACTAAATTCTGCCTGAAGTAAAACTCACGAAACTTGACTGTAAATGCTAAACTTAAATTACTGCCTGAAATAAATCACTGAAATCGTTAATAAAAAAATATCTAATCAAGTCCAAAGTCAAATTTCACAATATAGCTACAAACACAGTTGATACCATCACGTCCAGATGGTCACCAAAGTGAAAAATGAACTAGAGTAGCGCCACCTCAGATTCCATTTTAAAGAGAAGTACTGAAATCGAACTATTAAATTTAATACGATTAAATTATTATCTGATTAGGTGTCTTGGGCGGAGCGGTCGCCCTGGGCCCCACACATTGAAATTCCCATACACGAAATACTGTACTTGTAATTTGAAATGGGTCTAGCATAGGCTATTTCGCCCCTGGGCCCGCACACATTTACAGACGTTTCTGTTTACAAGACTGTCGCCCTCGACCTTGAACTCAGGTCTTTACGCCCACACCAGGTGGAAAAGACCTGAATTCAAGTCCCATCGATGACGTGAGGAACTGGGACTTTTTCACGACGTGGCTGTGTTAGTTGGTCTCAGGCGAGGGTAGTATGGTTTTTCGTTCAGCAAACAGTAAATCGACCACAGAAAAAGCAATTTTTTACAGATAGTATATACGGAGCAATATGGCCTTAGTCGCCGATGCTCCTAAAACCCCTACTACAACAATAACAAGACTGTCAGCTGCTTATTTTCAGCACTCTTATCGAATATGATAAAGCCAAAAATAAACCAGTAAAACACAAATATGAGAGAAAGGCTATATGTAACAGAACCAGATTAGATTTCTGACGTTTAGATTTCTAACAACTGTGGCTCATACTCATACCATTTGAATTTAGTTCGTAATTCACTACTTATTCAAATAACAATATTATTATTATTATTATAATTTCTCGAGATGGATTTTTTTTCCCTTCCCGTGACAGGTGCTGGTACTGGATGCGTGGGGCAGTTGTTATGAGCAGTTATTGGTCCATTAACTCTCTACAGGTGTTCAGGATCGCAGCTTTATGGAGTGTATGTGAATGTTCTCTGAAGTCTATTGCTGCTAGGTTCTTATGTAGGCTCTTTGGCATTATGTCAGTGGTCGGGATGGTTGTTACTTGTCCTACATGCCACATTTCTTTGACTTCCTGTCTTAGTTCTACACTGAGTGGATAGAAATCATGGCTCACCTACCTAGTAACTATATTTAATGAAATATACGCTCCACATTATCAAAATTAATATTAAATTTGAACAAATTATTTTAATTTACCTACCTTACCTACTTTCGAGCGTGTATTTCACATCAGAAACAGAGGCTATACCCACTTATTGCCGTTTCCTCCTCTGATTTAGGCGGCTGGCCCCTGAAAAAGGCGCTGAAATCACAGGACGAACAGCACTAAGTTATTCTTATTAATTTTTATTATTCCTTATTACTCCTCCTTTATCTTAGCTCCCTTCTATATATATATATATATATATATATATATAGCAATTCTTGCGATCACATATGATACAACGCTGGAGTATTCGTGAGAAGGAAAAGAATTATGAATGACGCGCGTTAAAATAATAAGTTTGGCTTTAATTCTCTTTACATTTGGGGGGAGGACGTTAAAGAAATTGGTCTACTGTCTGCCAGTTAATAGTAAGGAACATCAGTTCACCAACATGCTGTCATCGCTGCTGTACAGTCCAGTATCTGAAAGGTGAGCAAGTGAGTATACTCCAACGTGCTGTAATTGCTGAAGACTGGCCACTGCATATTTGTTCATAAAAGAGATAATAGCATCTTGCACGCCACGCACTATTTGATATGAGAGATTTGTTTTGTGGCATCATAGACTTGAAAGCATAAATATATAGCCATGAATATTTTAATCGCGGTTATATGTACTTTGATAAATTATCTCCCGATTAAACATTATTAGAATTATTCATTATTATACAGTGAAATTATTCTCATAAAATTAAAAAAATAATAATAAACAGCCTTAGCTTCTTTTACATTTTTATCTTTTATGACTGTTCGTCAAAATTAGGGGGCGCAGATTCTGACCTGATTGCCTAGCGAACATGAAGTCACATTTCACCCTTTCCGGTTTTCGCATCCGCTAACATATACCAGAATTGCGATGTTATAAATGAAAGAAGGTGCCCATAAATATCATTTGATGAACTTACAAAAGTAAGGAAAAGAGACTAGTTTGTATCATTCGAGCATCTTACAAGGAGTTTTATTAAAATTTTAAAGTATTAATTAGGACTTAGGTTTTTCGAAGTTTTAAAATGTATTTATAAAGTTGAATTATAAACGTCATTATATAGATATGCACATAATTTTGAATGATTATTAACAATTAGAGTCTTAATTAATATGTTAAAATTTTATAATGCTTGGTTCTGGAAATTGATCTAGTTCAATCAACTGCACATCCCAGTTGCCCAAATTATTCGCTGTTTGATTCCTTTTGCCTCAAAGGTGATACTTGTGCATATGTCCGTTCCAATATTCCCTGTCAAACTAAAATACTCGTTTAGTTTGTTAGCACCTGAGCAGGATCCTCAACTGTTGAACCATCAATATCCAGTGGACCAATCTGATTGCTCCCTTTCATTCTAGAGTTTGCATGGGTAAAGAACTTTGCATCCCTTGCCAAAGATTTCTCGTAATCTGCCTTCGCCTGCCTAACCTCCCTTGTAACTTGGTTACAGACCAGCTTATATCTATTATAGGCTTCCATGTTACCCATTAATTTATATGTATCCCATGCATTTTGCTTCTCTGCCATAAGTCTCATTAGTTCATCTGACATCCATTTAGGCCTAAACCTTGAACAATATTTCTTAGTTGGTATGTAAAGCCTAGTAGCTTCCAAGATAAGATCTTTGAATGCTTCCCATTTTGAATTTGCTGTTGGTAACATCATCACTGTATTGAATTTAAATACTGTCTCAGACCATCGTAGTCACCTTTACGAAAGCAAACACCTTTCCCTTTACCCCTGATGATAGTTACCTCTTTGAGTAAATCCAACTTCAGCACACTGTGATCACTGCCACCTAATGGTTCCTTTATCTGCAGATTTTTAATGCATGAAGAATCACTACTGATAAGCATATCAAGGGTATTACTCCCTCTAGTTGCCTCCCGAACATGCTGATGTAGAAAACAATCATCCAATAACTCCACAAAAGCCTTGCTAGTGTGTGAGTGACCAATCCACAAATTCCAGTCAATATTTGGGAAATTAAAATCCCCCATTATAAGACTCTGATTTACTGGCCCACTCTATTTCCCTGTACAGTTTCTTATTATACTCATCAGAGTCATTAGGCCAACAGCACACTCCTACTCTCAATTTTGATCTCCCAAAATGCTTATGTCACACCAAACTGACTCGACACTGCACTGTCCAGCGATATCGACTGGCTTCACTTCCTTGGATTTTATGTGTTTCTTAACTAATAGCATAACCCCTCCTCCCTTCCTATCCTGTCTATCCTTTCTGTAGACATTGTACTCCCCAAATTCCAGTTCTGTATTCCTTATATCTGTGTGACACCACGTCTCTGATATCCCAACAATATCTGCCTTTGATGTTTTGAGCAATACCTCAAATTCATCAAATTTATTTAGCAAACTCCTAGCATTGGTGTATACATGCACCTGTTCCTATTCTTAGCTACCCTAACACAACCCATGTGTTTACTTGTACCGCAATGACTCCCAGCAGTCTCTGAAATACCCTGCGTCTTGTTTTCCAGGCTGCTGCTCATTCCAATAGAAGCAGTGAAAGAATCACTTTCACCTCTGCCAGTGGCTGTTGTTAGTCTATTATTCCTTGTATCCCCCCAAGCTAGCAGTTTTCTGACCTACCTAACACTGCCTCGATAGCATCAGCAAATATTCTTGCCCCCTTTCTATTTAAGTGTATCCCATTCCTGTAGAAGCAGTCTCTCCTGTTAACAAGTACAGACCAGGCTGAAAAAAATTCTACCCCTTGAGCCTTGCACAATCTTTCCAGGGCCGAAGTGATCCACAAGGCTCTCATCATATACTCCCTCCCCTCGTTTATCTTCTTATCTAATGTATTCCCAATATAATTCGTTCCATTCTTCGCTGTGTCGTTCTCAGCTCCTCTTCCATTCTTTTGGTGAGTGCCCAAGTTTCACTTTCATAAGCCATGGTGGGTAATATACATTAGTTCATTATTTTATGTTTCAGACAAATTGGGACATTGCTCCTCAGTATGTGACTATGTTTTCTGAATGCTATCCATTCAAAATTTATTCTTCTCTTGACTTCCAACCATTTATCATTATTACAGCTGATGACTTGTCCCAGATAAGTATAATACTCCACCTTTCCAATTATTGCTCCTTCAATCATTATATTCCTTTCTCTGGCATACTTGTTCATCGTTACAAAATCCTTACTAACTCTGCATAACTGATTAAGATTTTCCTCTAATTCTTTACGTTCGTGGCTTATTACCACAATGTCTTCTGAAAATCGTAAATTTTTTAGGTACTCTCCATTCACATTGACTCTTTGACTGACTATAATAAATGATAAACCATCTCAAATGACGTAGCGACCATCAGTTCGATTCTTCTAGTTTCGAGAACAGTGGCTAGATAGCGTATGCGAATTTAATTGAAGCTGCTAGAGTCGATTGCAAATATCACGTGTATCAATAGTTCTCGAAAACTGTTTTTTTTTTTTTTTCTTTAATTTTGCCCTTCCTTCGTAGGCCCTAGGCACTGTGCCTATGTTGCCTAATGGAAAATCCGGCCCTGCGTGCTCCTGAAATTATTATAAAGTTTCTTTTTTTGTTTCTTATCTGTTTCTTTTTTCCCTACTTCATTTAAAATTAACTTTCTATGTAGGGAAATTAGTGAATCCAGTGAGTGTGCTCCTCAAGATTCATGATTTATAGTAAAATAAGTCGACCATCAAGATGAATATTTCTTACGAAGATTAAAATATTCTACGTATGCACTGGCATTTTGAAAGGGATCAGAGCTCCCGTTCCATTTTTATAATGATATTTCTGTAAGGGAAACTGGGGACGGAATGCTATAAAATCGGAACTGAACTTAGCGCCATCCCAGGGGCCAACACAATAGTCGATGAAAATTGGTAGCAATCCGCATATTTCTTGTCGATTAAGGAGAAAGTATTCTTTCATTTATACGATTTTTGTAAAGGTGGGGGGAGAAGACTCTGAAATCATAACTGGACCTGAAATTCCCAAGGACCAACAAAAGAACACAGGTTGAAAATTTGGCTTCGATCCGATATTTCGCCCAAGAATATTACGCGAAATATAGTTTTATTTATATGAATAGTTTTCTGTGGTTGGGGGGCAGTGGTGGCTGTGATTGATCTTAGCTTTTCAGGGACCAACGAAACATACGTTGAAAATACCATATCGATTAAACTTTTTCTTATTAAATAACGTATAAACATCCGAGTTAGGTAATTTGGTAATTCAGGCGCATTCTATTTTTTTCATAAAATTAATCGAATTTTTTTTTTCTGTGATTAACTGAAGTGAAAATTAAATGTAGTTAACCCCTTGTTTTACGTACTCAAAACTTAGCTGTTCAGTTTAATTACAACTCTATAATATTTATTACTCTCCTCCCGTGTACTTTTTTTTAAGTCTCTTTCCTCTCTGTATATATTCATGGGTCATACATAAAGATACACGCGAAGCGCACACGCAAACAGTACTTCGTTAAAACTACATTTAATCTACGAATTTCTTTTTTCCATACAATTGTAATTCGTAAGGTAAAAACATATATATATATAATTGCCAGAATTTTTATTCGTCCGATTTTGATTTAATTTCATATGGCTGTACAGATCTTTCTGTATGAGTCAAATATAAAATTTCATGAAATTCCGTTCACCGGGAGTTGAGTTGTTACATGAGGACGGACGAACGGACATGATGAAGAGAGGCTTTATTCATATACGCTATCGCGCCTATTGATTGTAATTACTGTTTATCATTATAGTTATTCTGATTACTTAATTACATATATGATAGTAAAAAAATAACAGATTTTAAATAAAGATATTTGAGTTGCGGAATTTTGAATGACCCTGTATGTAGGGATGCTACATATTCGCCTTTTCGAAAAGGCCATCATTCGGACGTCAGTATTCTTGCTTTCCAAGTTAATATATAATAAATAAATTCAAGTGAACAGGTATTTACGGTAATTTTCTCGGATTCCTCTGAGTTAAGTTTATTCCAAGTATGTTTATTTAAAAGTTCATGGACTTCCTTCTTTTGGTGTACGCACCCACTACCAATTGACGTTTATCTTTTCTATGCGAATCACAGCAACTGCATGCGCTGCCAAGTGTATTGACACTTAGTAAACTTTAGGTAGTGGTTAGTTCGTGTTTTACTGTGCCTAATCTAGAGATATACCAGAACTGGACGGTCAGTTCTGCGGCCCTCCAGGTTCTTGCGGGCGTCCTTCCGCTCGATCAGGTCATCCGTCAAGGACTTTATTACTACCGTCCAGGCGTTTACAAACTTTCATCCTTGGGTATGCCATCAACATCCTCAATGACAGCAAGACTGAGAATAAACTAATTGCAATCAAGCCTCTTCAGACCTGGTAGGCCAGATGGATAGACACTGACAAGGGTCTAATTACCAAAAAAGTTCTTCCCGACGTTTCACTTGTTTTCCCCAAAGCCCTACCCTGATTCTCTTTGCGCAACATATCTAATAACTGGGAATGGTTCCATTAATCAAAAATTGACTTCCATGGGCATAATAGATAGCCTCTATTATTTTTGTGGACAGATCGAGGACTGGAACCATCTACTATACACCTTTGCCCACTCTATGAGGACCTTCGTAGCATCTTGTATACTAGGATCCAAGCCACAGGGACACGAATACTTGTTCATTACCGAACAGCACTATCATGCTTTCACCAAATTTGCCCAAGATCTGTTCTCAAGACGGAAGACCCTCCCGCCTACTCATACTGGGAACCATGATGATGCCTAGACTTTAGCGAGCTGAATGCTCCTACCATATGCTTCAAAAGCTCTACTGTGCCGATCCAACTTTCAATATATCTGCTAACCCTGTCTTTGGATAGAGCAGGATTCTAGTGGGATTCTTTGACCACTACCACGGCGATTTTGGCAATTACCACCCGGATTCCTTGCTGTGTGACTTTCTTCCGCCCCTCTCTCGGGACTTACAGAAACACATACTTGCATTTACAGTAAACTATAAGCATCACTGAGTTACTACGCGGAATTGGGGTGGAGACCCCTGGTGCCGCATGACACTGAACATCAGCATTGTACTCAGAGCCATTGATAAAAAAAAAAGAATACCCTTGCGTTAAAAAAAAAAAATTGCAGATATTTTTGATTTATATATTGTGTAGGAGCAATATTGAAGTACAAAGTAAATGTAAACGTATCAAAAAGTATCATTTGAATCAGAAATGCGTCAAGATCGCATAATACAGACCTGTCTTTTTTTTAAATATTATATATTAATAAAATATTTTTTTATGTTTTTGTTTATATTTATTATATTATTTATATTATATTATGTTTATATTTATATTATATACCTAAAAACTATATTTCATTCTGAAAAAATTTAGTGTCTCTTTTGAATTTTAAAATATGGTTAAGAGGACAGGGTTACCACATTTTAAAATTATCTTAGGAGGGATCTGATTGAGGTTCACCAGGCTGTGAAAAGGGGATGGTAAAATGAATGAGATTAAATTTTATCGGTATTAAATGATACTAGAACTAGGAGATATCGATTCAAATGAAAGGAAAA
This sequence comes from Mastigoproctus giganteus, assembly GCF_048544385.1. Taxonomy (NCBI): domain Eukaryota; kingdom Metazoa; phylum Arthropoda; class Arachnida; order Uropygi; family Thelyphonidae; genus Mastigoproctus; species Mastigoproctus giganteus. Next base: position 159,838,657 of record NC_143586.1, on the reverse strand, counting down.
GTGCTATAGACTGGAGTGTTGGAAGTTTTCCTCCAGTCAAGCTGTTAGTCATTGGAATATTGAGGCCGACAGTTTAGGGAAATCCAGCTGGATCAATATCTATAGGAGAGGACACACGCACACACATAATATTATATATTATGCGCGTAAACTTCTTCAATGGCAATATTGATACTAAATGAACACAGAGAGGACAATAAAAAAATTTTCATGATTAATATATTTTAATAGTTTAATTATTATGGACAGTAATGAAAGCAAATGCTGGTAATAAGTCACGGCTGCTTATTTTCAAAGTAAGTGGTTAGGATCTTTGTGTAACAGCAACAAAACCGCCACGAAAGTTATGTAACTGATTTGGAGCATTGCCAGTATCAAGGACACAGCATGTACGTCACACTTTGGCTTACAGCAGGCTAGTTGTATATCTTTCTGTCAAATGGCGCGCTGTTTCCGTCCGATTGCAGTCACCTGGGGGAGGCAGACAACAGAACCAGAATAGTGAGTTGTTTTATTTAGAGAAATGTTGTGAAATAGTATACTTACATCAGGTATTCTCGCGTGATTTGGAGGTTAAGCTACTGGCAAAGATTTCACCTGTCTCCCATCTCCATTTTGGACCGTGAAACCATAAAATTTTTGTACTGTGCAACATGGCTATGTTAGAATTAAAGGTGAAAACCATAAATTGAAAGCTAGAGTATGATTACTTACTTGTTGCTAAAGATGTTATTATATTAGCCAAAAAAAAAAAAAAAAAAAATCTAAAGGTAAATGGGTAAATTATCCACCGAGGTACCAAGGTGCGTGCCTCATCCTCCCACTACTCCTTCCTCTCTGTCTCTCTTCCCGTTTGGAGGTTTCTGTTTGTTGAAGTGGGGGAGGAAGAAAATACCTCCAGGCACTTTTTGATTTAGTTAAAGCATCATTTAAATTTGTGGGTATGGTGCACATTTTTATTTCTTTTTTGCTTCTCGTATTTTACTTTGCATTTCCTAGGAGATGAACAGAATGAGGAGGTGTATTTTGCAGTTCGCTCAAAATCAATTTTTGGATTATCCTGCGCTTTTCTCTTAAGAAACAAATTGTTTGTTTGTTTTTTAACTTTATTAAATTTTCGGAGAGAAGAGAATAATTGCGTTCATATCGTACCATAATTAAACTTTTCTCCCTATCAACAGTGAATGGGTAGAAAATTTTCCTATCAACAGTAGAATGGTCAGTAAATCAAAATGCCATATAATGGGAAGATTTTAACTTTCTGGATATTGACTGGATTGTTATTTGTTATTTGGTTTTTAGGAGCATTAGCAACTAAGGCCATATTGCTCCGGGGATATGCGGTGGTCATTCTCTGACCTTTCCGCATCCTCCGTATTTGGTGGTGACAGGCTCGAACCCCGGTCTAATCAAGAAGCGTGTGCTACGCACTGCTGCTCCTTCCCACCTGGCTACGGAGGCGCCTGGATATTGACTGGAACTTTGAGTTGGCCACTTCCACACTAGAAAGACCTTTGTGGATTTATTGGATGACTGTTTTCTACACCAGCATGTTAGAGAGACAGCAAGCGAAAGCAATATTCTTGATCTGATTATGTGTGACACATCATGCATTAAGAACCTGCAGATAAAGGAACCATTAGGTGACGGTGATCACAGTGTATCGATGTGGATTTACTTATAGATGTAACTGCTGTCAAGGGCAAAGGGAAGCGATTTTGTTTTCGCAGAGATGACTATAGTGTTCTTAGACAATTTTTTGATTTTTTGTAGTGGGATCCAACTGAAGATGCAGCTGTAAATTCTAAATGCGAAGCATTCAGGGAAATAATCATAGAAGCTACTAAACTTTTTTAGACTAACTGAAAGATATTGTTCAAGGTTTAGACTTTAGACTTAACTGGAAGAAAGATGAACTATGAGAGTAATGGCTGAGAAGAAAAAGCCATGCTGCCTTTGCCTGAGACCGACTAACTCAGACACCTTATGAAAAACACCCACAAAAAGTTCCCCGCGTCATTGACGGGATTCGAACTCAGGCCTTTTCCCCAGGTGTGGGAAGGATAGTGATTTTACCAGCTGCGCTTCCCATGAGGGCCTTCCTTTTTTTTCAGCCTACACACATGAGGAGGCATAAATATAAATTGAGGAAGGACGGTTTCAGAATAGATGTGCCGAAATTTGCCTTCAGCTAGAGAGTGGTTGATTGTTGGTGTTGTAGAGGTGGACAGTTTGAATAAATTCACGGAGGAACTAGACAGACTGTTAGAGGTGAGGGACAGGGGAAATGGGAAGAATTGGCAATTTTTTTTTTTTTTTTTTTTTTGGCTGATGATATATGAGCTTACCTTTTTGCATCATTTTCCACTACTACTACTACAGGTCTGCGATCAAATCACTAAGGAGGTTAGGCAAGATAAACCAGATTATGAGATGTGTTTGGCTAAGAATGCAAAGATAGGTAAGAAAGAATTCTTTGATTATGTTAACGCTAGAAGGCTAAAAGAAAAGGAATGAACCACATTGGCTCACTATATATGAATGGTATAACTGCTAATAATACTGTTCAGGATTATCAACAGTTATAGCAAAATTTTTATTCAGCTGACAAGCTGAATAAAAATTTTGCATTTACATTCATACGTGAAGAAGGTATTAAGAATGGAGATACCAAAAGTATATCTGGTTATAACTGGGAGCTAAATTTGTTTATTTATTTTTTTATGAAACCCCCAAACACGAGAGGTATTAGAACCGATAGTACTTAGTACAGTGCATGGGTTGAAGGTTGAGAACACGAAAGAAGATATTTGTTGACATTAGACTTGAACTTCTGTAGACTGTAATTTTCGGCAAATATGTATGAAGGAAGGTTGTTCCAGAAAACGGCAGTTGAATGAATAAAAGAGGAAGATGAAAAGTTAGTTCTGCGAGTTTTAAGTTTCACAGTAAATGGATGTTGGCTGGTGGTGGCACGTGTTCGGACTGTTTTGAAAGAGAGAGCGGGAATTATAAAAGCCAATTTAGAAGAAGAGTGTGCCCATGGAAGTATCTGTAGAAAAGGCATGCAGCAGACACAGAACGTCTATGAGACAGAGCGTGAAGAGACTCTGTTAGATATGAGTCATTAATTAACCTAATTGCCCTCTTCTGAATGAAATCTAGCAGCTTGAGAGAGGTTTTGGAGGCACCGCCCTAGATGTGGGAACAATGTTCAATGGTAAGGCAGATTTGCGATTTGTACAGAGTGAACAGCTATTTGGAAGAAAAGTAACGCCGAGAGCGAAAGAGAAAACCAAATTTTTTAGATGCAGAGGAAGCAATATTTGTAATGTGCTTGTGCCAAGAGAGATTAGAAGTCAGGGTAATCCCCAAAAGAGATATGTGATCTTGGCTAGAAATCGGAGTGTCACCAAAGATAAACATAGGAGCAGAAGAATCCTTTTTGTGATATAAGACAGGACTGAGTTTTAGAAGGGTTGAAATCAACTAAGTTGTCTTTGTCCCACTGGAGAATTACCCGGGAGATCGGCATTTAAGGAATTGGTAGCGGATATTCGAGAAGCTGAAGCTGATTGAGCAGAGCGAGGTTTCTTAAACTGAAAGTGTAATGCAATGTGCTATCATCAGAAACACTATGGATAGGATTTCCGGTCAATGGAAGAAGGTCACTATACAACAAACCAAAGAATAACACATGAGGAGTTATTCAGGAAGGGGAATGCCAGAGGTGAAGTAAACTCTGGCAGTGAGCTAGATGATTTTGTAATAACTCAGAGGAAAGTGGAGGAGAAATTGTTGAGGATAAACATAAAAAAGGCACCCGGGGTGGATGGGATCTTCCAGTTATATTAAAGGAAGCAGCAAAGGAAGTAAGCAAACCCTTAGCCATAATTATGAGAGCTTCTTTGGACTCAGGGGTGGTACCCATAGACTGGAGATGTGCAAATGTGACCCCAATTCACAAAGGAGGATCAAAGGCTGACACAAGTAATTATACACATGTGAGTTTAACTTCTGTTCCCGGAAAATTAATGGAGGCACTGGTTAAAGAAGCACTGCAGGATCATCTAGACAAGACTTCAGTTATAGCTCGGACACAGCATGGTTTTGTTAAGGGAAAGTCTTGCCTGACCAATTTCATTGGATACTATGATGCAGTCACAAAAGAACTGGATGCAGGGAATAACTTTGATATTATATATTTGGATCTTAGAAAGGCTTTTGATACTGTTGCACAGGTAAGACTGCTGCACAAATTGGAGCAGTGTGGCATTGGAGGCAAATTGCTGCGATGGATAAATGGATAAGGGGGAGAAGACAGAGAGTGGTAATCAATGGACACTGCTCATCGTGGACTAATGTTATTAGTGGAGTCCCTCAGGGTTCAGTGTTGGGTCCATTATTGTTTTCTGTATTTATACATGATATTGGTGATGGTATATCAAGCTTAATGTCCAAGTTTGCAGCCGATACAAAGGTTGGTAGGGTTGTTAAGGACGCTACTGACGCTATGCTTCTGCAACAGGATCTGGAAAGGTTGAGCAGATGGGCTGAGAGGTGGCAAATGAAGTTTAACATTGACAAATGTAAAGTACTACATATGGGAAAGAGTAACCCCCCCAGAGCAACGTATCAACTCTGCGGTACTACACTGACAGTGGTAGAGAATGAAAAGGAACTGGGGGTAATTGTGCAGGCAGATATGAAGTTCTCTGAGCAGTGTAGACGGGCTCAAGAGTAGCTCATGGTGTCTTGTCAATGATATACATGAATTTTTCTAGCAGGGATAAGGAGGTGATTGTTCCCTTGTATAAGGCAATGGTCAGGCCACACCTTGGGTACTGTATTCAGGTCTGGAGGCCTCATTTCAAGAAGGATGTAGAGCTGCTGGAACGAGTACAGAGAAGGGCAACAAGATTAATGAATGGAACAAAGGGTTGCTCTTACGAAGAAAGGCTTAAGTTTTGCAAATTACAGTGTCTGGAGACTAGACACCGGCGAGGTGATCTGATAGAGGTGTATAAAGCCTTGAATGGTTTGAGCATGCTCAATGCTGATGGAATTCTTCCTCTTGCTCAGAATAATCACCTGAGAGGGCATAAATTCAAACTGAGGAAAGACAGATGTAGGAGATGTGCGGAAATTTGCCTTTAGCCAGCGGGTAGTTGGCAGGTGGAACAGACTTCCATCCCTTGTTGCGGAAGTTGAATAGCCTAAATAAATTTGCTTTAAGCTTGCTTTCTTGCATCACATCATGCCTCTAGTAATGCTAATGCTAATGCTAAACACATGGATTAGTAGTAGTAGTAGTAGTAGTAGTAGTGGCACATGATGCAAGAAAGCAAGTGTAGGAGCTTATGCAGCATCAGCCAAAAAAAAAAAAAAATCATCACGCCATTCCCTCCAAATGCCTGTCCAGTTCCTCCTTAAATTTATTTAACCTATCAACTTCCACAACGACAGATGGAAGTTTGTTCCAGCAATTAACCACCCGCTGGCTAAAGGCAAATTTCCGCACATCTATTCTACATCTGTCCTTTCTTAATTTGAACTTATGTCCCCGTGGGGTTCGTAATCTGAACAAGTGGAAGGATCCCATCAGAATTCAGCGTGCTCAACCCATTCAAGGCCTTATAGACCTCAATCAGATCACCGCGCAGGTGCCTAGTCTCCAGCCACTGCAATTTGCAGAACTTAAGCCTCTCTTGGTAAGAGAATCCCTTCATTCCCCTCACCAATCGTGTTGCTCTTCTCTGTACACGCTCAAGCAAATCTACATCCTTCCTAAAATGAGGCCTCCAGACCTGTACGCAGTACTCAAGGCGTGGCCTGACCATTGCCTTATACAGAGGGACAATCACCTCCTTTTCCCTGCTAGCAAAATTCCTATATATCATTGACAAAACCCCATGACCTGCCCTAGCAGCCTGTCTGCATTGCTCAGAAAACTTCATATCTGACTGCACAATTACTCCCAGGTCTTTTTCATTTTCTACCACCTTAAGTGTAGTACCACACAGTTGGTACGTTTCTCTGGGGTTACTTCTACCCATATGCAGTACTTTGCATTTGTCAAGGTTGAACTTCAGTTTCCACTTCTTAGCCCATCTGCCCAAATTATCTAGATCCTGTTGCAGTAGCACACTGCCATTACTGTCATTAACAACCCTGCCAACCTTTGTGTCATCTGCAAACTTCGACATTAAGCCTGATATACCTTCATCAATATCATTGATAAATACACAAAACAACAGTGGACCCAACACCGAACCCTGTGGGACTCCACTAATAACATTAGTCCATGAAGAGCAGCACCCATTGATTACCACCCTCTGTCTTCTCCCACTTAACCATCCTTTTATCCATTGTAGCAACTTACCCTTAATACCATTCTGCTCCAATTTGTACAGTAGTCTTCCATGCGCAACAGTGTCAAAAGCTTTCCTGAAATCCAAGTATATGATATCAAAATTATTTTTCGCATCCAGTTCCTTTGTGACCACATCATAATAACCAATCAAATTTGTCAGACAAGACTTTCCCTTAACAAACCCATGCTGTGTTTGAATTATTGCTGCAGTCTTGTCTAGATGATCCTGCAATGCATCTTTAACCAGTGACTCCATTATTTTACCCGGAACAGAAGTTAAACTAACTGGTCTGTAATTACTCGTGTCACCCTTCGATCCACCTTTGTGAATTGGGGACACATTTGCACATCTCCAGTCCGTGGGAACCTCCCCTGAGTCCAAGGATGCTCTTATAATTATGGCTAAGGGTTTGCTTCGTTGCTTTGCCGCCTCCTTTAAAATAACTGGATAGATCCCATCCACCCCAGGTGCCTTTCTTATGTTTAACTTCAACAATTTCTCCTCCACTTTGCTCTCAGTTATTACAAAATCATTAAGCACACTGCTACAATTTGATAACCTTCTTCCATTTTCAAACTGTAATAATTCCTCACGTGTGAATGTAGATGCAAAATACTCATTCAGTTTGTTTGCTATCTGAGCAGGATCATCAACAGTCGAACCATCGATGTCAAGTGGACCAATCATATTCATCCCCTTCCTTTTAGGCAGCAAACTCAAGTAAAGGACATTCTTATCAAAACTAAAGAACTAAAATGGTCTTGGGCAAGACACATAGCTGGAAGATATGATGACAGATGGACTAAGAGAATTACAGAATGGTATCCAATGGATCTAGAAGAAAACTTGGAAGACAACGACGGAGATGAACAGATGAAATTCATGAGTTTGTGGGTAGTAAATGGATGACCATTGCACAAACAGAAGGAACTGGAAAGTTGCTGGAGAGGCCTTCATCCTGTAGTGGATTGATAATGGCTGATGATGATGATGATGATCATAATTTATTATAGTTGAAACTTGTGTCATTAATTGACATGATTCGCAGTCAAAGTGTTAAAACAGAAGAAATTTCAAGAAGGATACCTTTCGAGGGTTACCTGTACAAGTTACTTATCCAAGATAATTTATTATGTTGGATAAGTAACCTGGATAAGTATAACTTGGATAAGTATCTTCGATAAGTAACTTGGACAGGTAACCCTCGTATAACACGGTAGTTAGGTTCCTATAAAATGTCGTGTTGTGCGAAACCGTGTTATAAGGGACTAAGAAAAAAGTACAAAAAGGTGAGTTATGTTCCAAAAGCTGCTTTAACAAAATGTTAAAAAACAAACAAAAATACACCAGTCTAGATTTTTTTTTATATCTTCTGCTCTCTTTAAAAAATCAGTAATTTGGGTTTGTTTACTTTTACTTGATAAATCTTTGTGAATTTCATCGTATGGAACTAAACATTTTTGAAGCTCCCTTTTGAACTTTGGGCTCCTTTCATTCAGAATCTGCATTCAAAAAATAAGATTCTAATTGTTCGGCTAACTTTATGCCTTCCCTTCTATAAATTGCGTGTGTCCTGAGGTCGATTTTCTGTTTTGCTGGACACGAGTTTGAGGGAGAAAAAACCATGCTACCCTCGCCTGAGCCCGACCAACTCAGCCACGTTGTGAAAAAGACCCATAAAAATTCGTCCCATCATCGACGGGATTCAAACTCAGGTTTTTTCCACTCGGTTTGGGGAGGAAGGCGATTCTATCAACTATGCTACCCACGAGTAGTCATATCATCAAAACCTTCTACCGACATAGCAAGTTCTACTATCGCACCGATTCCATTTTCTGCCAGCTCGACCATATTTCCTGAATGAATTGACTCTGGCCATACATTTTTCCATACTCTTTTAACATTGATAGTTTTACTTCTTTTAGCGATAAAGCTATGATTCTGATACAGTTCACAATTGAGAAAATATTTCCATGCCTCCATTACTTCAATAGATTCGGAATCAATTTTTTCCAAAATCCATTGTAACGATTTTCTGATGTAATGAGTTTTAAAGGTGGATATAATGCCTTGATTTAATGGCTGAATGAAAGAAGTTGTATTAACCAAGTACAACTGTGGTGGTAGGAACAACTTTAACGTTTGGATGACTTCAAACTTTTGGATGGCCTGGTGTGCTATCCAATAGTAATAAAACTTTGAAATCTAGATTTTTCAACAAGCGCAAGTTCAATAACACGGGGATTTCCCAATAAAATAAAATAGAGGGATTTCTCAATAATTTTTTTAATTAGCGAGTCAACAGCGGGATTCAAAATGAGTGGAAATGTTGAAAAATTACACCCAACACAATAGCAATGATTTCCCCTCACAAAAGCTCAAAAATACACTCTGTTAATGCGAGGTTTACCGAAATTCTCTAACCGTGTTAGAACGAAACTGTGTTATATAAGTACTGTGTTGTGCGAGGATTGCCGGAATTTATCAATCGTGTTACAGCGAAATAGTGTTGTAGAAGTACAGTGTTATACGGGGATTGTCTGTATATGAATCCACCTTTTCAATTTCTGCTCCTTCAATAATTATATCCCTTTCTGTGGCATACCTGTTCATCATTACTTTTCGTTCAGCAAACAGAACCGACTGTCTATTATAGACTCAATATTACGCCTCATAGCCTTAAGTTCCTTTGTCGCATAACGCTTACTTAACATCACCTAACCCCCTAATTGCAACTGTCCTTTTAACCGCACACTAATCAAAATTTACCAAAGAACTCTCCAGTTAATTAAGTATACAATCTAATCTGGACGCGCAGTTATACGATTGGTGAACTCTTAAGCGCATGTCAATTGATAATTATATACCCATACAGTATAGTAATTCCATTTTTTTCTAATTATTTGTTAAATCAAATGTATTACAGTCGTTAATAATTTTTGAAACATTCAAGCTTAGCATTAAATGCAATAAAATATTTATTCAAGACAGACAGGCGCATCTAAAGTAGTGAGTGGCAGGCAAACTGCGGTTTAGTACATCGCGAAACGTTCAATAATATTGACAACTAAATTGCAAGCTTTAGAAAAGAAAAATAATCATTATGTTCTTCTAATCAGAACTGGCACGGTGCCTGTTATGGAACGCTGAGGTGCTGGCTAGGCATCTCACCACATGAAAAATACAAACAGACCTTTCTGAAATTCTACAATAAGTTCTACTACGATACTGATCACAAATATAAACAATATTTAATTGAAACATTAAACACAGTCTGGTGAACAAAATCGAAGATAAGAGTCGAGCATGCTTTTTGTTCACCGGACTATACATAATGTTTCAATTAAATGTTGAACTCTCTCTCTCTCTTTCTCTCTCTAAATCACACTGAAACAGTGCATATAGATCAAAGTACAGATGCAAATGATCGCTTACACATTGTTCAACTGTGCAACCAAAGTAGTTTGATTGCACAGTTGCCGGTGTTGTTGGTTCTCACAGTTCATCAGTATTTTAAGCCATATTGCATCAGATGTGTCTGTACTATGTGTGTGTTCATGCGCGGATTTGCATGTTGTAAAGGCTGAAAAGCAAGGTATAACTCAGGGTAATATTTTACTCCCTCCTTCCTTCGAGATTTACTAACAACCCGACTGAAGAGACTTTTAAGAATTCCTCTGGTCACCTACATAAATGAACTCATGTTTCTCAAAACGAGTGACAAGTGACGAAATCGCTGTCCTCCCGTGACATTTTGTCACGGGTGGTCAATTGCGCATGGATATGCGCAATCGACTGAATAAGGTTTCATGGTTTAATGGTACCGAGAGATCGATACCAATGATTTATTGCCGTCGGTGGGAAGAGAAGTAGACGATCACAGACGAAGGTAGCACAGGGCCTGAATATCCATCCAGACTATGGTGATAGTTACAAAATATGTATCCTGACATGGTCGACCAAGAAGCGTAAGAGCAATAGCCGAGCAGCATATAGCAGTGGATATAATGGACGTAGTTTGTTTGTTGGGCGATGCGATGCCAGTGATAGCACAGCAACTCTTCGCTTCTTCCTTTTGTTGTTGTAGGGTTTTAGGAGCATTAGCAACGCTATTGTGAGTAGTACAGTTGGTAGACTCACCGTCTTCCCCATACCGGGTAGAAAAGACTAGAATTCAAATCCCATCGATGACGTGAGGAATTTTTATGGGCCTTTTTGACAACGTGGCTAAGTTCGTCTGTCTCAGGAGAGAGTAGCATGGTTTTTTCTCCCAAACTTGAGTTTTTCGTCTAGCAAAGAGGGAAATTGACCACAGAACACATAATTGCAAACATACATACACGCACATTAATTAATGGTTTCTTTGAAGCTCAGTTCCTTGATATTCCAGAATGCAAGCATCTTTTTTAATCACATAGTTGGTGTGACTAAAACCTCAGATTATACTTAGCTTCAGTTAGCATTTTTGCAGTGGGAATGTTGTTCTGAAGTACTTGACCAGTTAGAATGGAAATGTCTTTTTACGTAAAGTGATGACATTAGACTGTAATCCAATCTTGAAAATGATAATCTACACTATCTCCCCTCTTAACATCTTGAATCAATTCTTATGCTGCTACACAAGACTTAACTCAAGATATGAAGAGAGTTCTGCGCCTGAATAAAAGGATTTTATTCCATGAAAAGGGTAGGTGTACCCTTTCGTGAAATGTTCAGAAAAATGTTCCATGAAATTTGTTGGAACTAAATGACATAACTTTTGAAAGAACAATTAAAAAATCTTACTTTACTCTGAGATTAATATTTCCGTCATTTTCCATTGGAGAATAGAAGAATTCGTTCTTTTGTATTCTCATTAAGTTGTTCCCATTAATCATGCCAACTATTTGTTCTGAAAGTAATATACCTTCTCTCTTAATTTTTATCTCTAACATATCCCAAGCTTTTCTTCTCGTTTTATTTACACTTGATTTTTATTTTGCCTTAAAAAATGCAAGTACAGTATTTCAGTTACTAAGTTGAAGCTTAGATGGCTATTTCGACTCTATAAATTTGATTTTTTTTTTTGGCTCAGAATCTTCTCGCAATCGCTTTTTCGTATTATGCCTCCTCTCCTTCTTTTTTTTTTACGTCCATGACCGCAGTACATGACTTTTAACTTTTGTTCAAACACCTTTAACACTCACGTGTCTTTGGTTAAAATGCAGCCTTATATTAATATCAAACGACTTAAAATATTTTCACAATTTGCACGATATTGGTAAACGGTTACTTTTTGGTGTTTCAGTAATGTCAATTTGATTCATAATCACTATCACAATATCTATATTTCATCGAATTCTTTCTAACGTTATTTGAACGAAGATAATTAAAATGTTTAATATTTCCTTTGGTTCAATAACCAAAAAAGCTTCGTTATAAAAAACTGTATTTCCAGTTTCGTATAGCTCCAGGGGAGGGGCTGTGGCCATTTCGGTGACCTCTAGATTAAAGACGGTAGCCGAATGGCCAGGGGCTTTGAGTGACCGTGGTTCAAACCTGCATGACTGCTAAATACGGTAGTGTTTCTTGTATACACTGTTTTTATGAACTCGTCCGTCCAGAAGTATAAACAGAAAATTTATTTTTTATTTACCCGACCATTCCATTTACTTGACCATTCCCCAGGGAATAACTACATATATCAACGGACTTAGCCAAATTTCCAACTTTGTTTTTTGATGTTCGAATCCCTAATATATATATATATATACACTATCCAGTCAAAACATTATGAATCCCTGCCTAATACTGGGTATGCCCTCCTCTTGCCGTTAGTACCGCCACCAGACTCTATAGCTTCTAAGGCTTCTGAACGTTGTCATCATGTCATCAGGATTCCGTCTCGTAGATCTGCGATAGTCCATGGAGGAATCAAACTCAGGATCTGTCGATCCACGTAATGTAATCCCAAAGGTGGTCCACATCCGACGAACTGGCGGTTACGGTACTACCTTGGTCCACCATTCCACCGTTTTCTGTCTATTGGCTCGCAGAAAGCAGGACAGCATGCGTTTACCACGACAATTGATGAGGCGTGGGCGCCTGCCATTGGACGGCGACTGCTGCTCTGTTCCACTATCTGTCCACGTTTGGAACACCTTAACCATTAGCACTCAGCATACAACCCACGAGATTCGCAGGGCTCATAATATTACCACTCTTCAACCGTACCTGACAATCATCCCTTTTTTGAAGTCCTCGGATCGCGTCCCTTGTCAATCAAGTACTTAGCATGGAACACATGCCACGGACTTCCAGTATAACATTTACTAGTTCTCGCCGAGAAATGCGTGCCAACAGACTGGGAGGAACAGCTGATTGCTAAAACATGGGGGTGGTCATAATTTTTTGTCTAGACTGTATATCTTGTTGTAGGCAACTTCTTCACTTTTTCCTTTGCACATAAAGTTGATAAGCACTGTCCTCTTACACACTAAGTGTGAAAAGTCCCCCCTCCCTTTTTGTTTGCAATGACAAAGTTGCCACAATCGTTTGGCAAAACCGCGGTTACAAGATTTAAAGTGTATTTTCTGTTTGCTGGACGGAAAACCCGAGTTTCCGGGAGAAAAAACCATGCTTCCTTTAGCCTGAGACCGACTAACTCAGCAATGTTGTGAAAATGGTCCATACAAATTCCTCACGTCATCGACGGTACTCGAACTTTTCCATCAGGTTTTGTGGGGAGGAAGGCGATTCTAATAACTGTGCTACCCAAGATGGAAATTAAATAGCAAACAGGGTTAAGGGATAAAAATAATAATTTTATCAACGAAATAAACGAACAACAACAAAAAAAAAAAAGCATAGTAAACTTCATTTATATAACATAAAAGACAGTGATGACCATACCATATAACATATACGAAGAAGATAATGGAATAAGATATCATAAGTACACACAAAATGAAGCCCATCAAAAAACCTAAATGTAAAGAGCCAGTAACCCGTCCATCACTAACACTGTAACCAATGTAGCCTAAACTGCGTATGCTAGCATCTTGGTGTGCTGCAACCTACTTCAAGTGGGTGCTTAGTCAATTGTTGTAGAGTTTTAAGCGCATCAGGCCATATTGTTCCTTATATATTATGTCTGTAAATTGGGTATGTTCTGTGGTCGATTTTTTGCTGGGAGAAAAACCTGAGTTTCTGGGAGAGAAAACTATGCCACCCTTCAGAGACCTCGTGGATAGCACAGTTGTTAGAATCGCCGTCCTCCCCACACCGGGCGGAAAAGACTTGAGTTCGAGTCCCGTCGATGGCATGAGAAATTTTCACAACTTGTAACTGAGTTAATCGGTCTCAGGCAACTCGTAGCCTGGTTTATTCTCCCTGCAACTAGGGTTTTTCGTTCAGCAAGCAGAAAATCGAGTACAGAACACACAATTTATAAACAGTATGCACGGAATATATGGCTTTAGTCGCTGATGCTCCTAAAGCCTACTACGAAAACAACAACTCACCTGAGACCAACAAGCTCAGTCACGTTATAAAAGACCCATAAAAATTCCTCACATCGTTGACGGGATTTGAACGCAGGTCTTCTCCACCCACTATTGAGAGGACGGTGATAATACCAACTGTTGTATTCACCAGGCAAGCGTGTTGCGATTGGTTCAATGGCAATCACTGATTAGGCATGTCGCGAATGTAGCTTCTTTTAACTCTAAATGTATATCATATGACTAAAATTTTGGAACTACTGGGATAGAGAGTAACATGTAATTTTCACGTTTCTTTATTTCAATTGGGTATAAGAAAAAAAAATTTTAAAAAATATGAAACACGGCTTATGAAATTTTGGTATAGAAATACAAAATCGGAGCTGTCTCAAATTCTCAGGTAGGAAGAGATTACGTAGCCTTCGCGTTTCAGTTGTGGATTTTAGGAGCATCACATCCTAAGATCATGTACAATGTCTGTAAATTGCGTGTGTTCTGAAGTTGACTGTCTGTTTGCTGAACGAAAAACCAGAGTTTCCGGGAGAAAAAAGCCATTCTACCCTCGCCTGAGACCGACTAATTCAGCCATGTTGTGAAAATGGCCCATAAAAATTCCTCCCGTCATCGACGGGACTCGAACTCAGGTCTTTTCCACCCGGTGTGGGGAGGACGGCAATCATTTTAACTGTGCTACTCACAAGGGCTGTATTTCGTATTTCAGTGAACTGCTAAATATAGTTAGCGATTATATTCATTGTCTAAATGACTACTTGTAAATTCCTAAAAACTGCTGTATGTAACCTTCCGAGTACATGTACTGACCTTTAGAATAAGGAAGAAAATCTCGACCAAGATCTGGGACATTGAGATAAACCTAGACACTTGACCCTAAGGTAGAGAGAACGCGCTGTTGTAATCAGATGATAAACATCAGGCAGACAAGATGGGACACTTCCATCAAGGGAGCAGCTACAAGAAGATTCCCTCGGGATGTCATTTTCTCTCTCTAAGTCAGCGCAGAAGTGGCTCTCTCCAACTGCTGAAACATCATTCCTAGTAATGGGCATGGTTCATTGAACGAGCAGCTTTTCCAACTAGGCTTAATACCCATAGACATTTGCCATTGCGGGGCCAAGGAAAATTGGTTCCACCTTCTGTTCGAGTGCGCTCTCTACGAGGACCTGAGGCAAAACCCAGGTAATACCATCCCTGTCACTGAAAACCAACTGGACATTCTGCTACAGACACCAGAGAACCTGGTGTCTTCTAGAATTTCTCGACGCAGGTATTCACGCGCCAGAAAACCTCCCACAACAGGGCTCCCCAGACAGCAGCTCAAGAATTTTATTTTATTATTAGTTTTTTTTTTTTTAAGTTTCATTTATTTATTTTTTTATCTCTTTTTCTCTTGGCGCTCTGTGCTAGTATATATTTTTTCATCTCTTCACGTTCTGCACTGGTGTATTTTTTTTTTTTCTTCTCTTCGCACTCTGCACTAATGTATATACACCGATGAGCCAAAACATTACGACTACCTACCTAATATGCTGTTCGTCCTCCACGTGCAGCCAAAAACAGCTCGAAACGGAGAGGCATGGACGCTAAAAGATTTTTAAATGTGTCTTGTGGTATCTGGTACCAACACGTAACCAGCAGATCCTTTAACTCCTGTAAGGTCAGTGGTTGAGACGCCGCAGATCGGAGTTGCTGTTCCAACACAAACCACAGATGCTCGATGGAATTGATGTCTGGGGAATTTGGAGGCGAAGGCAAAACCTGGAAGTCTTCCTCATGTTCTGCGAACCAGTCTCGAACAATCCGGGCGGTGTGGCATGGCGCATTATCCTGATGAAAGACGGCACCGCCAGAAGGGAAGACGGTTGCCATAAAAGGGTGTACCTGGTCAGCAATGATAGGTGGTAAACGTCAGAGTTCCCCGGCACATGGATGACTGGACCCAGGGTATCGCAACAGAACATCGCTCAAAGCATGACACTGCTGCTACCGGCTTGTTTTCGTACCACAGTGCATCCAGGCGCCATCACTTCCCCAGGTAAACAACGTACACGTACCCGGCCGTCCAAATGGTGCGACAGGAAACGTGATTCATCAGACCAGACGACCTTCTTCCAATTACTCAAGGTCCAGTTTCGATGCTCGCGTGCCCATTGAAGGCGCTGTCGCCGGTGAACCATGGTTAGCATGGGCACTCAAAGTAGACTGCGGCTACGTAGCCCCATTTTCAGCAGGGTTCGATGTACTATGTGTTGTGACCCATTACTCCCTTCACCAGCATTCCAATTACCGGCCAATTGCGCCGCAGTCGCCCTTCTGTTGCCACGTACCATCCGAGATAGCCTTCGCTCACCTCCACATCGATGAGCCGTGTTCATTCAATACCTCGCCGGCAGTTCGTGGGTTTCCCCTCCTTGGACCACTTTCGGTAGGTATTAACCACGGATATGCTCTGACCCAGTCGTTTGGCCATTACAATTTGGCCTTTGTCAAACTCGATTAAGTCCGCTGCCTTTCTCATCTGAAGAACAAGAGTAACACTGATTAACGGAGCTCGGTATCAGGTGTTTTTTATACCGTGTTCCGACCCGCTCACACGCCGTAGTTCACCTACAGTTGCTTCGATTTGCATAACGACTCGCTGGTCATAATATTTTGGCTCATCGGTGTATATATTTTTTCGCTTCGCCCTCTGCGCTAGCGTACTTTTTTTCCCCCTTTGTTTTTTCTTTGCGCTCTGCACTGGTGTAGCTTCTTCTGTCACCTTTTTTTTTACACCACGGGATTTTTTTCTCTCTCTGCTTTCTTTCCACCCTCTGGAATGGGCCCCTGGCCCGCCTTTTGGCAACATCAGATGAGTCAATGTCTGAGTCTCGAATTGCGACAGCACGAGTTTTACTGGGACTGGCCCACCCTCCGGTGGTGTGGACGAGTACCCAGAATCATCTCTCCAGGTGACTGATGCTTTTGGGTAGTCAAGCGGCGAGACTATAACAACAGAATACACACAAAATACTCACAAATCTACTTGTAAACTCCTCTGACAACAGAACATTTATGAGTGTAGTAACTTTCCGCATTCTGAAATCTGCAGCCTGGAGTGCCGTGGTTCCTCCAACGTTATAGATAGCAGTACTCTCTTATTCTTATCTTCTATGATCCCTTCATTTCTCCTAATCTCTTCTTTTGATCTTAAATCTGAATCTCACCCCCCAGCTGTGGTTGCTATACTACGCCACTACCCAGTTATAAATTCTCGGAATACAATAACATATTGTCCTTTGCATTATTACTCAACTGTAATTAATTTCTTGTTTCTTTTTTTAATCCCCTTAGGCGTCAGGATGGAATTCAGTAGGATATCGCGACACAGCCACTTTGTAAGAAGTTGAAAGAACTTTTATCAAAGTGAAAAATTTATTACTGTATTGTTACATCTCCATAAATACCGTAATCTAAAATCATGTGGTAAATAGTCTTTCATTATTTTATAATTATGACACACCACACATCTTCCCCTTCAACTTATTAACCCCTTGAAATTGGACGTCTTGCGAGGTGAATACGTTGTTGACTAATGCTACTGTCGGCCAGTTGTCTCTAGATCAACTCTACTGTCAACCAACTGTCACAGACCATTTTGAATAATATATATCCGTCTGTGACATCTTTATCAAACAAATGTATAATCTGTTACGCAATAAATGACTTATAGTGTGATGTTACTTAGAGAACAGTGAAAGGGAATTTATTATTTTGTTATTATATGATTGATTTAGTAAGGTGTAATATTAGTAACCTATTAATCATTTTAAAATTCAGATATTTTAAACTGCATTATGGAGATGAGAATTTTTGTTAAGTTTTTTAATGCTCAGAAAAGTTGAGAAAAACATGTACTTGACCACATCGCAATCGCTTCTCTGTTTTTACTAGAGTGGAATGA
The DNA here is from genome assembly GCF_048544385.1 of Mastigoproctus giganteus. Lineage (NCBI taxonomy): Eukaryota > Metazoa > Arthropoda > Arachnida > Uropygi > Thelyphonidae > Mastigoproctus > Mastigoproctus giganteus. The sequence continues at coordinate 159,820,841 of NC_143586.1, read as the reverse complement.
AAACATTTTATTTTTCATTCCTACTAAGTTACAGGAGTAAATACGATTGTGAAGCCACCACCTGGAAAGGCAAGTGTGTTTGTGTAGCAATCTGTAGAGTCTTACCCCTACCTTCTCCCCATGTAATAGTTGTGCTGTTCTCATGACCACCTTTGTGACCTTCAGAACCCTCTTTAAATCCGGACAAAACTAGGAAGTTTGGTGCACATGAAATCTTGGCAATGATCCAGCAGCTGTGTCATCAGCAAATAATCAAGCCTCACACCCAAGGCTTTGTAGTGGATTCTTCAATATACTAAATTTTTAAAATCTGGTTTCCGGCATCTAGTGTCAGATTGGTGTACTGTTTCAGCACACAAACTGAACTTTAATGGCTTAATAAATCCTGGAATTTTGCTTCCCTCTGTCTCATCTTAACCTAGTCACTTCCTACCGAAGCCTTATACCCTACATCTTGAAGAATAATACAGCAGTTACAATCAAATCTTTTTTCCTCAAGAGTGAGCGCACTCTGACAACATGCGGTTGGATGTGCTTTTCAACCACCAATGAATGCTTTACTATCCTTACGCATTTTCTTCTTTTATTCTTTTCTTTTTTTCATCGTGTGTGTGTGTGTGTGTGAGAGATATCGTATATATTCGGTCCCATGAAGCTGCAGTAACAGGAAAAATGACCTCTAAAGGAAAACATGACTTTTGTTCTAGTCCATACTTTTCTTCGATGTAATTTTTCCCATAAATTCAAAGAATTGAAATTATCTTGAGGATTCAGACCGAGTCCAGCCAGTCTGCCTGCATAATCTATTACTACGCTGAGGTGCCCTTATATGAATCTGTGCGACCGCTGATTTCATGTGTGTGAATAAAACCAATAATTTCGTTTGGGTTAGAGTTAGGCAAGGAATAAATCTTATTATTTCTATATATTAAATGCAACTATGATTTAGAGCTTCATAAAATAAAACTGTTTCATTCATTGAAAATAAACAAGTTAGTTAATACGCAAGAGCATCCGAAATGTAATGTTAAGTTAGAGAATGGCAAATAGTAATAATTCATGATTTCTGTATATATAAAGCGAACAGAAAGCAAACTTTTATGCGCGAACCGAGAAAACTTTGTTTCTATGCATCCGCTATAGTGTCCATTCATAATATCCAATGCTTCAGCTACAATATACTGAGAGATAGACACTAAACTGCAATTCCATCAATAAATGGATTTCCTCCAACAAAAAAATGAACCGCTGCAGGTGGTTCACCAACAGCTACTTCACGTTAGCAGCTGAAAACTTGTACGGAACTATATACGCACTCACATTTATAAAACTATACTTTGGGGCAGAAATATGGGAATCGGTATCCCCCAACCACTGTCAAGAGGATTTATGCTGCGAAATATTGGCTGCTTTCATGGGCAACAGCAAAACTGAAGTTACCAACACAGATAACGACCACTGCAAAAGCGCAGTCGATGGAGTTGACTCGGCTACCGAAGCTAATTGAAGATTCTCAAGAGGTTGTTATGATTCCTTGTGGAGTGACATTTTATCACTTCACCTCTAGGGAGTTTATTAGTGGTTATTCGGTCGACCCCCAAGGGTTATCATTTCCGGTTGTGGAGATCAATATTTCCAAAGCTTGTTTCTTGCGTTGTCTGATAAGGGCAGTATATTTATTCCTTAATGTGTGGACATGTGTATGGATATATTCACGTCTTACTTGTTGACTGGACATGGATCGATGAACCAGAGTCTTTTTAGGTTCAATTTATTACAAACAGATCTCTGTTCGTGTGGATCACAGGAAAGTTGGGATCACATCTTGTTTCATTGCTCCCTGTACGTATGATAATCTCAGACTTTCTCTTCATGCACTTACTAATTTTCAACCAGGACAGGAGTCGTCTCTGCTTCAAAGCTCGAAGTCATATCTGATTCTTCAGGCTTTCGCTCAAGGCGTATTCTGCGAAGGCGTTCAGTGTCAACAGATGTCAACAGGATACAGCACAATGGCCCTGTTGATATTGATTCCTTAAATGGTCAAAGCCCTCATGGGTTTTGTGGGAAAGCTATTTGGTTTTCCGAATGGAAAACACCTAAGTTCGAAACCCGCCAATGACGCGAGGAATTTTTATGGGCCTATTTCACAATGTGGCTGAATTAGAAAGTCTCAGGCAAGGATAACACTGTTTTTTCTCCAGGAAGTTCGATTTTTTTGTCGAGGAAACAACAAATAGAACACACGCAATTTACCAAATTTATATACGGCACAATATGGCTTTTTTTTTTTTTTTTGATTTGGTAGTTGTTGGCGCATCGGCTTCTGTGGCCATATTGCACCTCCCAAGGTTTTGCAGTAATTTGATCCAAGCCCGAGGCGAGAATCGAACCCGCGACCTTTGGGTTGCCAGGCAGGTACTTTACCCACTCGGCTAGCCCGGTCGGCCACAATATGGCCTAAGTTGCTGATGAGTCTAAAACCCTACAACAACAACCGCGACAAAATAGATTTTACAACCTAAAATCCGGAATAATTAATAAAAATTCTAGACAATGAGAAAGTTTCGATGGCAACATGTTCTTAAAATGAAAGAAACACTTAATGGAAACAAGTTTTTCTTAGAGAAAATTTTCTTTAATTTAAGCATTTCAACCATCTGACTTCTAGGCGCCTCCGTAGCCAGAAGTAGCAGTGCGGTCTAATCAAGCAGCATGTGCTACGCACATGCTGCTTGATTAGACCGGGGTTCGAGCCCGTAAGCACCAAATACGGAGGATGCGGAAAGGTTAGGGAATGACCACCGCATATACTCGGATCAATATGGCCTTAGTTGCTAATGCTCCAAATAACAACATCTGACCTCTATTATGTTTTCAGTAACTTTTTTACTGACCATGCGTTTTCATGTTATAACATGAAAGTACGCACAGTTACTGGAATTTCAAAAAAAAATTTACGATAAATTTCGGCTGCTTTTCTTCCACAATAAAAAAAAAATATCTTCGATACTTCGAAAATTTTTATTACTCAATCGATCACTTTGTGTAAACTTAACCAGTGAGTTTTCGAGTGAAAACTGGCTGGTTAAGTTTATACCAAGTAATTTGTTTTACGTTACGTCTTCTAAAGAACAAAATTCTCAAAATTACAAAGTTAGACGCACTATTAATGAAAATAACGTCGCATCCTTGAGCAAAATCAATGCAGATTGCAAGGGAGATTATTTCGCCACACAATTCAGATTGCAAGGTAGATTGTTCCACCACACAATGCAGATTGTCTGTCCACGGTCCACATGAAATTCTTCTACTTATTACACAGGAACTCTCTCTTCAGGGTGGCACAACAGAGTCACTCAAAATCTGTACCATTAAAAGCACTTAATAGAAAAAATGAAGGGCATATATTTTCTTAGAATCAGCTCTTGGTAAATTTACGCGATTAAGTGATTTTCTAGCATATTTTTCAAATCTGAATGCTTTTTATAAAGTCGCATTTGATAGGCCTAGTTTCGATTTAAAATAAATTCCTGCAAATGGTGATGATAAAAACTGCTAGATGAACCATTAAGTTTAAAATTTCAGAACACTGGGACATATCCTGAAAAAGTGGGACATCTGCTCACCGATCTTGAGCCCTGAGAAGGACATGGATTCTTCATAGCTTGGAATCAACGAGGTGTTGAAAGCCTGCCACGGGGCGCTGGTCCATGTTGATTCAATTGCTTCCCATTATTGTTGCAAATTGGATAGTTGCGGATCTCTACTACAAAGAGCTCATTCCACCTGGTGCTTGAATGGATTGAGATGTGATCATCAGGGAGGCCACCTCAGTATGCTTAATTCATTGTCATATTCCTCGAATCAATTCTTACAATTATGGCTTTGGGACATGGCGAATTATCTAATATTTAGTGTTGTTTGAGTTCTTGGGTGATGGTAGTGTTTCTACTTGTTATGTTCTGACTATGGCTGGTAGGAGGAGGACGGGGAATGTTAATGATGATGATGAGGAAGAGAAGGATGAAGATACAATAGACGTGGCTCAGGAATGGCTCTCAGGGGTGTTTCGCCATATAAATTAAAAACTTCTAGTTCGACTTGAAAGAGTTGATAGAGAAAAAGAAATAGGGTCTTCCAGGGAACTGAATAACGGTAAACAGGATATATTTCCCTGCGTTGAGACAAACAGTCATACAGGTGGGCTGACTGAAGGAAGTAAACAAGATTGAAGGACAGTGAAAAAGAGAAAGACATCGATACAGATGAAACAGAATAAATGATTGTCAAAAGAGCAGGTTGAAAAAGGACATTATGCTTTGAATTGGATTTAGAGAAGATTATTAAAGGACCGGAAGTTAAGAAGAGTAAAATTTTGCGATTCTAATTAAGGAAGACACTGAGAGGTATCGGTCTTGTGATACTGTCCAGGAACAGGTACACTTAAGTGATATTATATTTCAAGTAATACTGCATTTACAGCTCCAGCTTGATTAGTACCTGTGGTTCTATCAGCCTCTTATATCCTGCGAATATTTTTTCGCTATTAATCTGAATTTTATTTAGGGACATTCCAAACGTCCCTAAATAAAATTATTAAAACAATAAAACTAATAAAATTGTTAAAATTCCTTCTAATTGTTAAAAATATGGCCTGATAAATCTTGCTGATGGTTCTCTTTTCTTTTCGTAATCTTGCTCTTATAACCTCATGGTACTTGTTTCTTCATTTGAATGAACCACGCCTTCTCACATTTGTGCTTGGCAGAATCAGTCCGATGTCCAGTTCTTTTCCACTTTCTGTACAGCTTTTGTTAATTTTTCAAAATTACTTTGACCTGCTCAGAAAATCAAAAGTTCGCTCTATCCGAGATCTTTAATTCTTTATCCGCTCCTTTATAGGCAATATTGCAAGAGAAACTGTGAAATCTCATCCAAAGCTCTTCTGCAGACATTCTACATAGTCTTTGAAAGTAATACTCTGGAAGGCATTTCAAAATGACATCGCTTTTAATAAATTTTCTAGAGAACATCATATTCAATTTATTATACCGGTATGCGTTGACGTTCTGTCCAACGACTTCTCTTCGAAGAGCAACTTCGACTGAAAGAGCGTAGCGGTCAGAGAAAAATTCCATGGAATAGTCCATTAAGTTAATATCCTGTGTGTTATAATAAATTAAACACAGACCGAAGCTTTCTTGTTGAGGGTGCTGTTAATTGTATCAGTTTAAGAGCATTTCATTGAGCATTTCTAAGAGAATTCATTGTAATATCTAGTAGTGCTTTTATATCTTTATGCTTTAACAGGCATATTCAGATCCCCCATGATGACTGTGTCCACATTTACATTTAAATTTGAGACAAGTCAGATACAAAGCTAATTTCTTATTTCTCTCGCATGCAACGGTGGCATATCAATAAGAAAAAAAGAGATTCTGCTTCAGAAACAGAATGGAATGTCTGTGAGACATCGAATGGAGAGACTTTGTAAGAGATGGCTTATTAATTAACATGAGTGCCCTATTTTGAATGGAGTCTAGAAACCTGAGAAAGAAGTTTTGAGTTCACCATCCCAGATGTGGGAACAATATTCAGTTGGTAGGGCGGATTTGAGATTTGTACAGAATTGGTGTGATAATGAGACTTAGAATAATGCACTGCCCACACAATGTATTTTTGGTTCCGTGGAGTTATTCTGAAGAGAGATGGACTAATGTAAACAAAATATGTTGAAGGAGGCCTTTACCGCAGGGTAAATATCTTAGGGCCTTTTTCGTGGAACTATGTATCAGATGAAATGTCGAATTATGAGTGGAAGAATAGTGATATCTTAGCATATGCTGATGATTTGTTAGTGATTGTTTACAGAAATTCAAGGGTAAAAACTGAGGAGTGAGCAAACTGAGCAATAATTAGAATTACAGATTGTAAATTGGACTACAAGACCCATATGAAAAACGAAATCGATGTCATTAGAAGGAAAATTAAATGAACATAGGCATCCATCCTTAAGGAATATTGCGATTTCATATGAGCAAACTGAGCAATAATTAGAATTACAGATTGTAAATTGGACTACAAGACCCATATGAAAAACGAAATCGATGTCATTAGAAGGAAAATTAAATGAACATAGGCATCCATCCTTAAGGAATATTGCGATTTCATATGACCACTTTGTCAGATACCTCGGTGTGCTTCTTGATGAATAGCTATCTTTTGTTCCGCATGCAAAATGTACTCGAAAATAAGAAAGACGGCGAGTTTAGAGCTGGGAAGTTGAAGACAAAGCACCGAATTTAATTTATGTGTTTATACCCATAGCTATATATGCATGTGGGACATGGGGTCGGTGGGCAAAGAACAGTGCAGTCCGGAGAGTTTTAATGTCCGCCCAAAATACCTTACTGGTGGTGACTCGACCCTGAAAAACCGTCTCTGATGATACTATGTGAATAAGAACTAATTAATAGCTAAGGGAAGTTTAGATTAGATTTATAATTCAAGTGCAGTAAGTTTATGGAGATTTATAACATAAGATCATGCCTAAGAATAGATAAAGAGTATAATAGCACCGATTTAAAAGAGAAACGTAAAATATTTCAAACTGAAACAGTTCGATTTTGGCAAGAACGATAGAACAGTCCTGATAGGGGTTAAGGCGCTCGGAGTTTCTGCTTGTATGCTATTGTGGATAAAAGACAACACGGTGCAAATAAGGACATGAACTTCGAACCAAGACAGTACGATCTGGGATTATTGAAACTGAAAAATGTATTTATGGGAGTAGAGAAGAAACAAACCATATAATCTTTCATTGCTCTGAGTATTCAGATTATAGAATAATCTTTTTTAACGGCGTTGGTGGCATTAGCAGTATGGATCTCCACATGCTTTTTGTTGATTTAAATAAGTTTACTGTTACAATAATTTATTTGTATGCAATGTACATAGAGTTGCTTTATCTTTACAATATCATGTATACAAATTAAATTGGTATAATAGAAGTGTTTGCACAATTCAGAGTTCAGGATACGTACACTGTTAACCTAGATGGTAGTTACCCTCCTCCACATGACTAGGAGTGGAAACTCGTGTTATTGTCTGATTTTTCATGCTGCGATGAAAATCAAACTTTGTGACATGCCCATACAGCTCATTCCCGTCACATAATGTTAATGAGCAGTGGTTCTAGAATATGATGAGCACAGTATGTTAAAAATGATGATGGCATGGTAATGTGTAAATTGACAATAAATCTATCATTACTTCTTGAGTTAAATTGAGCCAATATTCTAATTATTGTTCCTAGGTGTCGTTAATCTTAAAGTCTTAGCCAGCTACATGTCAAATATTGACAGTTCAGTTCTAATATTGAGACTTGAGAATAGATCAGCTTGTGTGTTCGTGTGCGCGTGCTGCGTGTGCGTGCCTGCCTAAATCAGAGCTTGCCGTCACGTACGTCGACCTGGAAGCTGCCTTCGACTCAATCAATATCCTCTCGCTTTTTCACCTCCTAGAAAATTACTTCTACATAAAAGGTGACATGTTGTGGTTTATCACAACCCTGCTTTCTGACAGAACCATTCTTCTTACAGGGGATCAAGACATAATCTCGAGAAAGATCACTGTGGGAGTTCCCCAAGGTGGAGTCCTCTCCGGAGCATTATTTACTGTGGTTATTATTCCATTTGTGCAACAGATAGAAGACATACTGTGCTATGCCGATGATATTAAGCTCTATACTCAGATGAACCCCGGCGAACATATCTCAACCATCAATAAAAAGATCAATAAAAAGTTATACGACTTAAGATCCTATCTCTATCAATTTAGACTCCTGATTTACCCTGCCAAATCGGAACGAATTGTCTTTTCTGTCAAGCACTAACCCACTGAAGTCTCAGCTTCTCTAGACGGTGTTCCCTTTCCAGTAGTCAAGATGCATACGGACTTGGGAGGCATCTTCGATTACAAAATGACCTTCAACCCCTACATCTTTTTTTTTTTTTTTTTGGTAGTTGTTGGCGCATAGGCTTCTGTGGCCATAATGCACCTCCCAAGGTTTTTGCAGTACTTTGATCCCAGCCCGAGGCGGGAATCGAACCCGCGACCTTTGGGTTGCCAGGCAAGCACTTTACCCACCCGGCTAGCCCGGTCGGCACCCCTACATCGACTAGCTCTCAAATGCGCTGGACTACCAAACAAAAACTGCTCCATGTCAGGGATCTGGATGTAACTCGTCGGTACGTATATACTTCTGTATACTCCGTCATGCTATAAAAGTTAAAAAGGTAAACTGCAGCTATTATCAACCCACTGCAGAATGGAAGCCTCCTCAGCAATTCATGTTGAGGGAAATGGACCATAATCTGCCATGCTGGTCCAGTGCGGGTTGGCAGATCAACCGTATTTAGCAGCCAGGGGCTCGAACCCCGGTCTACTCAAGGAGCGTGTGCTACTGCACTCCCGCTCCTGACCACTTGGCTATGGAGGCCTTGCTATATGGCTCAGAAATTTGGGCGTCTGCAGCCTCCACCACCATCAAGTGCGTGCAGTCCTCTGAATACTGGCTCTTTCGTTGGATTACGCATAAACATCGTCGTCCACCCCCCAGAAAAGAAAAACTGCGATGGCGACCTCACTAAGCGTTTCCTGACTGCCAAATCTTGTAATGGAAAGACTCCTCGTCCTAACTGTTAAAATGACAACTGGAATAATCTCGGAGCCAAACATCGGGGAACTGTGCGGCTGGAGCATTATTTACTGCGGACTGAACCCAGACTGAGGTTAGCTCCCACACTTATAGCCCACCCTACCAGACTAGCCCTTAGTGATCATTTTCTCCCCAGGCAGATGCTCATTGCAGACCAAGAAATTGATGACGACCATTACAAATTTGCTAAGGATCGGAAATACCAAAGACAGATCCTTAATAGCTGCACAGTTCCCAGATGTTAGGGCAGATAATAATGTCGAATATATTGTAAATAATATCAAAAGAACCGGAATCTCGATGTGGGACTCGTTCCCCAAGGCCACTGTCCATCAGGAAGTGTAAAAACCCCAATTATATGTATGTAATATATGTAAAAAACATCGCATATATATATGTATGGAAAACGTGCCAGTTAAGCGTGTGTCAGCGATAAAGGACAATATTTACTTTTAGTGATTAATTATAAATTTAGGAAAATAAACCTTTTATCAAACAAATATGTTGCTTGGAAATGTACTGTGGGAAGCTGTTATGCCAACTTATACACGTTGTGTGATAACGCTCAGATAAAACGATTTGAATCATAACCATAACTATACTTTTCAGCAGAATCCAAAGGCCCGTTACGATAGAAGGGAAAACTGAAATGAGGTTGTGTCACCTATGCTGATAACACAGGTCGTATAAATCCTGCATCCGCTGAAATCATAATGGTAATAACAATATACACGAGGTGTAGCAATAAAGTTCCTGCACTGGTCCTGTTGTGGTTATGTTCAATGAGAGAGAGAGAGAGAGAGAGAGAGAGAGAGAGAGAGAATCTTTATTGCAACAATAATACGCTGTACAACAGTTGACGTTGAAACCTACCCGTCACGGCCACAGGCAAGAGGTTTGCATATTCAATGTTCAGGGATCAATGAATTTAAATTATAAATGAAAAGGTAAAGGGTATTTACAAACATAATACACTAAACGGCTAATATTTAAATAGAACACAGGGTATTGAAAAACAAACAATGAACGAAAAAGACTTCCGCCTCTTCAGGTTGAAATGCACTCATCTGTTTAACAAAGTTTATACTTAGAGCTGGTCAGATCGTCGGAATCAACACACAGCGAAAGAAAGCATCTTCATCTTCCAAGAGTTGTAATCCAGTGAGGTTTGCGAGTACGGAAATAAAACTGACAAGACATCACTAGCACGACTGTTGGCGTTACGAGCACTTGCTTTTCGTAGCGGTTGTCGTATGAAAATTTGTGAAGGTCGACATCGAGTTCGTAGACCTGAGATAACTTCAGTAACCGATGGATATGTTATATCCATCGAGACTACTGGAAGGAAAAAGCACAGTTCCAAATTTTCAGTTTAGCGAAGATATTCTTCCTGTATTTTTTGTTGTTGACCACTTCTTGGAGGTCACTATCGATCGCTTGCAGTGAGGGCAGCATTTGCTTTGGAAGGAATTTCTCGGTAAGTACTAGCCGGTTGTGGTCTGCTAGCAACTGTGCTAAAGACCGAAGATAAGGGGAAGGAATGCGCCAAGAGCAGTGATCCCAGAAATTTGGTTCTGTAATTTTACCCATGGCCATCTTGAGCCTGCGCAGTTGAAGGGCATTTGCTAACTATGTTGCTCTGAGAGCTGAAGGAAGATGGAGTTTGGTGTTGGCCCATTTTAGAAGGCAGAATTCAGCAGCAAATGTCCTTTTAATGTTGACCCATATTTCTGAAGCATATAGTACTGTCGGATATAGATTTGATATGATAAACCTTTTTATCAAGTATACAGGATGTCTCAAAAATATTGGTACAAACGATTAGGGGAGGTAGGTAACATCTAAAGGAATGTGAATCGCATAGGAACTCATAACCGGAAACGTCACCGTAAGTCGGTACACGGCGCTGTTCATCAGTTCGCGAGAGGGAAAATTTCTGGTTTACTCATTCAAGCAATAGTCGCCGCACAAAGAGCATGCATCGATATACGAACTGTGAGCTGGCAGACATGCACCTAGTGTATGGATTAGCAGAGGGCTCACAGGGTGTGCGCCCCCATGCGGCACAACTTCGCTTCGCAATAAATGTGTGGGCAGGCATGGTCGGTGACTGCTTAGTCGGCCCATACCTGTTACCATCCCGCATGAACTCCGCTAAATATCGGATCTTTCTTGAACAAGTTCTACCAGGGTTACTTGACGATGTTCCAGCAAATGTCAGACGCAACATTTGGTTTCAACATGACGGGGCGCCTGCCCATTATGGAAGGTGTGTTCGTGACCATTTGAACAGGCGTTTTGGGCGTCGATGGATTGGCCGTGGTGGACCCGTTGCCAAGCCCCACGCTCACCTGATTTTTCGAGCCTTGATTTCTTTATGTGGGGGGGGCTCAAATCTATCGTGTATGAATCGCCTGTGGAGACGGAAATGGATCTCGTGGCGATACTCGTCTGCGCTGCTGCTACTGTCAAAGAAACTCCAGGTGTGTTCGACCGTGTTTGCCAATCCATGCTGCGCCTGTGTCACGCATGCATCGCGTCTCATGGTGGAGCCTTCGAGCATCTGTTGTAACATCATGAAATGCATCCATCTCGTACTCCATTGTTAATATCATGTCAAATAAATGTATGCCACTAATTACTGTCTTGTGTCATTTCTGCTTCTTGTGCCTCTGCATTCTACTGCTTTCCCGTACGTTTCCGGTTATGGGTTCCTATGCGATTCACATTCCTTTAGATGTTACCTACCTCCCCTAAACGTTTGTACCAATATTTTTGAGACACTCTGTATACAGTCATGATCAGTCACAAACTTGTTCAAGTCTGCCAAGGATCTGAACCTGGTAGAGCATTTCCTAAGGCAATAAGACGAGAGATCTCAATAAGAATTGAGACGAGAGGTTACTACTTAATATACGTAGAACCTTTGTATCGTTCGAATCTTGCCGTTATTGTTACAATTATAGAGTGAGCGGTAGAGAATTCAAATTTTTTAGTTGTGGTAAATAGGTAGCTATAAAGTTCAAATCACTTATGTTGGCGCTAGTTGGATAATTTGTTATATATTATAATTAACTTATAAATTTCAAACGTAACGGTAGAGCCTAATGCATATAACATAAACTTGGCAGCGTGGTAGGATTATGGATGCGCGTAACTGGCGAATTGGAGTAGGATTATTATTGCATTAACTTTTGATTTGAAATTGGAAGTGTAGTTATTATTTGTAATTCTCTAATTGTGTTGGTGAATTTGTTTGTTGTTTATCGTTCGTTTATAATTGCATAAATGAACGGGTTAGTGCCATCGCACCATATTTTGTTTGTAGTGAACTGCGGAAGTAGATAATTCGCATCGTTTTAATTGTATCTCATATTGTTAATACCTTCACAACGAGTTGCCATGGTATTGCACTACCTCGAATAAATCGCGAACAAGCCTTGAAACGGTGCCGTCTGGGTGGTGGTATCTGCCGAGAATAGGTAACATTAGTCTTCTTCATTGGTGAAGTGCTACTTATTCGAGGTAGTGAAAAAATACCATAGCAATTCATTTGTGAAGGTGTTCACAATATTAGATACAATTAAAACGATACCACTTCGGCAGTTCGCTACGAACAAAACATGGTGCAATGGCACCAACCCGTTGTGAATCTTATGCGTAGTCTCATGCTTTATGCAAAATAATCACCTTAGTTGATACTATTGCACACCATCAGGCATCTCTCATATTGTGGAGTTAAACTTCATAACTGGATTGCCACGATTGCAACACCAAGGTACCTGCCCACCCACCGAAGAGTGATCAAAAAGCTTTGAAACGGTGACGTCTGCGAGGCTTGATGCTGCTTGAATTACCGAGAATAGGTAACAACAGTTTTTCCTAATGGCGAAGCGTTGCTTATTCGAGGGATTTATGAGTGAGGAGTAACTGCCCCTTTCCTCTTTCGACGGCATTTCTTCTTCTTCTCCTCCTATTATAACTTTCCTCTGCCTTTTTGCTTTGCTAAGTCTAATAGGGACAGAGATGTGGAAACAGTTTTTATCCTATACCCTTTTGCGAACGGTGCGTCTGGTTGGTGGCATCCGCCGAAAATAAAGTAACATTAGTCTTCTCCATTGGTGAAGAGCTACTTATTCGAGGTAGTGAAATACCATGGAAACTCGTTGCGAAGGTATTCACAATATGAGATACAATTAAAACGATGCCAATTATCTACGTCGACAGTTCACTACGCACAAAACATGGTATAATGGCAATAACCCGTTCACTAGTGAATCTTATGCGTGGTCTCATGCTTTATGCAAAATAATCACCTTCCTTTATGATTGCATAAGGCACAACATTCGACTTCTGCAGCAATTATTTTGCATAGAGAATAACATTCGAATTTTGCGCCATTGTTAGTATTGTTATAGTATTGAGTGTGTGGTAGAGGAATTCTGGTGTTTAAATTGTGGTAAATAGGTGCTCAAATCTCATAGATGGCATTAATTAGATAAACTTGTCTATTATAATTACTTAGAACTAACAAACGTAACGGTATAGTTTAATACATATAACGTATACTGTATAAGGTATAATACAGTATACGTTATATGTATTAAACTATACCGTTACGTTTGTTAGTTCTAAGTAATTATAACGTATACTGTACTTGATAGGAGATAAGAAATACATATACCGTAAGGTCGATATTCCCAGGAGGGAGCCGTCCCTAGGGGATGCATTGCAACCGGGCGCCGACGTTCAAGGGGCGCCTGAAAACCTAAATCTTACATACAAATATGAAGAAAATTTTAAAGGGGACGCCATTCAATTGGCACCCTGGCGCCACATGCCCTAGGAACGACCCTGTATATTCCAATATACATATATATTATTAATAAACTAAACTTCATAGCATAACCGGTCCACAGCTTATTACTGCATTAGGTGTATTAGTGTCAATTATATTAGGTCAATTATACTGAATTTGAACGAAAATAATGCCTCCGATCACAGCAACTAAATAAGCAAAAGGTTTCAGGTAGTGGAAGTGTAGTAACTTGAAGAAGAACTGAGGGGGGGTAAGCTGTCCTCTAAATCACGGCTTTATGAAGGTTACAGCGTTTGGTGTTAGTTGATATATCTGGAATAGGACATGATATTGCCATTGTGTATGTTTTCTGTAAGGAGTGCGAGGTTATTAGAGGAAAACTAAGCGTTGTTATGGGGATTAATGAGATCTCGAAAAAGAAGATGGATGCCCACGAAGGATTTAAATTCGGGGCTCATCAAGTTCTCAGCTGTCCACATCAAGCACGTGATCATCAGGCAACACAACGGCAACCCCGCAAGGCAGAATGCGCTGGTCCCACAGGAGCTAGTTGTTGGTGGCTCTATTGTCAGAAAAAAGGGGAAATATATTGTGCAAAACCGATAGATGGAATAGGACCACGGTATGTCTGCCAGGGGTAAAAGTTGATCACGTTGTAGAGCAGATATCATCTTTTAAGGTCACAAAAGGTGATATTGTTGTACATGTTGGCACTAATGACATTAACAGTGGGAGACTTGCAGACTTACTTAACAAGTATAGAGCAATGTTGAAAAAAAGTCGCGAGTTAAGGTTCAATTTTAAAGTGTCTGCAGTTCTGTCCAGACATGATAGGAGGGAGTACAAGATAGTGATCATGTCAATAAATTCAGCATAAAGTATACTTGATAGGTGACTAACTGATGATGTTACCATCTTCTTCTTCCAGTCACATAGCTCCCTGAGGAGCCGTTGTGGCCACCAACAAATTCCTCCAACTGCATCGATCATGTGCTTCACGAGCAGCATCGCAAAGTGTCATACCCAGAAGTTCACTGATCCCATCCTTCCACCTAGTTGCAGGTCTTCCTCCGCGCCTCCTCCCCTTGGGTTTTCCTTTCATTATATTCTTCATTAGAAAGTTTTCCCTCCTTGCTATATGACCAAAAAACTTGAGTTTTCTTTTGTTGATGCTATGAAGAAGAATTTTAGGCCTGCCAATTTTATTCAATACCCATTCATTTGTTCATCGATCCAAGTAAAATATACGCAATATTCTCCTGTAATACCACATTTCAAATGCCTCAATTTTCTTTCTGTCAACTCTTTTCAGATTCTATTCTTCATATCCAACTGGAAAAATTAACAAATCAATGATTCTCAGTTTCGTCTTTCGGGACAGATCATGATCTCTCCATAATTTTATCAGATCAGCGACCACCGTTTTAGCAATTGCCTGTCGTCTCTTTACATCGTTTGAACAGTCACTATTTTTATTTATTTTTGACCCTGACTAATCAAATTCATCAACTTCTTCGATATCTTGCCCATTAACCTTCACTTTACTGGAACCGAGATTATTACCAATCACCATAATTTTAGTTTTACACACATTCAGAAACAATCCTTTTTTCTTACTTGCTTCACATACTCTCCTCAGAGTTTCTTTAAGATGATCCTTAGAATTACAAATTAGCACAGTATCATCTGCATAAATGGGAAGCATTCAAGGAATTAATCATAGAAGTTACTAGGCTTTTCGTACCAACTAAGAAATACTCTTCAAAGTATAGGCCTCAATGGATGTCATATGAACTAATGAGACACGTGGCAGAGAATAAACATGCATGAATAAATAATTACACAGTGATATTTATTTGACCTTGAGAATGCCGCCCACTAGAAATGCTCAGGTAAATAATTACATATGTCATTTCCTGATTAGATATCGATCAGTGCGTATTGACAGGTGTCTTTTACGTAGAAAAGATTTGACTTACTTCGTATACCTCTACATTTTACGTAGAAAAGCGTGCACGGGGGGGTGGGCGAGCAGGGCACGAAGCCCCCTAGTTAATATTAATATCATACACTTGAATATACAAGACTAAAAAAGACTGCTACAAATTGGAGCAGTGTGGCATTAAGGACAAGTTGCTGCTTTGTACAAAGGGATGGTTGAGTGGGAGAAGACAGAGTGGTAATCAATGGACACTGCTCTTCGTAGATTAATTTATTAATGGCGTTCCCCAGAGTTCTGTTTTGGGCTCATTGTTCTTTTCTATTTTTATCAATGATATTGATGAAGGCATATCAGGCTTAATGTCCAATTTTTCAGACGAAAAAAAGGTTGGCAGAGTGGTCAAAGGCAGTAATGAAGGCTTGCTATTACAACAGGATCTAGAAAAGTTAGGCAGATGAACTGAGAAATGGAAATTGAAGTTTAACATTGACAAACACAAAGTACTGCATATATTGGTAGCAAAAGCGCCAGAGTAACGTACTAACTGTGTGGTACTACACTCAGAGTTGTGGCGATAAAAAATAACTTGGAGCAATTGTGCAGTCAGATATAAAGTCCTCGGAGAAATGCAGACAGGCTGCCAAGATAACTCATAGAGTTTTGTTAATGATATACAGGAATTTTTCTAGCAGGGATAAGGAGGTGATTATCCCATTGTATAAGGCGACATGTTGAGTATTGCATGCAGATTCTGGAGGCCTCATTTTAGGAAGAAGTAAAGCTGCTGGAACGAGTACGAAAAAGGGCATTGAGATTGGTGAGTGCAACAAAAGGATGCTCTTATCAAGAAAGGCTCCAGTTCTATAAATTGCAGCGTCTGGAGATTGGGCACTTTCAAGGTAATCTGATTGATCAATGCTGATGCCATTCTTACTCTTGCTCGGACTACGCACATGAGGGGGCACAAATTCAAACTGAGGAAAGACGGTTGCAAAATACATATATGCACGGAAGTTTGCTTTTAGCCAGCGGGTGTTTGATTGCTGGAACAAACTTCCATCTGTCTTAAAAGTAAGTTGATAGCTTAAATAATTTTCAAGGAAAAACTAGACTGATTTACATAAACCTCTTGCTGGAAGACTGTTTCTCCTTACCTCTTCTCTTCTCTTCCCGGAATACTGCCTTTCTCGATGTAAAAAAAAAAAAAAAAAAAATTCGTGTGCCACTAGTTGAGTTTTTCAGAAAGCAAGCAGTTGATATTCCGAAAAAAATTGTGGTATTTTAAAAAGGGTACAGCCCAGGACTAGACTTCTAGAATTATTATTGATTCGGCTTCATTTATATTGATTGTGCGAGGATCGAAGAACAAATGAGCGGGTATTGAACAAAATTGGCAGGCCTAAAATTCTTCTTCATAGCATCAACAAAAGAAAACTCAAGTTTTGTGGTCGCATAGTAATAAGGGAAAACTTTCTGTTGAAGAATATAATGGAAGGAAAAATCAAGAGGAAGAGGTGCAGAGGAAGACGTGTAACTAGGTGGAAGTTTGGGATTAGTGAACTTCTAGGCATGAAGGCATGACACTTTGCGATGCTGCTCGTAGGGCACATGATCGATGCAGTTGGAGGAATGTTGGTGGCCACAACAGCTCCTCAGGGAGCTATGTGAGTGGAAGAAGAAGAAGAAGAAAAAGAAGAAGCAAATAATGATGGCTAAACACAGATCCTGTTCATCTGGTGAGGATGAATCAGATAATTTTCCCCCGATTCCGCCTAAGATACCACGTAAGACTCCCCATCCTTCACACAAGAAGAAAAGGAATAAGAGCAAGGAGAAACTTAAGCTCCTTTTGTTCCGGTATGAGACTGCTGTTTCTGCAGGTGAAGAAGTTAAGCTAAAGTCTTTATTGTCAGTGGAAAGCCCTTCTGAATATCCTGTTGCTGACTCTCCTGGTAATAACCCTGTTGCTTCCAAGGATCCCCCTCCTGCTTCTCCAGCTACTCCTATTGCGGCATCTGTTTTGGACCGCGCATTTGCTTCTGGCTTCTGTTCTCCCTCCAGGCTGGGGATACCTTCCGATTCTAGCAATACAGAAAATAAGAGTCTCGAGGATGCTCCCCCCGTAACCAGATCATCTTTAAGCTGCATAAAGAACTGGCGCATTATAGCCATGCAGCGTCGGTGTCATGCATGCATCGCGTCTCATGGTGGAACCTTCGAGCATCTGTCTGTTGTAACATCATGAAATGCATTCATCTTGTACTCCATTGTTAATATTATGTCAAATAAATGTTTGCCACTAATTACTGTCTTCTGTCATTTCTGCTTCTTGTGCCTCTGCTACTACTTTCCCATGACGTTTCCGGTTATGGGTTCCTGTGCGATTCACATTCCTTTAGATGTTACCTACCTTCCCTAAACGTTTGTACCAATATTTTTGAGACACCCTGTATAATGACTACAATGTAAAAAAATAACGGCTTTAGCAAAGCAATTGCAACGAGAAAGAGAGAAACCTGGACCGTCTTTGTAAAAGAATCCAACACCAGAAACCATGTATAAGATAGCTCGCGAGAGAACATCTATCTCTGATGTCCTCGGGACTGTTACCACTGAGAGTCATGAAATCCCTGGCTGGACACATTCTATCAACCAAATTCTTGACAACTTATTCCCCATGGATAGTCCTTCTGATGATTCTCCAGAGCATATGGCAATTCGGGAGGCAAATAACAAGTACACCACTGAAGAACGTACTGAGCCATTTAGAGGAACTTACCTCGGTGGTCAAGAAGATCAACGTGAAGAAGTGCCCAGGAATGGATATGATTGAATATGTGTTCATTCTCCAATTGTCAAAATTAAGACCTCTATACCTGCTCTTGCTCTTTAATATATGCTTCATGGAAGGCATTTTTTCCTTTTTGGATGGTTTCTTTGCTTCGCCTTATCAAAAAGGTGGATAAGCCTGCCTGAAATCCACGTGCCTACAGACCAATTGCGCTGCTTGATAATCGTGGAAAGATCTTGGAGCGGCTTATGGCTCTTCGACTAACAACTCTGTTTCAACAGCAAATTCTCTTTTCCGCCTGTCAATATGGCTTCATCCCAGGTCATTCTTGCGAGGAGGCCTTGACTGATTTCGTTTGGCACATTGAAAATTCTAAGTCCAAATTTGAACTAGCTATTAGTCGACTTCGAGGGGGCTTTCGACATTGTTTGGTGAGGCAATCTCCCTTGAACATCTCCGGTCTTCCAGATGCTCTTTTCTTATTTACAAATTATCTCAAAGTTACTTCTCTGAGCTCCCAGTCAAATCAAAATTTCTTCAAGTCTCTAGAAAGGACTGAACCCTGGGGCCCCTTATCTGGAATTGTGCTTCATGGCTGGCTGAGCTGCTCTCTTCATAATTGTAAAATTTTTTCTTTCACTGATGACCTGACAATGGTGGTCTAAGGCAGTTCTCGTGCGGTGTTGGAGGTGAATGCAAACCGGATTTTAACTGCCTTTTCCACCTGGTCATTGGCTAACAAACTTAAAATGAATCCAGTGAAAACAAAAATGATGCTTGTTAAATCCAAGTTGGATCTCAGGCAGCCTCCTCAAGTCAAAATTTTTGGCAAGCGGATCCCTATAGTCACTCAGGCAAAACTCCTTGGGATCATTATTGACCATATGCTTTCCTTCTGTCCTCATCTGATTCATTTGAGTACTAAAATCAAAATATTCACATGGTCAATTATTTTATTTTCCAGGGGGGAGAGGAGTCTCTCTAGGAAGTCACTCTTTCTCTAATATAATGCTGTTTTCCTGCTCATAGTCATCTATGTGGCAGGAGCTTGGTTTCACCGGGCCACCAATTCCAAAATGAGGTTAAAACTGAATTCTATCCATCGGAGCGTGCTCTTCTCTATTCGCAGAGCTTGCAGAACACTTTCATCCTTCAGTGCAAGTTATTGCGGGACCCCTTCTTTTGGATCTATTGGTCAACTATCTTGGCCTCTGTTTTCGACACAAAAAATAATTTCAGAATTATTTGATATCCAGCTAAATATAAATGAAGATCCTAAAAAAGAGAAATACAGAAGTTTTAACGAGCCAATTAATATCTGACAGACCAGATGGGACACCACCCCACTTCAAGCTGCCACAAGAAAATTCCTGCCTGATGTGACCTTCTTATTCTCTATATCGGTTAAAACCGGGTGCTCCTTAACTCACACTCAAATTATTATGTTAGGGCCACCCATAATTTCTTATAGATGCCCATATACGTATTATGTCTATAAATTGCGTGTTCTCCTGTCGATTTGTATGATTTGCTGGACTAAAAACACTTGCTATCTACGCCTGAGACCGACTAACTCAGCCAGGGAGTGAGAAAAGCCCATTAAAGTTCCTCGCCTCATCGACGGGATTCGAACTCGGGCCTTTTCCATCCGGGGTTGGGAAGACGGGGTGGAAAATGCCCGAGACTTTTCTATAAACTATAGATAACTCCCTTTCTATTAACTACAGAGACTCCCTTTCTGGTAACTGGACATGGCTCTTCTATCGATGTTCTATAATGGTGTTCTATCCATGGATTTTCGAACATTATCCTGTAGAGATTATGGAGGACATATTTTGTTTGTTTGTTATATGGTTTTTAGGAGCATTAGCAACTAAGGCCACATTGCTCCGGGATATGCGGTGGTCATTTCCTGACCTTTCCGCATCCTCCGTATTTGGTGGTGACGGGCTCAAACCCCGGTCTAATCAAGAAGCGTGTGCTATGCATTGCTGCTCCTTCCCACCTGGCTACGGAGGCGCCTATGGAGGACACAGTCCCATTGTATAAGGCAATTGTAAGATTAGATTTGAAATACTGTACTGTGTTCAGATAGAGAGAGAGAGACCTCATCTCAAAACAGCCATTGAGCTTCTTGAAAAGGTTCAAAAACGGACACATCGCATGGTGAGATCGGAAAATGGGCGATCATATGAGGAAAGACTCAGAATATGTTGTGGGCTATAGAGATTTGGCAACCAGACCTGATTGAGGTTTATAAGGCTCTGAGTAAAATGAACGAAAACGGAATTTTCACTGTTATAGAGAACTTCAGAATGCGCGGGCATAAAGAATTTCCAGTTGTTGTAGGATTTTAGGAGATTTAGTTACTAGGGCCATATTGCTCTATGTATATTGTCTGTAAATTGCGTGTTCTGTGGTCAATTTTTATTTTTTTTTTTTTTTTTGCTGGATGAAAAATCCGAGTTTCCGGGACAAAAAAAAAACATGCAACCATGGCCTGAGATCTACTAACTAATCCATTTGTAAAAAAGGCCCGTAAAAGTTCCTCACGTCATGGACGGGATTCGAACTCAGATCTTTACCCCCCGAGGAAGGGAAGACGGCGATCCTACCAACTGTGCTACCCCACGAGGGTTAGAGAATAAGCAAAGCAGGTTGACTAGATTGGTGAAGAGTACCCAGCCTGAAGAACGGCATAGCAGCTGTAGTCTCCAGATCTTAGTAAAGAAGCACCTTAGGAGGAGAGGTTTAACTGAAGTGTGTAAAGCGTTGAATGAGATTAGTAAAATGAATGAGGAGAGTAGTTCTTATTGGTGAGTGAGATAAGAACCATACCATACCATTTTAATACTAATACTAATGTCGTCAGCATAGCAAATCAGATCTGGCTAACAAGCTGGGAAATGAGGGAGGCAAAGGAAAGCTCAGAGGCAGCTGGACTCCAATAAGCAAGTGTTGGTACTGCACAGGGTGATGAAAGTCATCTACCATGTAGTATTCCTATATTTCGGGTAGATACCACACCTCGACCCTTGTTTAGTTCGGTTCATACCTGGATGATGACCTCCAATATACAAAATGAATTATTTCGGGCTTGCACATGGGAGAAAAGGGCACTCAAGGATATTGACAGATCAACCATTATGAAAGTGCAAGTAAAGGATTTCCTTATCTCAGTTTGGTCTACTCGGCTCACAAGCGAGAACTGATTATCAGATCGATCAGTGCTCTGATAGAACAAGCCTCAAAGACCAAATGCATAAATCTGGAACATTCTGATTACATTCAGAAGCATTTAGCTTTAGTTGTAATTTTCTGGACCATATACACAACCGATGCGTGTGTTTTGGAAGCAATATGGCCTAGCTCAAATTGTCGAATTTTCGAAATTGTACAAAATCGAAATTTTTCGATTTTTGTACAACTGTTTCTAAATGTACTAAATACACTAAATGTACAACTGTTTCGATTTACTACTAGATATCAGGACTCACTCCGAAGCATCAAATGAGCATATGACAAATACATGCAAGGCTTTTCACTCTTGCTTCAGTACATCCGAATTAATACAAGTTTTGAAGCTTTTACAAACGCAAGTGTACAGTACATTAAAATTCGAAGCTCAGCTAATTATAAGAAAATCACAATCAAAATTGCGCTGCAACGGAAGAAATGTTGTCAAAGAAAATAAATGGTTGTAGACGAGGATTAATAACCACGCTGGTGTTGGTGAGATTTACATTACATCTTCGAAGGTATTATTTTTGGGATAATTGAACTTAAATTTCGCTAAACCAAAGGTTCCCAAACTTTTATACATTGTGCCCTTTAAACTATTTTATAAATTTCATGCCCCATCTTCTAGAACACGTAAAAATATGCGGCTTGACATAAAATTTAGCTATGAGTATGCAAAACTATTGTTATTGAAGTATGGATATATTTATGCATACTTCAATAACCTAAACGACTGAAAAACCATTCCACTAATCATAACTGGATTAGTGGAATGGTTTGGGCATATTTCACACTAAAAAAGCTACATAAAAACAAGACCCCAAAAATAAACAAGTGTACACACCACACTTTCAGACGCTTTGGGATAAAATTTACAGGTGGGAAGAAAGGACCTCCTACTGAGCTCTCCGAACACAATACCTGTGTACAGCTAAAAAGTTGTGGTGTTTTGTACAGCTTGCAAAACTTGGGCAGATCGGAACTGCCATTACTTTACAGTACATTTACGATAGCATGTCAGTTTGTTATCACTATGTGGCTCAGTCCTGGCTGCGTGACACTTTATCATCTGGTTTACATGTTGCTTTAGGCATGACTTGCGTGACTTCGGTTAACTGTACTGTTTCTGTAACTTTGCTGTTTACCATACACACTAGAAAATCAATTCGTCTTCGAATTGATTTTCTATTATTGTATTAGCGTCATTTTCTGTTTTGCATGATGTCAAAAATGCCTGATCATGCACGCATCAACCTGTAATACCTTATGCATCGTAGAAGATAAAGTAGTTGGCGTGTGTCTCTTAAAGTCATCAAATAATTAGAAAAATGAAATATCTTTGCATATGCATAACCTTGTTCAGGGACCTTCCGTGGTCTCTGAACTAGCAACCTTCCTGTTTATGTCCAGAAACACCTAAGCAGATAATCAACAAAACAATACAGCAACTGGAAGATGAGGTTTCGATCGATAGAAAATATCAAAAAAAGCAATAACATTTTGCTGTAAAAATAGATGCCAACCTTTTGAGTACCTCTAACAGAAATGTTACCGATGGCGGTTAAAACTAAGAATACAAAAGTAGACCTTATATGTAAAGGCTGCTGTAGCCATGTGGTCAACCCTTTTGATAAAATAGTACACACGTTTGATTTGACCATGGGTCTAGTCCACGTGATTGCTGAGTACGGTGCTGTTTTTGCATTCGGCCTATCTTGTAAATTCTTCGGATCCTATACGCTGTCCCGGAGTATAAATATAAAATTTATTTATTTATTTATTATTTTTTCACGAGACATTTCAAGTTCATTACGCAAAAATCAAAGTTATTCAGAAAGAAAAACTATTGCCGATATAAGAGTATTACAACGCAGCAGCATATAATTTTTAATTAATTAAAAATTAATATTTTAATAAATTACTTGATAAATAATATATTATTAAAATTAGATTGATGTGTTTCACTCATAGTATATCGCAACCTGGAAGAAAACAGTCAAAAGTTGAAGTCGTACAATTTTAAAAATAACAATAAAAATTATATATCTAAATATCACCATACTGTAATAATTTTTGTAACACTGTATTAGGAAATTTTTAAGGATATTTAGAAAGTTAATTCATTTGTACTTATTTTGTACAAATGAATGTACCACCTTCATTATTTTAATCATTACTTAAATAATTATGGTTTCAAGTGGAAAAGGTACGCATAAAATGTTACAAAATTTCACCACTGATGGATAAACTTTCACCATCAATTCATCCGTCCATCATCAATTCGCTGCCGCATATATTCAGAACTTTCTTTGGGTAATTTTCTTCTGCGTGCAAGATGTAGGGAGTGGAACGACCATAAATTACAATTCGGTGCACTCTTAGGCGAGATTGAGTCTCTGAAAATACCAGTTGATGGCGTAAAAAAAAAGTAAATGCCGGATCGACAGAGACCCAAGTGTCTGTCGATCCAGAAATACTGTATATTCCGTAATAAATACAGATGGAACACAACCAGAGTATGCCAGTCAGGTGAAAAAATTGATGATGTGGTTAATCAGTTTTTAAGGGTACTAATGGGTATCAGGTCATATATTTGAATACTTTTTCTTCAAGAGGAGTGTTTTTTCCCTCCATAAAGTGCGGTTCAAGGTGTCTTAGTCGGTTAAGCCTCGGGCTGTCATGCACTCCCGTATTCCATCCATCCATGTCCTCCTAGGCCTTCCTCTTCTCCTTCCAGGAGGTATCCATTCCAGGATAGCCTTTGGATATCTGGTTTCTTGCATCCGTTTTATATGTCCATACCATATTAAACGCTCTTCTTTGATAGTGTCAATAATATTCTTTTTCACTTCCATTTTCTCTCTTATTTCTTCATTCCGTTTTCCGTCCCTTCTAGAAGTTCTTGCTGAGCGTCTCCAAAAATCCATTTCTGTGGAGAGCAATTTGTTTTCCACTCGCCTATTCAACGTCCAGGTTTCCGCTCCATACAATAGAAGACTTTGTACAGTCGTTTGAAATATAAGTTTCTTTGTTTTATTTAGGATATTTTTGCTGCATAGAACAGAATTTAACATGCTGATAGCCTTTCTTCCGTCTGCAATTCTATTATTAATATTTCCTTGGGATGATCACTTTGTAAGATTGATCCCAAATATTTGAATTTATCGACTTGTTTGATTTTAAAACCTGCAATGTTTAAAATGTGTCCTGATCCTGAAGACAACATTTCAGTCTTGCTAAAATTGATTTTTAGATCCCCATTGTTTATATTCCTCAAAAAATTGACGACATGCATAGTCTGCATCTTCTTGTACTAGCACCACCTGATCGTCTGCAAAAAGTAAATTGTGAATATAGGTGTTCTTATTAATCGGCAATCCCAGTTTATTGAATTTTTTTGACCAGGATCTTAGGCAGATGTCGATATAAATTTTGAAAAGTGTTGGTGACATGCAACAGCCTCGTAACAAGCCTTTTGAAGTGTGGAATTCGGGTGACAAAGCTGATCCCACTTTAATTCTGCATCTATTATTCCAGTAAATTTCCTTAATAATGTTAATCCATATTTGCCTCTTTCAGTGCTTCCCATAAAAGTTTTCTTGGAACACTTCATATGCCTTTTCAAGGTCAATGAAAATCATAAAGATTTCTTTTCCTTTCGATTGGCACTTTTCAAGGATCTGTCGTACTGTTGAGATATGGTCTATACATGACCTCCCAGCTGAAAAACCACTTTGTTCTTCTGACACCTCGATTCGGGCTTCTAAATGGTTCCTGATCCATTTTCCAAGAATCTTTAACAGCGGGTTCAGGACGCATATTTCTCTGTAATTTGAACAGCTTTTCCGATCGCCCTTCATATAAATTGATGTAATATATTCTGTTGTCATTTCTTTCGGTATTTCTTCTCCTCTCAGTATACCATTTCAGAAGTTCCATATAAACTCCTCCAGGTCCAGGTGATTTGCCATTCCTTCCTTCCTTTAGTAAGAGTTCCACTTCCCTAACAGAAATTTTTAAGCCCCAGTCTTCTACACCAAAATCCTCCACCGTCTTAAACTGTTCCCGGTCTTCTTTTAAAAGTCCTTCATAGTACTTCATCCAGTCTTTCAAAGGTATTAATTGCAAACCAGTGTTGTGTTTATTCTGTTTTCTCAAGTCTTTAAGATCCTTCCACGATTCGGCTGATCGCTTGAAGCCAAATTTGCTATTAACAGTCGTGCATTTCCTTTCCCATTTTCGTTTTTCGCTTCTACTATCAACCGATTGGCTATTTTATTCTTTTCAACATAAATGTTCCTATATGTATCATTCATATCACCCAGCCATTTCTGATATGCAAGTTTATTTTCCTCTACAGCAGCTCTTACTTTCTCTGTAATCCAGGTCTTTTTTTTTTGGTCCTTGGCTCTTCTTTTTTGCCTAGAATTTCATGAGCTATTTTGTTTACAATATTTTTTAAATATTCGTAGATTTCTTCAGTATTGCCTTTTATCTCTATGTTAATTGCAGCATCCAATCTGTGGGTGAAGTTGTTTCGAATGCTGTCGTCCTGGAGTAGTTGGCACCACCGTAGCCAGGTGGGAAGGAGCAGCAGTGCGTAGCACACGCTTCTTGATTAGACCGGGGTTCGAGCCCGTGACTACCAAATACGGAGGATGTGGAAAGGTCAGGGAATGACCACCGCATATCCCCGGAGCAATATGGCCTTAGTTGCTAATGCTCCTAAAAACCAAAACAACAACAACAACAACAACAACAACAAGGTGAAGTAGTTCAATGTTAAATTGATCCACTTGTAGCATTTCTCCTTCCCCACATTGTTGGTTGTCCAGGCTGATTTTCTTAATTGTAGATACCAATTACTTAAAAAATGAGCGAACTGATGACTTCATCAAGAAATATAAGATAATGCTGGAAAAATTTCAATAGAAGGGAATATATTATTATTATCCGTGTATTGATCAAACACTCCTGTACAGAAATTACCTAGGACAGTGATTAAACTAGCGAATACCCCTAGACTTGAGGGATAAAAAAATAAGTACCTTGCAGGTTAAGTTGTGTAAATGTGAATGAAAATCACGGTTACCTGTGTAAGCTATGCGGTGATTGAGTGAATAGTACAAAAAAAAAGTGTGATGTACTGTACTGTCTAGGTGGTATATTTAGTGTACTGTGTAGGTGGCATATTTAGGAGGCACCTGCGTCCTCTCTCTGAATGAAGAAGAATGTAAGGTGGCAAATCTGTGAGTGAGCGCTATGCTTCGTGTTCTTTCAGTCAGCCCCCAAATATGTAAAAAAAAAAGTGTCCATTGTGTAAGTGTAAGCTTGACAGGTGTGCAGTTGGGTTGAGTGCATGCAGAGTGTGTGATGTTCTGGCAGGCCCCCAATCTTGACAGTAGTTGAGGCAAACCAGTAGGAAGCCTCTCCTACCCCCCCCATGTGGCATGACGTGGGATTAGCTGACACCGGCTGCAGATGGTCTGGCCAGTGTAGGATTACAAAACAGAGAAGCATCTTCCACAGTGCAGGCTCCTCCCCCCCCACATAAGAGTTCTCGCCCTATGAGTTTTTTCTCCCCTACGATCCCTGCTTCCCTCCCCATCTCCCATCCCAATCTCTTCGCCTGGTGGACCCTACCACTACAAACCTTTACTACTCTTGACAATCCCCCCCCCTCCATCCATTTAACTTCTAATTTCTAGGTGGATAGTCTTCCTATCATCCACCCATTTTATCTGCGCCCCCTTTCTTTTCTAAACATTTCAACTGTCACCGTGCGTTCCCCTTCTAATCAGCCTTTTTTTTTTTTTTTTTTTTTTTGGGCCTCCCTGTCAAGCTCAATAGCAGACCAGGGGTTCGCCCCTGACAGAGTCTGCTTCCTCGTGGTGGTGTACTGGCAAAGTGGGGGTCCAACTAGAGGACCCATGGTTAAATGCCGAAGGAACAACGAACCAACACATTACGCAGACTAACACCAAAAACGCACACCGTCTCTGGCGTTTACATAGCGACAGAGCATACAAACCCGGAGTTGGGGGAGGAACCCCTGTGCCGCTTGACAATGGACACTACACACTATTCTGTCACTAAGGGCACTCTAAGGTTTCAGATAAACTACTAATTCAGAGAGTTAAGGAAGAGTTATTAGAATGACGCAGGTCGTGACTTGAGAGCCAAAATCACATTTGCACAATTCCTGTGAGCACTTTTGTCCGATCTGTAATTTTGTCCGAAGTAAATACCACAATTAGTCACATCCCGCCGGAAGCAAATATAAAGCAAATACAAATATAAAGGGTTGTACAAAGCTAAAAATTACAAAATATGGATATGGATTTAATAAAGACAGTTTTCCAAGCGATTTTCCAAGATTTGAATCAATTTATTTATTGGTATGCAAAAGAATTAGACATCAAACAGATCCAATAACTAAAAAATTAGCAACGTTTCGGATTTATATATCGAAATTTGTCTTCAGGCATGGATTTTTGAGTTTGAGTCTGGGTTCTAAAACTTGACCACGGGAGAAGACCAAACTATACTAGTGAAGAGACCAAATTTTACCACAATAAAGAAATCTATCCTTTACTATTTTATTGATATGCAAAGGACAATTGGTACTAATTCATTCCATAATAATACCACTAAGCTGATTAAAATACTTCCCATGGAAAGTGTCTCTATTATTATACACTCATTAACCACAAAATTAGAAACCTTTTGCAATTGCTGCGAAAAAAATAATTAAATGTACGGTATGGAAAGACTGTATACTTTCCTGGGGTATCTTAGTCGATCCGGTCATCTTTTCGATTTTCAGTAAGGTCTTGTTGGAGCACGTCTAGTAAGAGGTACAATTAAGAAAACAAGAAAATCACTGGAAGTGTGGCTTAAACTTCAGGTAGCCGTGCATCCCAACTGGCTTCATGAAGCGGAGGTTGTCATGGTATGGGGTATGTTTTGTTGGTATGGAATGGATTCGTTCATACCGTTAGAAGATTGTGTTATCTTCAATGAATACCTTTCTGTCATATCGGAAAACTTCCCTGAATTGTTTCATTTTTACCCAGTTTGCGATGGATTCTGCCAACATAAATATCCAGCTACAAAAATTGTATCTAAGTGGATGGAGAAACATTCCCAAGATTTCCGATCCTGGCACGTAATTCTCCATATCTGAATATAATTGAAAATGTCTTGGATATGTTGGAAAGGACAGCTCGGTTTTGCAGATCTCTACCGACCACTGACAAATATCCTAATGGAAGAATGGTCAAATCTGGAGCTAAACTCCCTCCTCCTCCCTCTCACACACCTATTGGAATCCATGTCATGTTATTCGAACTAAAGGTAGCCTGGCTCGACCAGATACTGAAGAAATGTTTCAATATTTTTGGCCAGTAATGTATCTTTCTTACCCAGCAGTGCTTCCCGTAATATCCTCGAGTTTAATTAATAATACATACAGAAACAACACTTTCCGAATAAGGAAGAACTTAAATGTGTACTAAAACGAGTACTTAAAATGTGTACAGAATTATAATTCTGTAGTTTTAGTAATTTATGCTTAAAACTTAGTCTCTTTGCACTTCTCATTTGTTGAAATTTTTTCCAACCTCATATATTTCATAATTCTTGATTTCAATATTTCATAATTCTTTTGTGAAGCACAACCATTTGATATTCTTTTGGTTTCGAGTTTATCTTTCGCCAGTTCCGCACTACCACCACGTGTGGATGCTGATAACGGGCAGTCAGCTCCGTATTTTAGGTAAGATTTTTCTCATAATATTCAATAATTATTTTTAATTAAAAAAAAGTAATAACCAAATAAAATTTAATTACAGAAAAGTAGTTTCCGTTTCTCTAAAAATTCAAATGAACTATGTAGCGTTTGACGTAACTAGACCTTTAAATCACGGGCAGTTACCGTTCTCGGAATCATTTCAATAATTACATTAGCATTCAATCCACACAATCTGCTTCTAAATAAATATACTATATATATATAGTATATATTTTTCAGACTTCATACAGAAATGACAATTTCATAATTATTGCATAATTGATTAAAAATAGCGCAGCGTATCTTCACAACTTCTTTTCCCTCATAATTCACAGAATTTCTTTAATTTTAAAAATAGTGCAGCGTTATATAACAAGGTCTTAAAATCACCTTATTTTTCCCTTCCTCTAGACTTGAAAACGATTTCGAAACTGTTTGTAGGTTCGGGGATTTCTCGCTTCCGGTGGTGAGGAGAACCATGTACCTTGATGTTTGCCTTGAGGAGCGGCTGAGCTTTGTTGCTCTTGCCAATTACATCCGAGAGAGGGTGAAGAGGATATATGTAAGGCTCCAGCGAGTCACTCGCGTGGATTGGGGCATAAAGGGGAAACCTTCCACCTCCTTTATGACTTATGCGGCTGGAGCTTGGGGCTAGTGTGTTCAACACTCTCATGTCCATCGGCTTCTTCTCTCTGCTCAGCGTTTGCTCTTCTTGGCATCACCAGGGCTTGTCGAAAAGTGGCCACAGAGGTATGTGTCTTAGCAGGTAAGATTCCTGCAGACTTGCTGGTGGCTAGGTCTTCCCTTAGGTATGCCACGAAGAAAGGAATTCCCCGACAAATTTCGGTTGTGCTCAGTTGGGTTGGCGGGTCTTGCCTTTGACTTTCATCGGAGCGGAGGAGAGTCGATGATGATTTGGAGACCATCTGGCAATCTTAGTGGACCAATTCTGAGAAAGAACGACACTTACACTTACACTCCTTTATTCCCGCCATTCGTTATATGTGCAATTTTACACAGTACAGAGATAGCAGACCCAGGCCCAGCTCCTCGTGCCTAGGGACGGGCACTAGATAGCAGCTGCCCAGGTGTTGGCTCCTCTCTAGTGGCAAAATGGCCCGACACACAACACAACACAACAACAGAGCACACACTCAGACTTTAAAGTTTTTCTTTTATATACTTTTTCAGGCCCGCTCCGTAGAGTTTCAAGGTGCAGATGGGCGATTGCCTAGGGGGCACCCCTATTACATGAACACACACACACACACACACACACACACACACACACACACACACACACGTTCAGACCGTGAGCCGGCGGCGAAATCTCTGGCTCCAGCTTGGTTTGGGGACATATTCTGTCCTGACAGGACATGGCCTGAGGTCGAGGCTGTGCCAGTTGGGTTTAGCTCCCTCAGACCTGTGCTCCTGTAGAGTCAGAAACGGGCCTTCACAATGTGTTGTTATTGCCGTTATATCAGCACCTTAGAGCGAGGTTGGAACGAGGGACGCTCACTCTCTCAACGTTCTTGGTGGAGTTATTTTTGATAAAATAATTTTTCAGCTTGTTTTCTGATTATGTACAAGTTTTCATTAAATAAAAACTATTATTTTTAGGCAACCCGAATAATTAAATTCATCTGCTGTGCTATGTCTGCGTGTGTTCTACGGTCGGATTCAGTTTTTCTGGACGAAAAACCCCAGATTCTGGTGGGAAACCTTGCTATCTACGCCTGAGACCGACTAACTCAGCCACGGAATGAAAAAAGCCCATTAAAGTTCCTCGCGTACGGATTCGAACCCGGGCCTTTTCCACCCGGTGTGGGGATGACGGTGACGATACCACTGTGCTACTCACGCAGACGCAACTTTTCATTAGAAAGGCACACACCTAGATGAGGGGACCAACCTTCTATTGGTGCGGACGGTAACTCGTGGTGGATGGCGTGATTGGCCCGTTTCCGCAGCGAGGCGGAATGGTCGTTACTAATAATCTCTTGTTTTATAATTTTCATTGTTGTTTGAGTTGACCTGTGGGTCTTTGTGTTTTGTACTTATTTTTTAACATTAATTAACCAAATGGATTCGTTTCTACAAGACACAAATGAGAACTAGTCGTATATGGGAGAAAGCCCGGGCGGCGACTAGGATGAAAGATCGTTCAAATTACAAATCACCTTATTTTTCCTTCCTCTAGACTTGAAAACGATTTGCAGAAGGATTTCGAATGTCGTCAAAATTGCCTTCTAAATGGTTGGGTTGGAATGTTTTCTGTAAATATTCAATGAATGTGATTTTTTTTGCTTTTAAAATATACGTGGAGTGCAATGATGTTTAATCTCTTATTACATAGAAATAATTTTATCTGTGCTAACGTTAACACGGTAAATTAACTTTCTCAGTTTTATTTTCATTCGTAAAAAAGTAAGCTGAGATTTCTAAAATACACTAAAATTAATAGAATAAATTAAGTAAATAAAGCAGTTATTTTCCCCCAAGAAATAATATCGAGTTTTAAACACAAGTTCCTATGCGAAGTCTGCGGGGAATGGAGTTTACGAATCCCAGAGATCACTGCGCATGTTAACTTCAAACTCATGACGCTGTAAGCTGTGAAGGAGAGCATCATGGGTTCTACCCGCCTTGGTGCAAATCATAAATGTGTATGTGAGTGGGGAGGAGCGGAATGGGCGAAGATTACGAAAATTCATATTCTGTGTGATGCTCTATAATCTAGATAATTGCAAAGTGCAATGATCTCATAATGTGGAGAAGTTGACATGAGTTGCCTCGGTATTGCAATACGCACATCAAATGAAAACCACCGCCGCATCGGGAAAAAAAATTATATATTTTTTATTCAAATAAATGAATGTAATAACATTCTTTATTTTCATTTGGAAGAAACAAACACAAATACCCATCATGGCCTAGACCTCATAGAAATAACATTGAAATAAAAAGGATGTCACAAATTAGTTTAGTTTAAAACAATAAATATAGATGAAATTTAATTTAATAACTGGTTATATACTTTATATTTCTGAAGAATAATAAATGACTACTTAGGAATAAGCAATCCGAATATCTTAAATCACTATAGGCAAACAATCTCTCCAGATATGCATCTTCCGCCAAGAATACACAGTGGCGTCAAAAGTCTGGACGAATAGTTCTTCTGTATACTTATCTTTAATGAAAGTATGCAGATAGCATCAAGGTTTTGCACTGCTGCAGCATCTGAGCAGGGAGAAATCGTTGCTTGGAGGACTCTAAGGTGGAAATAGCAAGAAGAGCTTAATGAGGAACTCTCTAATGGTAGAGCTTCCAGACTTTCAAGGAGCAGAGAGTGCTTGACGAGGAACTTTAAAGTTCGGAGACATTCCAAGAGTTGATTTCAGCTATTAATATTTTAGCTATGGCAATTATGCTTATTCAGTTGATCCTCCTTTGAATTTTCTTATAGCCCATGGTATTCACCAGTTGTGACGATTTGGGGACAACGAAAGCTTATACCCTACTCATTTAAGGAGATAGTATTCATCAGCTGAAAAGATGTACCATTAGTTGACACACGTCTCAAATAAATAGAAAAATGCTTCTCCTTATGCAGCAATACTTTTTACAGTATTTGAAATGTAGCGCAGTACCGAGGGCAACTGAAGTGATGAAGTGCCTGCACAATATGAGATAGATGCACTCCAAATTAAAGTGTGCTATGGAGTGCGTCGAACTACATACAAACTGAAGATATTATGACTTCGTAGTGCGATATCGTAGCTTCAAACTTCTGATCAAATTACTTATGTGCTACATACTCGTAATTCTCAAGCCCAAACCAGTTCAATCAAGTTCAGAATGGTACACTGGTGTTCAAAAAAAGTCCATCACCCATTACAATTGTAATTGTCGTCCGGGATAATGTACGTATATGGCAATATTTCTTAGAGATTGCATCAGATAAGATTGACACGCGTAGGTTATGACGTAATATTGAATCAGCTGTCACCTTCAGCTATATAAGCGCGCTCTACCAGAGTTGCAGTCATTCGTTGCTCGTGTCAGGATGGCGAGTTACACGCAGTTGACGCCACGAAGAAAGAGTGCTATTGTTGCTTTACGTAAGGAAGGATGTTCTTCCCGTCATATTGCTTATAGAGTGTCTTGTAATCAGTCGACAGTGAGTAGATTTCTTTCCAAACTCAAGAATACTGGTTCTGCTGATAGGAAAAAGCGAACTGGACGCAAACGAGTCTCTATCCAAAACAGGACCGCGTTTTGAAGCGCTTATGCCTTAAAACCCGTAAAGCTTCTTCGTCTGAGCTGAAAAGAGAATGGGAAAAAGGTACAGGAGTGGTAGTAGTAAGTGCAGTTACAGTCAGAAGAAGAAGACGCCTCTTCAAAAATGGACTCGTAGCCCGTCGTCCTAAGAAGAAGGCCCTTCCTTACACAAAAAATGAGCCGAGTGGGTAAAGTGCCTGCCTGGCAACCCAAAGGTCGCGGGTTCGATTCTCGCCTCGGGCTTGGATCAAAGTACTGCAAAAACCTTGGGAGGTGCATTATGGCCCCAGAAGCCTATGCGCCAACAACTACAAAAAAAAAAAAAAAACACAATTTGGTGTAAGGAGCATGTCAAATAGACCCCTCGAGCAGTGGAAGTCAGTTATTTTCTCCCATGAGAAGAAATTCAACCTGCATGGCTCTGATGGGAGACAAACGACTCGCCGTAGACGTGGTGAAGAATACCATCCAGACTGTATGGTGTCTACAGTAAAATTCCCTACCAGCCAAATTATATACGGGTGCATTTCGTATCCCGGACTAGGTCACCTGCAGTTTATAAAAGGTTCCGTAAATGCCAATGAATACCTGGCTATATTGGAAGGCAAATTGCTGCCAACCATTAGAGACCATTTAAACCTGCCACGTAACTGCATCTTTCAGGAAGACACTGCTCCTTTTAAGCGGGCGAAAAGTATAAGTAGGCACTTCTGTATTTACTTAAGCTTCATTTCTGCATTAGAGGTTGACAATAATGTGCTTATATTTGTTACAGGTTAAAAAACGGTTGGAAGAACGGTTCATTACAACTATTAGCTGTCCAGGAAACAGCCCGGACCTGAATCCTACAGAGAACTGTTGGCATCGTGTGGAATCTATATTTGCCAGAAAGAAACCAAAGACCCTTCGTGAACTTCAGGAAGCCATAATTCGTGTTTGGAACCACGAACTATCAGTTGATTATCTTCAGAAATTGATCTTGTTAATGCCTCGACTATGTGCTGCTATCATCAGGGCCAGAGGTGGTTCCACTAAATATTAGTTTGCACCTGGAGAACTTTTCATTTTGTTTTCCATTTAAAATGATAACTGAAGCAAATTGAGGGCTTCTTGATAACATTTCAGCCATAATTGTCGTGTTTACCAAAACTGTTGCATAAAAGGTTGCCAATGCTCATTTTGGAATATTTTGAGAGCACCTGTCAAATATTACTTAGCTTTGCCTTAACTATTAATAAATATCTTTTGTTTATATTTCTATTTGTGATGCTAGTCATTAATGTAACATACCATCGCGAAAAAGGATTAGAAATACGAAATTCCTAGGTGATGCACTTTCTTTGAACACCAGTGTATATTGGATCTATACAATATAAGTTCGGTAAGCAGGTGCGGGGACATTTATCTAAAAATATTATGAATCTTAAATAACCCAAAATCTTTGGTGTATGTGTTTTTTTATATCCTATTTATTTTATATTTCATCTAGCTATTATTTTATTTCATAAAATAATAGCTAGATGAAATTAAAAACAGTGTATTGCATCCAATTATTTAACTTTTCACCTCGATCGGTTTTTTTTTTTTTTTTCTTATTTGACATAATTGTTCACAATAACTGCACAATCCTACACCAACCGTTATAAACTTTTATTTCACGATCCTACACCAACCGTTATAAACAGCAAAAAATGCTTATACTTGATGCAGCATTTTTGTATATCAAGCATTTTGTATAAGCATTTAATATCAAGCTTATGGCTTGATAGAACAGTAATACTGTGGCGCTTCTTGGTACATTGCAATGCAAAATGTTTCGTTAAGGCTCACTTCCCTGTTCCGTTTTCAAGACAGTTACGGCTTGTCCACCCTAAGGCCTGCCATTCGGGAAAAAAGCAAGTCATGTTGATTTTACCGATGCTCGTTTTCCAGCCAATCTTCCCAGCTTAACAAGATAACGATATTTATTTACAAACTTCTCACCCACAGGGCACGCAGACCATAGATAATGATGAGAACGCTGAGAATTACAGAGAATCAATAAAAAACAGTCATAATATTAAAATATATAAAAAAGTTGGATTGTCTTAATTGCATTTTTTGTGCGCTTGCAATTCTACGCACTATTTATATTTTGCAATCGGAATTTTTGTAAATCGGAAGTTTATCAGAAAATGCTGGTTAGTGAAGAGGTTGCCCTTTTCTGAAACCTTCAAAACGACATAGAAGTTTGAGAGGAACCTATTGTGCTGTATCAGAAAGCCAAAAGCAAGGAAGTTCCGTCACAGTCTCAGAAGCTGAGGTAGCTGTTCCGGCAAAATCGATAATGTCCGGTCAGGAAGACTTATTATGACTTCGACACCAATCTAAAATTCACAGCTGAAGTTATTCCTATCAAAAAAAGTGACAGAACTTGAGAAATAACTCAATCTGACCCATCAAATGCCACTTAAAAAGACTGCGAAAATGGACAAAACCCTTTGGTCGGTCGCCCTTTTCGATCCTTTCCATAGTAGAGAGGTCAAAGGTGATGAGTGCATCCATGCACATATGTTGTTGTGGGGTTTAGGCATACCAGCGATTTACAACATATTTCGCCGTATATAATATGCCTGTCATTTGCATGTGTTCTGTGGTAAATATGCCTGATTTCTGGACAAAAAATTCGATTTTCCATGAGAAAAACTATGTTACCTTGCTTGAGACCGAATAATTCAGCCACGCTGTGTAACAAAGTCAGTAACAATTCCTGATATAGTAGTAGTAACGGATGCATGCGATGCATGAAAGCAGGCGTGTGAGCTTATGAAATATCAGCCAAAAAAATAAAAAAATAAAATAATAAAATAATAATAATAAAATAAAATAAAATAAAATAAATAAATAAAATAACAATTTCACACATCCATTCCCTCTAAACGTTTGTCCAGTTACTCCTTCAATTTATTTAAGCTATCAACTTCCACAACGACAAATAGAAGTTTGTTCCAGCGATTAACCACCCGTTGGCTAAAGGCAAATTTCTGCACATCTATTCTACAATTGTCTTTCCTCAATTTAATTTATGTCCCCTCAGGTTCGTAATCTGAGAAAGCAGAAGGATCCCACCAGAATTCAGCGTGCTGAACGCTTTCAAGGCCTTATACACCTCAATGAGATCACCTCGCAGGTGCCTAGTCTCCAGCCGCTGCAATTTGCAGAACTTAAGCCTCTCTTGGTAAGAGAATCCCTTCATTCCCCTCACCAATTTTTTTGCCCTTCTCAGTACACGCTCTAGCAACTCTACATCCTAAAAATAAGGCCTCCAGACCTGTACGCAGTACTCAAGGCGTGGCCTGACCATTGCCTTATACAAAGGGATAATCACCTCCTTTTCCCTACTAGCAAAATTCCTATATATATCATTGACAAAACCCCATGACCTGCTCTGGCAGCCTGTGTGCATTGCTCAGAAAACTTCATACCTGACTGTACAATCACTCTCAGGTCTTTTTCATTTTCTACCAGCCTAAGTGTAGTAACAGTTGGCAAATTCCTCTGGGGTTACTTCTACCAATATGCAGTAGCAGCAGTACTTTGCATTTGTCAATGGTAAACTTCAGTTGCCACTTCTCAGCCCATCTGCCCAAAATTTTCTAGATCCTGTTGCAGTAGTAGACTGCCATTACTGTCAGTCTACTATTGCAACAACCCACTCTCCATCTTCTCCCGCTGAATCATCCTTTTATGCATTGTAGCAACTTACTCTTAATACCCTACTGCTCCAATTTGTACAGTAGACTTCCATGCGCAACAGCGTAAAGCTTTCCTAAAATCCAAATATATGATATAAAAATTATTGTTTGCATTCAGTTCCTTTGTAACCACATCATAGTATCCAATCAAATTTGCAGAAAAGACTTTCGCTTAATAAACCCCATGCTGTGTCTGAATTATTACTGCAGTCTTGTCTAGATGATCCTGGAATGCATCTTTAACCAGTGACGCCATTATTTCCCACGGAACGGAAGTTAAACTAACTGGTCTGTGATTACTCGTGACACCCTTAGATCCCCTTTGTGAATTGGGGATACATTTGCACTTCTCCAGTCGGTGGAGACTTCCCATGAGTCCAAGGATGCACTCATAATTATAGCTAAGGGTTTGCTTACTTCCTTTGCTGCCTTCTTTAATATAACTGGATAGATCCCATCCATTCCAGGCGCCTCTCTTATGTTTAACTCCTACAATTTCTCCTCCAATTTGCTCTCAGTTATTACAAAATCATTAAGCACCCTGTTACAGTTTGATAAAATTCCGGCATTTTCCTCCCTTAACAACTCCTCATGTGTGAATGTAGATGCAAAAATACTCATTCAGATTATCAACTGTCTGAGCAGTATCATCAACAGTCGAACCATCGATATCAAGTGGACCAATCTGATTCATCCCCTTCCTTCTAGAGTGTATATAAATAAAGAAGTCCTTGTTGTTTTTCTTAGCATCCTTTGCCAAAAATTTCTCATAATCTGCCTTCGCTTACCTAATCTCCTTTGTGACTTGATTACTGACTAGCTTATATCTGCCATAGGTTTCTGTGTTGCCTGATAATTTATATGCATCCCATGCATTTTCCTTCTCTACCACGAGCCGCATTAGTTCATCTGACGTCGATTGAGGCCTAAATGTTCAAGGTTCAAATCCTAAATGTCATTTCGTATTCGAAACTGGGCCTTTTCCACCCGGTATGGGAGGATAGTAATTATACGCAGTATGCTACCGCGAGGATATATGAAGAACGGCTTAGAGGGTGTGGACTGCAAGGATTGTATGTATGTATATATGTATGTTCTGTCTATGGTGGCTCCAAGACTATATCTATCTCCACTTAGTGTCATTGTGCTGGAATACAGAGAATACTGCAAGGATTGACAACTAGAAATCTAAGGAGAAAAGTCTGTTTTCGCCATAGGTGAAATAATAACCGAGATGGCACAAATAACTAACTAAATAAAAAGCTTCTTTATTTAATGGGAGATTCAGGAGGAACAGTAAATATTTTGGGAGGTTATAGTGTCGATAATTCTGAGTAAAAAAGTTCATATAAACAGGTGTCCGATTCTCAATGGATACGGAGATACAGCTGTTTGAAACTGACGCGCACAGTTTCAAACAGATGTGACCAAGAAGCAGTTATAATCTGACGCTGTTTGGTGTTAGATGTGTTGTTAAAAACATCTTCACACATGCCCAATATGCCGATATAGTGTTTGTCTACGGTTTTTGCGGTAGAAGTGCTACAGCTGCTTGTAGAGAATACCGTCGACGGTTTCCTAACCGAAGAATACCGGATTCAAGAGCGTTTACACTAAACTGCATGAGACTGGTACAGTTCCAGCGTTCATATTTTTTCTGAACGTGCAAATGAACAAAATGTGGATGAAATAGAACAGATTCTTCAGTCGTTAGAACGTAATCCTAGTATTAGAACACGAAGAATTTCTATGCGTATCGATGTTCCACAGACAAGAATATGGCGAACATTATGGTTTGTATCCATTTCACATACAGCGGATGCAACACCTTCAACCAGGAGACGACGCCCAGCGATTGAAATGTTGTCGGTGGATAAATGCTAATCGCCGATTAATTCCACTGTTCAGCTACTGTTCAGCGATGAAGCTAGTTTCTCCCGTGACTGTATCAACAACACCCGTAATTCTCATAGGTGGTTAGACGAAAATCCACATGCTACTGTAGAAACAAATTTTCAACATCGCTTCTCTGTAAACGTGTGGTGCGGTATCATCGACAATCGGTTGATTGGGCCTGTTGTGTTACAAAATCGTCTTACAGGGTCCATTTACCTAGAATTTCTGCAAAACGAACTTCCACTACTACTGGAGGAAGTTCCGTTTGCTACCAGGATTGGTATGTACTTTCAGCATGATGGAGCTCCTGCACATTATACTCGTCTTGTGATACAATATAAAAATTGAACTTTCCCTGAACGATGGATCGAACGCGGTGGTCCCGTTCATTGCCCACTAAGCAGAGCCGTGCCGAGGGGGAGGCGAACGAGGCTCTTGCCTCAAGTTAAAAATTGAAAGGGGCGCCAAAAGAAAGATTAAATAATTGCCAACATTGCCATCATTAACAGTAGGGCGCCATTTTTCATTCTTGCCTCAGGTACTAAAACGGCTCGGCACGGCCCTGCCACCAAGGTCTCTAGACCTCACTCCGTTAGATGTTTGTTTGTTTGTGGGGGTGGATGAAAAGCGCAGTATACAAAGAAAAGGTGAATACAAGAGATGAATTGCTCGCTCGCATTTTGGATACTGCTGCCCTCATAAAGGAACGTCAAGACGACCTCAGAAGAACAACACGTCATATTACCACAAGAGTTGCAAAGTGCATTGAGGTTGGTGGTAGGATTTTAGAACATTTATTGTGAACTGTAAAAAAATTGTCAATTATTTGTGTTTTGTATCATTCAAAAAGTCAATATATACAAACAATAAGCCATTTATTGTTCTTTAATACCTGTCATAATGGCTATGTGCGGGTAAGTTTCAAATAGCTGTATCTCCGTATCCACTGAAAATTGGACACATGTTTATATGAACTTTTTTACCCAGAATAATCGGTATTATAACCTCTCAAAATATTTACTATTCCTCCTGAATCACCATGTATATATATTTACACGGATTTTTCATAGCTAATTAATGTTACAGTCACCAGTGATTCGTTGCTAGACATTTATATACTACGGTACACATGTGTTCATATGTCTTCCCTTTTCACCATATTAATTTCTAATACTTCAAAAGTTGTCAGCAAAATAATATACGCTGATAATCTGGCGTATATTATTTTGCATAATGATATCTGTCTCATGCAAGCACAGTTGTAGTCATCAACATATGAGGCATCGCATGCCAGATTACCAGTCCGAGAAAGCAATAGATGGCAGCATCTTCAGATCAGCAAGCACATTTTTTTTCCCAAGCCTTTTCGATGGATTTGCTGGATATGGGCAACAGGAACATTAAACATATCTTATAATTATAAATGGTACTTAATATGGTATCACGTTCCCAATCATCTATAAACTATCTTGCAGCAGATCTATACCGAATGTTAGTTGCCATCTTTTCGAACTCAATATCAACTTTGAAGAGTAGTTGAATAGAAGGAAGGACTTTCGCCGGTATAAACCTATCACAGATTTTCACCCAGTGAAGGAGGTAATCTGAGGGCAGGAGGCGACATATGCCACATGCACAGATCCCAGAAGGACGGCGATGCTATAACTCCTATCATTATTTTCACATTAGAGATGACACGTCATCGCCTCATTAGATTGGCTAATCGACTGATTTTCAGTTGACTGGCAAGTAACGTAAAACTATTTATGTTTGGCAGTCTGTTCTTGTTATATGCTCCCCCCACCCTTTCAGCATCCATTATTTAGCATCAGACTGCTTTCATTTGGGTTCAGTTAGCCAGAATCCATGACATGTAGACATGTAGACATGTATAGTATCTTATGTAGGACGGCACCTGAACGAAAGTTCATCTCCGTCTTTGTACACTGTGATGGTTACAGAAAGCACTGTAACAGGCCAGAAATGTGTGTAACGTTATGTTCGTGCAGTGTGTGTGTTGTTGTGTTGTTTAGTTGTTTCTGGCCGTTTTGTCACCAGGCAGGCGATCACCTGGAAAGCCTGCCCAGTGTCCGTCTACACCACGGGGAGGTAGGCCACAACTGCGCAAGAACCATGGCCAACCTCAACAGTCACGTACTGAATGTCCAAAGCCAGAATCCATACATCTACGGCATATAATACACTCTGCGATACTGAAATTGCAACCCCCATTGGAAGTGCATACAAATCAGCAGACAGATGATTTGCGCCGAGAGAGGCCTCCGTAGCCGAGTGGTCAGGAGCGGGAGTGCAGTAGCACATGCTCTTTGAGTAGACCGGGGTTCAAGCCCCTGACTGCTGAATACGGTCGATCTGCCAACCCGCAATGGACCAGCGTGGCAGATTATGGTCCATTTCCCTGAGCATGAATTGCTGAGGAGGCTTCTATCCTGCAGTGGGTTGATAATGGCTGCACTTAATACAAATGATTAAAATATGGGATCAACCGAGAGCAAGCTTCAGCTGATATAAAAGCGAACGTAAAGAACATAGAGTTCAAAGCAATGCATGTATGTGACGCAGTTAACAGGCTTCTGTCTTGCAGGACCTGATTTCAGAGTGCAAGGAGATTGCAGAGAATGTCGAGACGTCACGTTCGACATCTCGGCATTCACCAAGTCAACGACTTCGACAGAGCGGATTATCGCCTTCGACAGGCTGGATGGTCGCTTCGACGTGTAGCGGAAGGTGTGGACCATCACAATACCAAAGTGCATAGACGTTGGCAATGGTGCCTGCGGGAAGATACAACTGCTCGTCGAACGAGTAGTGGAGCATGACGGAGGACTATAGAACGGGAGGATCGCCCCATCAGCCGTCGAACCATTACATGCTGACTAACTGGCGGAAGAGCATACCAACCGTTTAGTCGATTACCCCTGACCACTGCTCATCCACTAGTTCTGGAATGGTGCCGCGCGCGGGCCACCTGGATTTTCAGCGATTAATCCCGCTTCCGCTTGGGATTAATCGCTGAAAATCCGATGATCTCTGCATACGTGTGTGGCGACGACGTGGTGAACGCAATGATCCTAAAGCTGTTGAACGCCATACTGCCTGCTATACTGGTGTTAGGATGTGGGGGCGCGATAAATTTTAATAGTCGGTCGTCGTTGGTGTTTTGGTCGATAATTTTGCGTACAAATGGGGACTAATTATCCTACCTATACAAGAATTATGTTGCAGCAATAAACATTTAAAATGGCGGAAATCTCTTTTTACAGAAGCAATAAATAGGATAAATGAAGATACATGACAAAAATTCAACACGTCATTAAAAACGTCGAAAAATGTGGAATTTGGATATTGAAGAAACTATAGAACCACTGACTGAAAACGAAAACAGTGGAAGTAGTTGGACTGAAATCACCTAAAAAAATGGTAACTTTTTCTGTTTTTAAAATTTGTTTTTAAGTTTGATTTATTTCATATAAAAATGTAGGCTGATAAATTTATCCGTTAATAAAATTTCACTAAAAACATAATACAGAATTATACACGCAAGTTCTTTTTATATTTTTTGTACTTGACCTTGTATGTTTTCTCCAACCAGAACTCGTGTGATAATACGAACATATGATTTTGTGTGTTCACGTGCTTTTGTTTACACGTTGTTTCCTTTCAATGAATAATACCTATTCTTTGGCGCATCACATAGAATAAATATTTTGCAATCCTCTCTCTGAGTACACGTTACGATTTGCACGCATTAATGCTTTCTGGCAAACAATTAAGTCTGGCAGGTTTTTTCAAATTCGTTTTCGGACCAAGCCTTCCACTTATTATATTGTACTGATATAAACATTTTGGAAAACTGTAGACTGGATGGCCACCTTTACAGTTTTCTGCATATGTTGACTTCGGAGGAGTGACGTTTACCTCGAGGTTTGCTTCTCTATGGCAGGTCATCCTGAAAACAGTAGCTTCTATGGTCAACAAATAAGGATAGTTGGCTGAGGATGAACTACTGTACTTTAAATATAGAGCTTCGTGATATACGAGATGTGTATATGAACAACACAAACAACAGACCACCACATAATTCACAGTACCCAACCCAACTCTTTGGGTTGTGTTGGGTTGGGTACTTTGGGTAGGTGGTAGATGACTTTCATCAACCGGTGAAATACCACCACTTTGCTTATTGGAGGCTTGAAGTGGTGAAACCCATGTTTAGTCTCTAGAGCAAAGTTTCCGGCATCCCCCTCCTCCCATAATTCTCCTTCAACCCATGCACGGTACCAAGTACTATAGGTTTTGATACCTTTCGTGTTTGGGGTTTTCATAAAAAAAAAAAAAAAAAACTCACACTCCCACTCATCTGGCTTTGCAGTTCTGCATATTCACAGCGTCGGCAAATGCGGTTTTGTGGGGAACTACTGGCACCGCTCAACAAACACACTGTGTCCACTATGCGAAATGAATGTTCTAACAATTCTCCTACTTATTCTACTGTAGTATAAGTAGGAGAAAACAGAGAAATTTTAATAAATTTACGCTTAACATTTTCTAATTTACTTTTTGAAGAATTGAGATGAGGAGATCAGATTTTGTGAGAAGAGTCCAAAATGAGGAGGGGGAGTTCATAATATACATAGTGGGAACTTCAAAAAAAGGCTGGCTTGGATAAACGTTGAGGAGGCTGATTTTGTTGATTTACTGGAATCACATGTAAATATTTGACTATCGAAGAACCTCGTGAACTTGAACACCAAAGAATGTGAAGCAAGCATGAAGAAATGCAAATTATGCAGCCCACAACTCAATAACAAGTGAGGAAAGTCAGAAGCTTTTAATCATTTAAAAACAGGCCATCTTTGCTCTGAAAGATGAGGATATGCAGTAAATAATACCAGTTCTCCGGATCATCGCGCAGAATGATATTTTTTGTAATCCTCATCTCTTCTGCACCTCCCTATCCACCGGACACTTATGATTTGCACGTATTAACGCCTTCTGGCAAACAATCACACGGATTTTTAATAAAACGTAATACGAATAAAATATAAACATAAAAATATACGAATAAAAAGTGAATACAAATTATTATTATTATTATTATTATTAT
The DNA here is from genome assembly GCF_048544385.1 of Mastigoproctus giganteus. Lineage (NCBI taxonomy): Eukaryota > Metazoa > Arthropoda > Arachnida > Uropygi > Thelyphonidae > Mastigoproctus > Mastigoproctus giganteus. The sequence continues at coordinate 159,776,493 of NC_143586.1, read as the reverse complement.
TATTATTATTATTATTATTAGCCATGTGGTGCAAGGAAGCCTGAGGCTTATGCTGGACCTGCCAAAAAAAAAAAAATTTCTGAATTACCCCGAGAGAGAGAGATAATAGGGATAGTTCCATTATAAATACGAATTAACCAACTATACACGAACTTTCAAAGTTCTCATATTATTACGCTATTATATAGATAGCAGTGATTATTATGTCACGTATTGCATAAAAGCAAGCCGTAATATGGCCTCTATGACTGTATTACAATCTCTTACAACTATTATAATTAAACTTTACTAATTATAACAGTTGTAAGAGAGTATAATACAGTCATAGAGAGATGCGCTCCTTTTTCAAGGAGCGCATCTATTATTTTAACATGGTAGTATATATGTATGTGTATGTTTAGTTCTGGAAGTCATATCGAAATGTAGTAATTGTTCTTTCCACTATTGTTTTGGGAAATACAGTACTCGTATTAATTTTTGCATTGCACTTTACTGGTCAAAAAAATTAGTGAGGTACATGACACACATGCCTCACGACAATTAATATGGATGTCATGAGGTATGTGTTATGTACGTATGTAATTGAAGCTAAGTTGTGATCAGTGTTTCTCTCAGTATGGTGTATAGTGTATAGTGTGTTTAGGGTCTCACGGCACACTTCTCCGAGCAGTATACATTGTGGTGTGATACAGAACACTGTAGAGGCCAGAGGTTTAAGAGTGTATGGATATTGTGCTGTGTAATGTTTTGTACCGTTGTTCATCTGGCCTTTTAGCCGTTGGGACCCTAATGGGACCCACTGTTGCCCACACTATACCTCGTGGAGGCAGATCAGGTACACCAGTATTTAGATATTTACTCTGGCAGGTCTTGCCACCTAATTTCCTGAGATTTCAGTGGCTAGAACTTAAAAAAAAAAAAAAAAAAGGGAAGAAATGCTAGAAATTTGGTCATGCCGAAAGAGATATATTATGCAGGGTGGAGTTAAAAATTTTGAGTATAGGGTTTGTGTAGTTTTGACAAGGGTCAAACGCTAGTCGTGAGATAGCTAGAGGGAGGAAGGGAGACTGAAGACTGGGGGGTGAGAGACAGAAGTATGGGGGTAATAGGGAAGACGGCCCCAGAGTATCAGTGGTCAGTGGAACAGGCCCATGCTCCATCAGGAAAGGAAGAGGGGGGTAGCGAGGGGAAAAACGGGCCCCCTCCTCCCACCGCAGGGGAAGGGGAAGATAGGACCAAGCAGGGGAGCATGGTTTGGAGAGCCAAGATGGCCAACAGCAGAGCTGCGCTGAGTCTTTGTTGTAGTAATCTCATCCAGGATTCAGGAAGTCACCCATGGGAGCAGGATCCCGTCCGATTATTGTCAGAGATATGTGGTTCTCACATACATCCTCCCTTATAATACCCACTTTTTGACTAATATGCCCTCATGGTTAGCATAGTTGGTAGAGCCGCCGTTCTTCCCAAACCATTGAAATGTGAATCCCGTAAATAACGGGAGGAATTTTTATGGGTCTTTTTCCTAATGTGGCTGAGTTAGTCGGTCTCAGGCGAGGTGAGCATACTTTTTTTTCCTCCCGGAAATTTGGCTTTTCCAACAAAAAGCAAATCAACCACAGAACACAGGCGACATAGTAATATGGCCTAAGTTGCTGATGCACCTGCTATAATCAATTGGCACCTTATATATTAAAACCATGGTATTCTCTGCCCAAACCACAATTAACACATTTTTCAGTGTTGAATTTTGGCTCTTAAAATGGGACCATCCATTACTCCCATAGTTAAGCAAAACTGGGATGGATAGATCGTCGCATATACACTGAGTAATGTACTCCGACAATTAATATGATGTTGTGAGGTACGTACGTCATGTACGTATGTAACTGAAGCAAAGTTTCCGATCAATGTATATCGAAAGCATCAAAGTGCAAAGTGAACTTAATTGAGGCTTTCAGGAACATAATACAACAGAAGAGTACTGTATGTTCGAAGGAACAGGTTTTGTCACCATTGTTGATGGCATACGCCATCAACAATGGTGACAAAAAAAATGTCGAAATGTTTCGCACCTGCGATGCATCAAAATCAAAGTATCGATGAGTTGTTCTTGTAATATGGTGACCTGGTTTAATGTTTTAAGCTAATTGCGCATCAATGGTCAGTATGGTTGAGTGGCTATTCGTAGGATGTTCCTGATGTGGTTGATGGGATTCACGAAGGAAAATCAAGCAGGCCAATCCATAAACTCACCCAGGATCCTAAATGCACCTGTGGTGCAGATGACGATTGGGCGAATGTTCTGTATGATTGTCCCAACTACCCTCCCCACAGGTGTATACTAATGTCAAAGACAGGGATAATAAATCGTGGAGATGAACATCTGCTAATTTCTGATGAAACACATTATAAGGCCTTCTGTGAAGGCCATATAGTGTGTTTCACAGAAGACCGTTTAGTCACACAGAAGGTCTTTGAGTTAAGGAGAAGTAGCCAAGTTATGACCACCAAGCTGTGATATCCCCCACTTCGACAACCACGACTACCTGGACGATGACATCTCTAAATATAGACAAACCTGAATGAGACTGGCCTGTGAGAATCCTTAAGTGTTTTCGAGATATTGCACATTTCTAGTTGGGATCCACACTGACAAGGCGAACTGTACAGAGTTAGGATCCACCACTGACTTGTTTGTTTAGGTTAGGTTATGCTCATTCTCTCCCTTTCCCCTTTCTCAATGCTGTGAGATGTAACACACATACTAGTACTTGTCAAATTATTGTCAACATGGAAAGGGGTTACAGCAACGAAGAGTATGCTGATATGCACTTCATGTATGGTAAAGCCAACGGCAGTGCACTCGAGGCTGCACGTTCGTACCAAGAAGCATTTCCCCGGCCGAAGGCAGCCCAAAAGGCGCACATTCATCAGGGTACATCAACGCCTTAGAGAACATGGGCGCTTCGCACATGGAGTACGAGCAGGTAAACCCAGAGGCATAACACCTGATGTTGAAGAAAGCGTGTTAGAAAGAATATATTATATTATATTTAGGCCACCCGAATAATTAAATTCATCTGCCGTGTTGTGTCTTATGTCTGTTAATTGCGTGTGTTATATGGTCGAATTGTCCGTTTGCTGGACGAAAAACCCCCGTTTCTGGAGAAAAAACCTTGCTCTCTACGCCTGCGACCGACTAACTCAGCCACGGAGTGAAAAAAGCCCATTAAAGTTCCTCGCGTCATCGACGAGATTACCCAGTCCTTTTCCACCCGGTGTGGGGAGGACGGTGACGATACCACTGTGCTACCCGCGCAGACTGTTAGAAAGAATTTCAAAGTATTTTATTATTATTTTTTTTTTTTGGCGGGCTCCAGGGTTTCCTCTATTCGCCGTTAGAAAGAATAAAAAAAAAAAAACTATTATTAAATATAATAGTTTTTATTAAATTCCATCTGCCGTGCTGTGTTTTATGTTTGTTAAATGTGTATGTTCTATGGTTGATTTGGCTGTTTTCTGGACGAAAACCCGCAGTTTTCTGGGGGGAAACCTTGCTATCTATGCCTGAGACCGACTAACTCAGCCACGGAGTGGTTAGAGAGAATAGAAGAAAATCCAGGAATTTCGACAAGGAGGGTTGCTGTGCAAGAGGAGCGTGTACTGGTCATAGCAGTGTGTGGCGAATTTTACATCGCCAATTACTGTACCCCTACCATATCCAGCTGTACAAGGTCTCAGCAATACAGACTACCCTCCCAGAGTGCTCCCATAGTCAGTGGTGGATCTTAACAGAAAATGTGCATTATCTTGAAAACGGTTCATTTGCAGCCCGATGTTCACTGGGACTTTTTGTTTATTTTAGTTTGTAATTTTCATCTTTAAATTATTGACCATCATTTTTGAAACACCCTGTATGTTAAATATAATATGTAATCAGTAAGCATAAATGGATGTATGTTTATGAGTATAAATAAGTATAAATGTGCAAAATGTGTTCATGTTACTGGGTGCATGAATGTATATCTTGCTCTAGCTGTTTTCCAGTGAACTTCAGTTAGAGGCATAGGTTTGTGTGAGTAAATGTATGAATGCCAGTGATAATGTAATGACCGTCCATGCTTCGCCCGAGCTCTCAGGCATGTCCGCGTTGCCAGATGTGAGGGAGAGCTTGTACTTTTGAAAATGTATGCTGTTGTATGTAAGTATGAATAAAGATAATCTTCCCCTCCCCAAATACGGCCCATATCTTCCAGTATGTGAATAAACGCACGAGTATACGTTAGTCGGTCTGAGGCGGGAGTTTCATGGTTTTTTCTCTCGGAAACTGTGGTTTTTCATCCAAACACTTACAAGGAGCAACATGGCCTTAGTCTCCGATGCTCCCAAAACCCAACAACAATAACAGCACGAGTATACGATGATACGCCTGTTTTTGGATATGTGTGTATGTATGTGGGTGAGAGTGTGTCAATGTGCATATGTGTATGTTTTAAATGTGCTGGGTGAGAAATGAGTCCACTTAACCTGCAACAAAAAAAAGCGTGTGTGTGTGTGTTGTCCTATTCAGGGTACTGTACTGAGTGGAATAACTGTGTGAGAAAGGTAGTACATGAGAATATCACTAGGTGTAAAATTGTTTAAATTTATACCCTAAATATGTAAATACAAAAAAAAAAAGTGTCATTCATGTAAGTTAACTTGTTAAACTTTGTATGAATCTAGGTCATCTGTGTAACCTGTGCGATGACCGAGTGAATGCTGTGATTAGTATATAAAAAATAATGTGTATGTCTTAGCAGTTGTTCATATTTAGCTGGCACCTGTGTCCTGTCTGGTTGTATGATGAATGCAAGATGGTAAATGTGTATAAGAAAGTTGGATTATGTACTGTAATTACTATCTGCCCTTAAATACGCATATGTTATTAAAAAAAAGTGTGTGCTTGTGCATGTGTATGATACATGAGTGAATGATCTGAGCATATGCAAAGTGTGTGTTATTCTGACAAGCCCTTCCAATTAGACTGCAATGGGGAAACCTATTAGGAACCCCCCTGCTTATGTCATGCCTTCCCCCGTATGGCGTGAGATTTTCTGAAACTGGGTCCAGCTGGTCTGGCTAGCGTGGGATTTGTAACAGAGATGTACTGTATGCCCACAATGCTATTTCTTCCACCCATAGGGCACTCTGACCCCATGACTTTATTCTCCATTTGGAACTCACTCCCTTCCTTCCCCTACCTCCCATCCAAACTTTTCTTCTAATGGACTCTACTATCCCAAAACTTTTTCCTGCTCTTAACGATCTCTCCCGTGTGAAGGATGGGCTCTTACCACAGGGGCCCCACCTTCCCTTTAACTTCTTTTTTCCAGGTGGAAAAAACCTTCCTACCATCCACCTTCTTTACTTTCATCTATACTCCCACTACCTAGACTGCCTCCCCCGAGCGTCTTTCTTAATAAAAACTTCTGTTATTTTTTTTAAAGGGCCCCTCTCTGGCATGCTTTTGTGACACCAGGGTTCGTCCCAGTCAGAGAACCTTAGATTTTCGGGAATCCGCGGCTAAGTGGCCAGAGGAACAACATACCAACACTACACAGACTGCACAATAACTCACACTATTCTGGAATTTACAGGCGCAGATGGGGGAACCACTAGAGGCGCCTTTCCCCTAACACTATGCACTATGGCCTTTACACAGTTTGTACTGCGACACAGAGCATACTACGCGGAGTTGGAGGGGAGAGGATCTCCAGTGACGCAAGACCGCAAACACTATACACTATGCGCCCTAGGGGGTTGAGCATCATCAGCCATCAGAACGAAACCTTCGCCTATACCACCAGCATAGGAAAGGACCACAGTCCGTAAGGTCTCGTCTGGGAATCCATTTACGATGTTCGAGTGCCTACATTCTTCTGACCCTAAGATGTGTCAGCGCAGGTGGCACCGAAGTTATGATCACCATCCTCACAACGAATCATTTTGTAGAAAAGACCTGTATTCCAATCCCGTCAGTGACACGAGGAACTTTTATGGGCTTTTTTTTCACTCCATGGTCTCAGACATGAATAGAAATGTTTCTCGCCCTGAAACTCGAGTTTTTCGATCAGCAGAACAGGCAAATCGACAAGAGAACATATGCAATTTAGGAACGTATTACACACGGACAAATGAATTAGTTCTCGGATGGCCCTAATATGTCACTTTTGGGGCACTCAATGTAACATAAGCCATAGATCTTGCATAAAGTCGATGTATGTGCAGAAGATTTCGATTGGTTTGGGTTGGCACCCGTGTTCTTGTCGCTGATGCAAAGCGTCCGATACCGCTGGTCTGGTTTCTTGGAGCCGATTCCTTCACAACCTGCTGATGACATTATAGACAGAACAAGTCATGCCAGAATTTGGTTGTATGACTGGCCTGTCTCCAGGCTCCCAATAACGCTTCAACGGCAGACTAGCGCAAATCCGTTAGGGATAATATCCAATACTTTACTAAGATAATCTAAAGGGGGGGTGTCGTTTGCAGCAGTAATTCATAAATGAGATGCGCCTGCGCCATGGTTGAATATTTAATGAAACGAGCGAATACTTAAATTTGAATATTCTCGGCCTGTATTTGTGTGAGAACTTTAATTTACATCTGCACGTTGGTGAGTGAACGTGCAATTATCCTTGGAGCCTCAATGTGGACTGTCCAATGCATTATGCAATAATCCCGCTAATTGTTTTGACCAGTGTATGAAGCCTATCTACACTAAATGGGGTGGGCCATCCTGTCATGACATAGGGACATAGTTTCACTTGTACAGACGGTACCAGGAGTTGCTCACAAACCTGCCGAATGTCAATGTGTAGAAGCATGACAATGCTAAGCCAGTTATGAGGGTTATATAGGGTTGTGTACAGTGTGGTGTCGTGTTTGTGTTGTATGACTGGCCTCTTAGCTTCTATCCAGCAGTCACTAGGAGAGCTGCTGGCTAATTCTTGTCCCTGTTACGAGAGGCGGGCTGTCTACTCATTTTTATGTCTGCCATTGGAATGAAAGCCTTTAATACACCTGCAATATCACAAAAAAACCGCTGGGCTTCCCTTGCTCTTGCAAATCCTAAGCAGGGTTTGACATAGAGTGCAGGGTTAAAAAGGGACGAAAAAGAGAGGATATTAGAAGATATCCCCAAGGCGAAAATGGAACAAAAGAAACCTAAAGTAAGGGGTGACCCCAAGGAAGAGTAGAGATGGATACAATTGTGTGAGGAAAAGGTAGAAAGCTATTCTTGTCAATTGAATTGTCCATTCATACTAGCCATTCTTGTCAATTGAATTGTCCATTCATACTAGCCATTCTTGTCAATTGAATTGTCCCGCATGATTTTCCCTCCAGTAACATATCAGCCGTTTTCTGCCAATTTTTAAGCATAATTTCGCATATAATTCTTAAAATTTAAATCACAAAAAATTTCTTCATATACAAATAGCGGTTTTTTTACCCATAAATAGGTTGTGTTTACCCATAATACGTATATTTTACCACAATTTAGGGAACTAGATAATGCATTACTCTGTTGTTTTATCCGCTAATAATAATTTTTGCGTGTGCTCACAGATGGCAATAACGTTGGGAGGGTTAACATGTTCAACCTTATCTGTGTGCCTCCCACCACTTCTCTCTCTCTCTCTCTCTCTCTCTCTCTCTCTCTCTCTCAGGAATGGAAAGACTACTCACAACGCAACTAGCATTTGAGTATCTAGTTTACTCAGCATTATATTGTTAAAATGTTTAAGCAGAAATTAAGGAAGTGTATGAATCTCCCTGACAATTTCTGCTATACGTGCGGATGGTTTCCGACAAAAACTCAGAACAAGAAAATTATAGCATTAATTAACCTGTATGCTTTTTGTACTTTGGTTGCAAGATTGGTGATCATTATTCGTTTGAGTAAAATATTTTAAAATGAATAAGAGTTAGTTTTTAAGAAAGCATATATATAAAATTTTAGCATATCTTTCAATGGAGACGTAATTGAAACATAATATTGGTATTTTTTTGAATCAGAGAACCAATTTTCCTTAGAAGCTGCAAGTTTTGCTCCGGTGATACGATTTTTATCATTATTATTATTATTTTGTTTTTTTTTAATAGTGTTATTAATATTAATTTACACTGAGTTCGCTTTGCATTAGCAACACCACCTTGTGTAGGAATGGACTGGTCCGTTTCGCTGGTGAAGACTCAAATTCGGGAATGACTGATATAAGAGTAGTTCTCACAAGTCAAGTGTCTACGAGCAAAAATGGGTCCACTTCAAACGTGCAATGATTGTGGAGAGCCAGGAGTTCAGGTTTACCAGTATCTCTACAGCAGCCAACATGGTTAAGTGCTCCCTCTCTGTGTCTTTGGTCTACCGCGACTGGATCAACAATCGGTCGGACAACCAACCAAAGGTCACACGTCGGAAAGACACGTATAGTCGACGCCCGTGGTGAGTGTCTTGTCTCATCTGGGTAGGACAGTGGTATCGTCACCGTTCTCCCCACACCGGGGAGAACGGTGACAATAACCTCGCGTTATCGAATCCCGTCGATAACGCGAGGACCTTTAATGGGCTTTTTTCACTCCGTGACTGAGTTAGTCGATCTCAGGCGTAGATAGCAAGGTTTTTCCCCAGAATCTGGGGTTTTTCGTCCAGCAAAACAAACAAATCGACCATAGAACACACGCAATTAACAGATATAAGACACACAGCACAGCAGATGGATTTAATTATTCGGGTGGCCTAAAAATAATAGTTTTTTTTTTTTTTTTTTGTGTCTCATCTCGTAACATAACAGCTGCACAGGCCTATCTAACCACCCAATAGAACGTAAAAATAGCAAGACCATTATTCATGGAACATGCGCCGGACATTAGTTCTATAGGATATTATTAAAAATCAAATTACTATATTAGGGTTACCCGTAAATGATTACATTAACCCGTATTCGTGTCTGTAAATTGCGTGTTCTCTGGTCGATTTGGCTGTTTTGCTGGACGAAAAAAACCTCAGTTTCTGAGGGAAAAACCTTGCTATCTACGCCTGAGACTGACTAACTCAGCCACGGAGTGAAAAAAGGCCCACTAAAGTTCCTCGCGTCATCGACGGGATTCGAACCCGGGCCTTTTCCACCCGGTGACGATACCACTGTGCTACCCACGCAGACTCTATAGGATATGGCAGTCAACGGCCTTCACGGGCGCTCACTGCGAGGCACATAAAACTGCACCTTGCATGGGCGCATCAGCACCAACACTGGACCGCCGACATGTGCAAATATCTCACCTGATCTGATGAATCCCGTTTCCAACTCTAACATGCAGATGGATGTTTCTACATTTGTAGAACACAACATGAGGTCATGGCACCTGATAGATGCACTGTTGGAGTTCGGCAGGCTCCAGGCGCTAATGTTATAGGTTAGCCATTATTTTATTTTTTTGGCATGACCTAGATCCTGTGATCACCGTTAAAGGCTCATGGGGAGGCCTACCTTTCCATCGTCATCGATCAAGTACACCCCTTCATAATGATAATATATCCATACAACTGTGGTTTATATCAACAAGACAACGCGCCTTGCTCGACTGGTTGCTAACTGGTTTTCAGTTACATAACAATGAATTCTCTGTTCTCCCATGGCGGCTTAACATACCCGATTTCAACTCAGATGAGCGTGTTTGGAACCTACTGGAAAAGGACACTCGATATTTATGCGGGCATTACTGAACACATTGTGAAACGCATGGGTAGCACTGCCACACGCACCAAACAACACCTTAAGGAGTCCATGCCAAGAAAAGGACATTCAGTATTACGACCATACAGCTGATAATGTCCGGGAACATATGAATTTATTTATTCATATGTTCTGTTTATACTCCGCATGACACAGATTCAGAAGAGTTTACAACTAATCATTATCTCAATGAACACAATCATTAGCGTATTTACGTCAGCTCGAACCAGGGTCAACTCAAAACGCTTGTGCTATGACTTCCGCGTTAACCGATTACAGCTAAAGCTGTAATCTCTTGCAATTCAGATGACTTTTTCCAACTGAGAGATACCAAAAAATCAAGACCGACCGTGGAGTAAAAATAGCTCATAATGCCCCTTACAATCCCGTGCCGAAGAGAAATATCTTTCAACTTCAGTAGGCGATGAATTAAATTGAGAGATAGCACAATATCCCTCAATATTCAATAGAGTACAAATATATACAGGGTGTTCAAAAGCCTTTACAAAATCAAAATGTTATTATGTGAATAGGGTACATAAAACAAACTTGAAACCGCGTCCAGATGATAGAGAAAATGTCCAAGTTTTAATTAGGGGTGTTACATATTAAGCACCTTTATTTACTCTGCAGATGTTCTGACACTTTCCTATAACCCAATTCCTCCATATTTGGCGTAATATATTCCTATCAACGCAGCCAATTGCTTCATAAATGTTATTTGTGAAGCAAATGGTTCCATAATTGTTCTTAGCGCAGGTGGAACGTACACTTGGTCTTTCAAAAATTCCCACAGAGTAAAATCTAAAGGAGTCAGATAAGGGAATCGTGGAGGCGACAAAATCGATCCTTCTCTTCCAAATCACTTTCAAGAAAACACTGTGTTCAGGTAATCACGAACTTCTTTGTGGTAATGTCGCGAAGATCCATCTTGTTGGAAAATCAAGTCGCCATGATTGTCAAAATGCAAGTGGGATATAAGAAAATTCTTTCCCCAAAGAAAAAAATCCACACACTTCGGAACAACTCAGAGCGCAAAACGCAGTTATCTTCGGAGATGTCAAGCTGGCATACTAAAAAATTCCTGCAGCTTTTCTGTGACCCATATTCTCACGTTTTTCTTGTTTACTCTCCCACTGGTGTGAATAGTGCACTCATCGCTACGATTCTTGTTTATACAGGTAGTTCTCGACTTTACGAGTTAATTCGTTCCTAGCGCACGCCCATAAAGCGGGAAGTTATTTCCCATAGACATAAGGTTAAAATAGGGGTTACGTTCTCAACACTGAAATTAGTTAGCTAATTAGTTTATGTTTAAACAATGATTGATTTATCGAAAGAAATGAAAACGTATTCTGTAAAATCAAGCAAATTATAATAATAGAGTAATTATTTACGACTTACAAATGTTAAAGAATGTTTATTCTTCATTATCATCGACTAAATGCGCACTCGTTGATCACTAATTATTGGGGTGCCTCAGTAGCCAGGAGCAGCAGTGCGTAGCACACGCTTCTTGATTAGACCGGAGTTCGAGCCCGTGATCCACCAATACGGAGGATGTGGAAAGGTCAGGGAATGATCACCGCATATCCCAAGAGCAATATGGCCTTAGTTGCGTTGCTAATGCTCCTAAAAACCAAATAACAACAACTAATTATTGGCTCGGAACTCGTTGGTTTGTTGCACAAGGAGTCGTCTCCTTCAGAAATGCTTCAAGAGGCATTTATTTCCAAGATAATCTTCTCTTTTAATTATAAATTTCACGATTGCATGCATAAGCATTTTTTAACGGTACACACAAATTGCAACTAACACGATTCGCGTGGAGTAACAAGTTTACGAAGCTTAAAATAAAAGGAATGAAGAGAAGATTCCGAAAATTTATTTGTTTTTTATACGATTGAAGATTTCAGTACAGGGCAAACACATTTCACCATAATAACGTAAAAAACCACACAATTCCAGCTATCAGTATTTTCACAAATGCAAGAAGATCGAGTTCACTAACCGTTTATAATTGCTTGCAGTAGCAGAAAAGCCCAATAAACCTGAAAGTACATATTGTTTTTATTGTTTTATGGTCGTGACCTCCAGAAATGTGCTTTAGAAAAATATCACAAAAGTGTTTAAAATTGATTCTTATAACGGAACATATGATAACGATGAAAGTGTAGTGCATTTTTAATGATTTGAATTGGTAACTAATATAGTTTACAAACCACGCTCACGACCTTTTATATGGCCTTAAGGTCACGCTCGTGACTTTAAAATGACATTTTAGAGAGATAAATAGCTTAGTTATACAGCGAAAATTTCAACTTTCGAGATCTTGAAACGAATTGCCAAAAGACAATGTGTTATTGGGTTCACATTACGATATTTTAACGATACGATGGTGTCTCTGGAACTGATTAATATCGTAAAGCGGGGTACACTGTATTGTATAGCTACGCACACGGTTTGGAATGCGGTATTTATGAATGTTTAATTATTTTTTTGCAATTAATGTTCATATTTTCGATTTTGTTGATATTTGATACTTGGTGAAAATAAACTCGTAAACCCGGGAACTCGTAATGCTAGAACTGCCTGTACTTTGCCACGACCACTACACCAGGGAAGTTTCGCCGAGTGGTCAGTAGTGGAAATGCAGTAGTACGCGCACTTTGAGTGGACCTGGGTTCAAGCTCGTGACTGCTAAATACGTTGTTGTTGTCGTTATTTGGTTTTTAGGAGCATTAGCAACTAAGGCCATATTGTTCCGGGAATATGCGGTGGTCATTCCCTGACCTTTCCGCATCCTCCGTATTTGGTGGTCACGGCTAGATCCCCGGTCTAATCAAGAAGCGTGTGCTACGCACTCCTGCTCCTGCCCACCTGGATACGGAGGCGCCCTGCTAAATACGATTAACGTTTATATAAATTGATATTTTGGAAACTCCACTGACCTGGTGTCTGGCGCACTATGGCCATAGACGCCGATGCGCCTAAAAAATTCCCAAATAAACAACAAACTGACCTGGTGGGCGTGCCGAAGTATAAACAAGAACTTTTTTTTTTTTTTATGTTGAAAATGAATGCAATTATCAACCGTATTTAGCAGTCACCCGATCATGAATCACGGTCCACTCAAACGCGCGAACAAAATTCTATTCGCTTGGTTTTTATTATTATTATTATTATTAAAATCAGTTTATTTCCCAAGAAACCTTGGATCACCCCGGGACGGCTCTGTGTAGAAGGGTGTGAATATTTACAGACTAAGGTGAGAGGAACATATGTACAATAAAAAAGATTGGGTGGATCCTAAATTTATTGAAGATCCGAAGACAGTTGGCTGGAAGCATGTTCCTCAGGGAATCAATGCTTGACAACGTAAAACGCAGAGGGAGACAGGAGTCGGGGTACTCCCCTCTTGCCCTCCTCGGGCCAGAGATTAATGTGGATACAGATGGAGCATCAATTCGCCCCGTTAGAAACCGTGCAAGCGTAAGGACATTTTTTTGTCATGATGATATGTCTCCAGGGAGTGGTGGCCAAATTTGTTTGTAGGATCGATCTGGAGATAGTTAGGGGGGTGGCCTACCATCCTGTTCATCCATCTAAGCAACCAGTACTCTAAACTGAGATACTTGTGAAGGCATGAAGCAGGGGCAGATGACCAAATTTCTGATGCATAGAGAGGGATCGGCGTAATACACCTCAGGATGTGCCGAACAAGCAGCGCTGGCTGTTGAACACCAACGAGCTCCTGACGCACAGCCCAAAGAGCCGCGTACGTCTTCGCCTCATCCTGACAAAGTGAGGCTGAAAGGTGAGCCCAACATCCCAGGCGAGGCCAAGGTCAGTGAAAGTGAAAGTCTATTGATGTCTAACGGCACAAGGGGTTTCCCCCATCTCCGCGTTGCTTTCATTGTGGGTGTACCAGTTCACTGGGAAATGCCAGAGATTTAAAAGTGTGTGGGCTTTGTATCTGTGTGATGTCGTGTACCGTTGTTCATCTGGTCGTTTAGCCGCTGGACCCGTGCTGAGGCCCAACGTTGCCCCACTTTTGCTAAGTGGAGGCAGACCAGGAACCCAGTAGACTCATTTACTTGGCAGGTCCTGCCGCGTAGTTGTGCAAATGTGACCCCAATTCACAAAGGGGGATCAAAGGCTGACACAAGTAATTATAGACCTGTGAGTTTAACTTCTGTTCCCGGAAAATTAATGGAGGCACTGGTGAAAGAAGCACTGCAGGATCATCTAGACAAGACTTCAGTTATAGCTAGGACACAGCATGGTTTTGTTAAGGGGAAGTCTTGCCTGACCAATTTGATTGGATACTATGATGCAGTCACAAAAGAACTGGATGCAGGGAATAACTTTGATATTATATACTTGGATCTTAGAAAGGCTTTTGATACTGTTGCACATGGAAGACTGCTGCACAAATTGGAGCAGTGTGGCATTGGAGGCAAGTTGCTGCTATGGATAAAGAGGTGGTTGAGGGGGAGAAGACAGAGAGTGGTAATCAATGGACACTGCTCATCGTGGACTAATGTTATTAGTGGAGTCCCTCAGGGTTCAGTATTGGGGCCTTTATTGTTTTCTGTATTTATAAATGATATTGATGATGGTATATCAGGCTTAATGTCCAAGTTTGCAGACGATACGAAGGTTGGCAGGGTTGTCAAGGACACTACTGACACTATGCTGCTGCAACAGGATTTGGAAAGGTTGAGCAGATGGGCTTCGAGGTGGCAAATGAAGTTTAACATTGACAAATGTAAAGTACTACATATGGGAAACAGCAACCCCAGAGCAACGTATCAACTCTGTGGTACTACACTGACAGTGGTAGAGAATGAAAGGGACCTGGGGGTGGTGGTGCAGGCAGATATGAAGTTCTCTGAGCAGTGCAGACGAGCTGCAAGAGTAGCTCATGGTGTATTGTCAATGATATATAGGAATTTTTCTAGCAGGGATAAGGAGGTGATTATTCCCTTGTATAAGGCAATGGTCAGGCCACACCTAGAGTGCTGTATACAGGCCTGGAGGCCTCATTTCAGGAAGGATGTAGAGCTGCTGGAACAGGTACAGAGAAGGGCAACTACATTGGTGAATGGGACAAAGGGGTTCTCTTACGAAGAAAGGCTTAAGTTTTGCAAATTACAGTGTCTGGAAACTAGGCACCAGCGGGGTGATCTGATAGAGGTGTACAAAGCCTTGAATGGTTTGAGCATGCTCAATGCTGATGGGATTCTTCCTCTAGCTCAGAAAAATCACCTGAGAGGGCATAAATTCAAATTGAGGAAAGACAGATGTAGGATAGATGTGCGGAAATTTGCCTTTAGCCAGCGGGTGGTTGGTGGGTGGAACAGACTTCCATCCCTTGTCGTGGAAGTTGATAGCCTAAATAAGTTTAAGGCTCAGCTGGACAGGTATTTCGAACGAACAGAGGGGTGAAGTGGAAGTGGTTATTTTTATTTATTTATGTTACTTTTTTTTTTTTTTTTTTTTTTTTTTTTTGGCTGATGCTGCATAAGCTTGCTTTCTTGCATCAAATGCCTCTACTAATGCTAATGCTAATGCTAAAGTGAAAGTCTATTGATGTCTAACGGCACAAGGGGTTTCCCCCATCTCCGCGTTGCTTTCATTGTGGGTGTACCAGTTCACTGGGAAATGCCAGAGATTTAAAAGTGTGTGGGCTTTGTATCTGTGTGATGTCGTGTACCGTTGTTCATCTGGTCGTTTAGCCGCTGGACCCGTGCTGAGGCCCAACGTTGCCCCACTTTTGCTAAGTGGAGGCAGACCAGGAACCCAGTAGACTCATTTACTTGGCAGGTCCTGCCGCGTAGTTTCCTGAGATTTCGGCGGCTAGTACCTATTAAAAAAAAAAAGAAAAAAAAAGAAAAAAAAATTAACTAATCGATTGCGCGATGGTGGTGTCGCTTGAATTTGAAAATGCCAAAATATGGGCGAAAGGTGATTTGACAGTATGAGAGGTCTCTTTTTGCACAGGCTCCTCACTAACAAAGATTTGCATATCATTTTTTACTCTCTTCTTGGTTATCGTCAGTTGCGCTGATTTGGAAGGGCTCAGATGTACCCCAATTGTGGCAAGATAACTTTCCAAGCTCAGTATCTGCCTAGAAGCTTGTTGGTTGATATCATGAATCTGATGATTATGATCTGAGCTCACGTAGACCTTCAGATCGTTGGCGTAAGAGACAAAGTTAGGATTCTGGGCTAGGAAAGGCTCCAAAACTGCTACAAACAGAATAGCTGACAGTACGCTTACTTGCGGGATGCCTCTTGAGACGTCAATAGTTACCTGAAAGTCATTGTGGGTCACAGACAGGTGTCTAGGAAGTAAAATAGGCTTAAAAATTTAAAGTAAGGTTTCTGCCAGGCCGAAGCAGTGTTTCAGAATGGTAAACAGAGCTGGGAGGTCTATTCTGTCATAAGCCGAATTAATGTCGAGGAATACGATATCAATCTGTGATTTGGTGTTAACGGTGCGCTGAATTCTGAAGAGGGTATCAAGAAGATTGGTAGTTGTCGATCTCCTGTGCAGAACGGTATACAGGTACTCAGGCCTGTGTGCAAAGCAATGCTGGGCAATTGTTGGCTGAATTACCTTTTCAAAAGTTTTGAGTAGGAGATTGGTCGCAGGTCTTTAGGTGATTTGTGTTTCTTGATCTTTGGAATGGGCTTAACATGTTAAGTTCTCCAATTTGAAGGAACTATTCCAGATTTCAGGATTTGTCTGAAAAGGTGAAGGAGAAGGTCGATTATATATGGGCTGAAAATTTTGATAATAAAGAGTGGGAAACCATCAGGACCCACAGTAGATTTGTTGGGTTGTTTATTAATGACATCAATTAGGGTCTCTCCAGTTATTTCTATTTCAGTCAAGTGTGCCCTAGGTAATCCTAGTCCTCGTGCGGGAGAGAGGAATCAGAGTCAGGAAAATCTGCTTGCTGTAAGCTGAACTGTGCCCATTCCTGGACAAGCTTTTGGTCAATAGCTAGATGATGATGATGCGAAAGGAATGGGCTACCACTTCTACTACCCTTTCTATCCTTCTACCACTCTTCAACCTATCGAGAACGGCTTGGTTAAGGACCTGCCCTTTCTTTTTCAAGAAGTATGCTCTTTCTTTCTTAAAAATGGAAAGGTCTGAGAGAAGTTGGGTTTTCTGCCATTTCTGGTAGGCCTTCTGCTTCTTGATGAACGCCGTCTTAGTTTCCTTGTTAAAACCCCGATTCGACCTGTTACCAATCTTGGTGATTCTGGCTGCACCACGTAGTGCAATTATCTTCAGTTGTTCGGACAAGAGTATAATGGCATCTTCCAATGGCTCAGAATACAGACGCCCCCAATCAAACCCAGTCAAGCATTGGGAAATGATCTCTGGCTTCAGATATTTAGTAGAGAAGGCTATCCTAGGCAATTCAGCAGAGTACTCGTCAGGAAACCCAAGGGAATTGCTCTGTAAGGATAGTTTACATGCAATTGGCGAGTGATCAGATTGGAATCGAAAGTTGCTAGATAGGAGTTTGATGTCTTGCAAGTTGTGGAAGATTAGGTCCAGAGCTTGACTCGCTCTAGTTGGTTGCGTCGCTAACCGTGTAAGGTTAAAGGCCCGAAGAGTGGCCTCAAAGCCATCAAGGGTATCCCCATGCCTGGGCAGTGGCAAGTTAAAATCACCTGCTACAACAGTTGGAATTTTAGGCACTAAGTTGGTTGCTAACCACACGAGCAGCTCAGCTCTAGAGTCTTCATTGGGGTCTGGAGGAAAGTAAACCAGGCAGCATTGGATTGCCTCAAATAACTTTCAGGCAGTCTGCAACTCCTTAGCGTCGTGCAGACTGCCTCAAAGTTATTTGACAGGCTCATTCGTGTCCTTATTGCATGGATCGTTGAACAGGATTTAAACACCTCCGCCCCGCCTGCTAATCCTGTGATTCCCTATGTGTTTGTAAGGGGTGTTAAAAGGGGTAAGATCAAGCTGTGTATCCGCCGTTAACAACGTTTCTGTAAGGCAGATGACATCAAACTCATTAAGCAATAGTAGAGTCTGGAGACAATGAAGCTTGTTTTTTAGGCTGCGAATATTCTGCATAAACCAAAGAATCTCTCCTTCGTGTGAACCTGGTAGAAAGTCATCCTTTTGTAGTTTTGGCTGTTTATCTCGACTGGATCCGCTGAAGGCGATCAATCTGCTCCTCTCTTGGAACGGTTTTATGAGCGTGCCTACCAGCCAGCAGCTAGAATTCAAGACGATATGCTTTGCATTCGCAGGGCAGGAGATGATAAAGGAAGAATAGGTCGGATGTCTAGTTTTGATAGCCTTTGCATCTAAGTTGATCCCATGCTCTTGGGCAAAGAGTGCCCTGATATTTTCCGCTTTTGTTGCTGGTCTGAGTCTGGAAACAAAAATTCTCTCTCGAGTCTGGACAGCTGAAATATTATATATCTCCTCAAGTCTCCTCGACAGAGGGACCGAGGTAGGTTCAGTAGGAACCGACCTATTAGGCTCCTTGGATGGAATTCTGTTACCCTATATTTTCACAGTCAAAACACTTTGGGCGCCAGCCATTTGTGGGGTATGCCTGGGAAATTGTGCATGAGAATTGATCAGAGAGACAGAAGGCATCCGCTTAAGCGTAGATCCTCTTCTCCCTGTTTTGACATGGGGTTTCTTTCATCTACATCATGTTGTAACAGTGATGAGTCTGGTTCAGAACGTAGCCACCAGGCTTCTCCTAACGTCTTCTGCAAGGTTGGTGCAGATTAGATTCACCAGGAATCATACACTTGTCCTGGATAAAAGGACTGTCAGCCTCGAAGGTCGGACTGCGCTGATGGAGACCGGTGTGAAGGGGATGAGTACCCAAAGGGTTCAACATCACGGCCGGGGTTACGGTCTGTTGAGTTGTTCTGTCTGCAATAAGAGGCGAACTGTGCAGATTTCTGAGATCTGATGTTCCTTGCTGGACAAGCCGAATTTGAGTTGGGGGTCTTGGAAGTGCATTATCTGCTTCCTGTAAGTGTCTAGGAGGACCCTGCTACTTTACTATAAAGTGGTATTCCTTCCCATAGTCTCATTCGCGGCCGGTGCTTGGTTCCACAGAGTGGTAATCGTTAAAATGAAGCAAAAACTCAACTCAATCCAGAGGGCTATGCTACTAGCAACACATCGAATCTGCCGAACGGTGTCCACTGCGGCAATCCAGGTTATTGCTGGGACTCTGCCTTTAGACCTATACGTAATATTTAGAGGATTATGCTTCAGGCTCAAAAAAGGAATACCTACCTCCATCATGGATATAGACCTATCGCTGAACGATGATAATAAAAGGGAAAAAGCTCGATGCTTTAAAGAGCTAATAAATGTCTGGCAAACAAGGTGGGACAATTCAACTGTTGGCACTGTAACCAGAAATTTCCTACCGGATGTCTCCTTTGTGATGTCGAAGAAGGTTAGCTCATGGTTCACAATTAGTCTGGAAACATCCTATCTCATTACTGGGCATGGATCCCTTAACGAAAAACTCCACCAGCTAGGCCTGTTAAACACTGACCTCTGTTTCTGTGGAGCAAAAGAAAACTGGCAACATCTTCTCCACGAATGTGCCTGCTATGAAGACATTAGGAATGAGCTGCGAAGTGAAGTCCCATCCTTCAGCATAAATCGAGTTGACCAACTTGTTCTGACCCCACATCACTTGTCTGCACTCCAGGCTTTTGCAGCTGCTGTCTTTGCCAGAAGGAAAGATATGCTTCCAACTAATGCTGTAGCAACATAACCTCAAGCTCCTATCAAAGATCAACCTATTGACCTTTTGAGGCAGATTATTATTCTATTTTATTTTTATTTTTTATTTATAATTTTTCCTTTCCTCATCTCTTTTTTTTTTCTTCAATTTCCCACTTTTCTTTTCTTTTCTTTTCCCTTTTTTTTTTTTTTTTTTTTCTTCCTTTTTAATATCTATATATTTTTTTCTTTATTTTATTTAATTTATTTATTATATATTCTTTTTTTATTTATTATTTATTTTCTTTTATTATTATTATTTTTTTTTTATCAAAACCTGCACCACGGGTGAATGTTTTTTTTTTGCTGAAGTCCCTCTGGAATGGGCCCCCAGAGGATCCTGGCCCACCTGCTGGCAACACCAGGTGAGTCAGAGTCTCTTTCGAGACGTTACGTGATATACTGGAACTGGCCCACCTTCCCGTGGTGTGGACGAGTACCCAGAATCATCTGTCCAGGTGACTGATTCTTCTGGGTAGCCAAGCGGCCAGAACAGAACAACAGAACACACACATAATACACACAAACCGACGTCACACACATCTGGCCCATCTGTAGTGATACAGTTCTTCACAGAGATACGAGGCGGAGTTGAACGAATGTTCTAGGTGCCGCCCTTTACATATACACATGTCCACATGTCCACATGTCCTGTAAGTGTTCCCGAGGTTCCTGATGGTCCATCACTGACGTCTGACTAGAGGGAAAACAGCATTCACTTATAAAGATTTTGAGATCCCTGAGTTGTTTATTTAGTATGAGAATTTCTGCATTTTGGGCTCTGAGTTTTCTATTTTCATCATTGAGGCAGGCAAGAGAGTCAATTATTCGGGACAGAACCTCCCCGAAAGTGACCTTGATTTTTTCAGGGAGGGCATTGAGTATAGACGTGTTGTCACTTAAAGCGCTTTTAATTGACAAACTATCACAGCGGTTATTAACCTGCAAGCCCTTCGGGGAGGCGGCAGGAACTGTATCAAACTCCCTTCCGAAAAAGCAACGTCTTTCCCAAAGCATAAGCTTGAATCTCGGTGTTCTCGACGCAGACGACGCAATACTACCTTCAATCAAACTGCGCACCTCAAGAAGGCCAGAGGGGTTGGATAGGGTTTCTTCTGCAAGAGTGATAGTGGATATTTCTTCCTTCGAGATGTCCGCGCTTTTTGGGTTATTTACGCAAAGGTGGCAGGTCCATTTTCTTCTCCGTTGTTTGCTCAATCTTTTAACTTTAGGTGGCTGGCAATCACGACAGAAGATTCTACGACACGTAACACAAAGTAATTCCGGGGCCTCGGGTTTAAACCCACATTCGGCACAGGACTTTTGCTGAACACACGCCTGTTCTATCTTTCATTGTATACAGCTGAATTGGAAGCGAAGGATCTGAGCTGAAAAAGGGGGCGAATGGCACGTCGAGAAAGGCAGTAATCGGGTAGGTGAACAGGCAGGGAGCAACAAAGTCTTGCTGCAACTGGGCAGCTTACTAGCTTGAAGTGTAGGCTAAATACCGGAGATGCACAAATTAAGTAAGTTTTGAAAGAGTAGCTCGGCTATCTGTGACCTGTTGATGAGTGTGTCCAGCAAAAGCGGTCATCTTATCGAATACTTGATTGCCAGGCAGAAATAGACTAAAATAGTCAAAGTTAGGTTGCTAAGATCCTTCTAACTCGCTGTCAACATGCAGTCTCTTAAGTTAAAAAGGTGCATAAGAAGGGCAGAGTTGTAAAGGTCGCACCTTACAAGCGGTCAACTGCCGGAAAACTCCCAAGACAAAGGAACTGCTTGACCTTGTGATATAGCCGGAAGCGGACAGTGGTTAACCAGCGGAGTAGGCCAACAAAAGTGAAGTTTGAATTCAGGCCTCGAGACAACAACGCTGGCAAATATGAATACAGGTAAGAAACAGATCATGCAGAAATCATAATTACCTAAAAGGTTACGGTAAAAAGGTCACGGGATGCACAGAATTACCACTAGGCAGGTCACTATACAAAAAATACTGGTGTAATTCTCGAAATAAATACATGAAAAAAAAGTTAATCAACTAGAACTACGAAATTCTGCAGAATTTTAATTGATCACCGATTACACAATTATGCAGAATTTTAGTTGATCAACCAGAATTACAGCTCATACAAGAAGCTGTAACTTGTAGTTACAGCTTCTGTATGAGCTATAATTTGAATGGTTTCTTCCTCGGTCGTAGAAGTCACTTTACACACTGTTAACCTTGACATTTGAAGCTGAGGGTTAGTAAGTCGAATAGAATAGAATCTTTAATTGCAGCATGATATATATGCAATTAGTCCCGTCACGGCAATGGTGGTGCCAGGGGTTTACAATACATATTTACAAAAGAGATACAAATGAAAACATATACGAGAAAAACATATATGTTACATAAGATTATTGGAAGGCCACAAAGGACAGTTCTACAATTTTAGTTCGACGAGAATTCGCTTCCTGTATTTTTTATTATTGACCACTTCTTGGAGGTCCCCATCGATAGCTTGCAGTGAGTGCAGCATTTGCTTTGGCAGGAATCTGTCGGTTAGTATTAGCCGGTTATGGTTTGCTAGCAGCTGTGCTGAAGACCGGAGATAAGGGGGAGGAATGCGTCAAGAGCAGTGATCCCAGAAGTTCGGCTCTGTAATTTTACCTGTGGCCATCTTGATGGTGTACAGCAGCCTTCTTTCTCCGATGTAGGATCGGAACCTGCGCAGTTGAAGGGCGTCTGCTAACTGCATTGATCTGAGAGCTGGGGGAAGGTGAAGTTTGGTGTTAGCCCATTTTAGAAGCCAGAATTCGGCAGAGAATATCCTTTTAATGTTGGATTCGGCAGCCGAGGCCCATATCTGTGAAGCATACAGTATTGTCGGGTATAGGTTTGATATGATTTATCCTTTTACCAGGTGTGAGTCGGTGGCGTGGAGCAGCTGTTGTTTGGCGACCCAGCGTAGTGAATTCAGTCTCGACTGTATGAGGTTTTCGTGATCGTTGAAAGATAGTTTAGAGTCGAAAACAACCCCCAGATCTTTGTGCGTTTGAACATTTGGAACTGAGGAGCCGTTAAGCACAGGCTCCAACGTTGTTGGGCTGCCCTTTAGTGAATAAATTATTTGTGCCGATTTTACGGGGTTTATTTGGAGGTTGAAAGTATTGAGGTAGTCAGCCATGTCCTGCCGTTTGCTATTGATTTGATGAGTGGTTTCGGCTGCCGAGTTGTATGGCGATATCCTAGTAAGGAGCTTGACATCGTCAGACTATGTGAACCAAAACTATGGATTACCCTGGTTTCGCGAAAAATTTCTTTGAACCAGCTCTACTGCACCCACGCTGACTTTTGTTCTCCACCTCAGCTGTACTATAATGCAAATGTGTATCATTGCATTATATAGATCTAATCAGTGTTTTTTTGTTTTTTTTTACCGAAAATTACTCAAATTTTTACCTTTTTATACCAAAAATTACTCAAAACAGTGGTACACTGCAGCTTCTTGACACAAAATACGAGTTGTGCCTTCTTCGGTTGGTAAATTCCGCCCTAATTACAATTTCGAGGGTATGCTCCCATCTACTGCACTGAGCACATTTTCTGATTGGTGAATAAAAACTTAGATTATAATCTTAAAACAATTTCATCCTCCATCACCGAAAGTCGCGTCAGGATTGTATCATCTGCCTTATTTACACAACGTTTTAGTTTTGTAAAGGCTCGTTGTAGTCATCTTGTATGGAGAACACATACACCGATGAGCCAAAACATTATGACCAGCGAGTCGTTATGGAAATCGAAGCAAATGCAGGTGAACTACTGCGCGGGCGCGGGTCGGGACACGTTATAAAAAATACCTGATAATGAGTTCCGTTAATCAGTGTTACTTTTCTTCTTCAGATGGGAAAGGCAATAGACTTAAGCGAGTTTGACAAAGGCCAAATTGCAATAGCTAGACTGGGTCAGAGCATATCCGAAACGGCACGGCTGGTGGGATGCTCACAGTCAGCCTTGGTCAGTACCTATCGAAAGTGGACCACTTTCGGATAGGTACTGACCAAGTACCTATAGGTACTGCTTTGGTTATAGTGAAAGTGGACCACTTTCACTATAACCAAAGCATGCAATACAGCCAGCACCCACGCACTCCATGTCCTCATGGGCGCCGTCCCTCTGGACTTGGAAGTCGTTCGTTGCGGACTCCTTTACCATCTCTCCAAAGGACAAACTGCCACTTGCTTGAACTTTACGCACAAATGACACCAAAACAGAAAAAAGGAGAATTACTCTGCACCTCCAACAAACCCGGCAAACACATGGGAATATTCACCAAAGGGTGCAATCGCCAGAAAATTCGTGCCAAAAGTACACTCTATATCCAATTTATCCGCACTGGCTCTCGCCAGGACTATTAACCACTGGCGTGTGCCTTCTGTATGCAATAAAGAATTCTTATTTGCTCACTGGCCATGGTGCCATCAGACAGAAAGTAGCAGACTTTGGGCTAAGTGATACACCCCTATGCCACTGTGGACAAACAGAAACGTGGGAGCATCTGATGCACCACTGTGAGCTATATGACGACCTACTGCCGTCTAATTACAAAGACCCAGTACATGCTACTAAATCAGGAGGCCCGTGTACTGGAAGAAGAACACAGCTATAAGGCCTTAACCAATTTTGCGCAAGACCTCTTCGGCAGAAGAAGGACTTTCCTTGTGCCACAACCAACGCAACAGCAAACAACGTAACCCTCATTTCCTCATCGGACCTAGAGCATTTTGCTCACACGGATTTAAAACTCAACGACTGGAACTGACCACACTCCAAGAAACTAGAACACTGAAGAGACAGACCCAAAGACGAAACTTTTCCAGAATTTGAAACTCACAGGCCAGAAAACTGGCAAAGATACAATCACATGGAAACCCGGAAATGTCAGCCACCCAGGATGGAGAGGCTCTCTAGTAATCGCCTAAATGCTGACCTGACGTCCTGAGACAACGTGATCTCCGGCACCGATCATGGAGAGACTACATCCCACAAATGGCAGTTGCACTGAAAGACAGCTGTCGTTAGTGTCAGTACCTGCCAGGCATCACCACCACCTCTGATGAGACAAATTGCTGACCAGCTGCTGCAGTGCTATTTTGGCGATCTGAGCCGGCTCCCTTGCCGTGCTCACCACTTTCTTCCACCCCGGCGAGGGAGGTAAGGCGACGTTTTCCCTGTCTCCTCCCCCACTCTCCACCCCTCCTTTTCTCTCTGGTGGGGCATGGGCATGCTCCACTGATTTTCGCTGGGGACGTTTCCTCTATTTACCCCAGTTTTTTCCTATCTTTCTCCCCCAGTCTTCAGTCTCCCCTCTCTACCTGCAACTCAGCATACATTACCCCACACATCAAAATTTAGTCGGAACCAAAACTTTTTCGCCAAATATTCGACCTCTTTTCGTGCTCCGCGCCATCCCCTTGCAATCAAATTTAAACTGCGCGCGTGCGTTTTTTTTTTTTTTTTTTAAGGTCCTAACAACTGAAATCTCAGGAAACTAGGTGGCAGGACCTGCCAGAGTAAACTTAGAATACTGGGTACCTGGTTAGCCTACACCGAGCGAAAGTAGGGCAACGTTGGGTCTCAGCAGAGGTCTCGTGGCTAAATGGCCAGAGGAGCAACGGTACACAACACCACACTTAAACATTATCCACACACTTTTAAATCTCTGGCCTTTACAGCGTACTGTATCACCTTACAATGTAAACTACGCCGAGATGGGGGGGGGGAACCCTTGATGCCGTTTGACCCCAAACACACTTTACACCTAAACATCGAAAGAAAACCCTGGCAGCTGCTTGTCTCCCCAGCCGGAAACACGGATCCCTGGGGGGTTATATACAAAGTAACCACGAACAGAACAGACTCCCCAGGGGTGAAGTCCTCACGGCGACCCGAACTCCACAAGGCACTCTAACCACAACGTGGAAGGAATCAGTCAACGACCTCCTAAATGCAATGCTGAAGGAACTAGCACAGCCCTCCAGTGAACAACAACTCAAGCTGTGCAAAGAAAAAGAAGAATACCTCAGAGAACAGAGGGAAAAACCATTTACAATGAAGGAACTCCAAGAAGCGGCTGCCTGCATCAGGCCCAAAAGATGCTGCAGAAGAGATATGCTTGAACCTGAAGTCATAAAGAAGGTTGCTGACCTAGCACCTCCAACTTCTCCTAAGGTTGTACAATTGCTGCTCGGAGGCTGGCTACTTCCCTATGGAGTGGAGAACAGCAAATGTCAAATTAATTCTCAAAGCCCCAAGCAAAAATCCGGCACTCCCGGATTCATATCGATCCGTAGCGCTCCTAACAGTTTTAAGTAAGCTATATGAGCGGCTCCTTCATAGACGGATACAACACTACTACTCCACTGCCAACCTTGAGGCAAAAAAACAATTTAGATTCAAGCCGGGTCACTCGACTGTCGATGCGATGAGAAACCTACTGCTATCAGGGAATGATTGCCAACAGAAGCACTTTCTCGCTATTGCAGTGGATTTTTCCAGTGTGTTCAACTAATTTTGGTGGCCGAGCGTCCTGGGTAGGCTCAGAATGGGGCAAATCCCAAGAAATCTTTATAATAATATCAAAATCTACCTATCACACCGAAAAATAGAAGTGAAAGTACTATACCAACAAATCGGCAAGAACATCCACAGGGGATTCCCCTAATGTTCCGTACTCGGACTACTGCTGTGGAATATAGTATATGATAACTTTTCTGAACACCGGCCTTGGGGAGGTGGTAATCCAGGCATTTGCGGACGATTTACTTCTTACCGTGACGGCAGCTAATAGGGCACAACTTGAGACTCGAGCAAATCAAGCTCTACATGCTCTATAGCGGTGGGCTGTGGAGCGCTTTCTACAGATCTCGCCTGCCAAAACGACTTCCATCTTTGGAACATTGGACATAAGGAGGCCACCGAAAATTAAAATAAATCGTGTTGCAATCAAATTTGCCCAACAAATGAAATACCTCGGGATCATTTTCGACAGCAAGCTCACATTCCAACCGCATCTCAGGCAATTCAGGACCAAGATTAGGAACTACTCGGGCCTGATTGCGCGAGTCTCACACAGGGACTGGGGGCTGAGTAGACAAACCATGTCCCTGTACTACAAGACTACTTTTCTCCCGGCGATCACATACGCCCCACCAATATGGTACCACAGAACCAGACTGGCCACCAACAAAAGAATACTGAACTCGAAACAATGAACAATATTGCTCAAAACCACCTGAGCCTGCAATACTGTGAGCACAGAGGCGCTCCAGGTTCTTACTGGATCCTTACCACTAGATCTCGAAGTGGTCAGATGCGGACTATACTACTTGTCAAAAGGAATCTCTGTGACCTACTCGGGCTTTACGATTGAACCCACGAACACTATAAAAATGGAAAAGGCTCGGCTCTTGACACACTTAAAACAGGAATGGCAAAATAGGTGGACAGGCTCAACCAAAGGGGAAGTGACACGACGCTTCATACCTGATGTAGACAGGGTTTTCCTGAAACTACCTGTATGGTTCCACCCAGGCCTATATGCCACCTACTTATTAACGGGAAACTGCCCATTCAATGAGAAACTAACATCTCTGGGCCTCCTCCAAGACCCGAACTGTTCATGTGGCGAACCGGAAAGCTGGACGCACCTCATGCACGAATGTACAAACTACGAGGACCTAAGTGGAAACCTAATAACAAGATTGGCCTACCTGCCACGAGGCCAGGAGCATCATCTAATGGACACATGCGAAGCATATAAGAACCTCGCCAGATTCGCACAGGAACTCTTTGCCAGAAGAAGAAGAACCCTTTCTGCGATCGAGAACTAAGGACACAGTACACCTTGTAGCAGACATGAAACTTCGACAACCGGACTATGAGCAAATACACCAGCACTGAAACCCAAATTGTCTGATCCAACCAACCTATTTGAATAGGACCCACACAACAGAAATGATGGGCTCGCTGGATGGAAAAGGTACTGGATCAACGGACCAAGCCCCTCCGGAATGCAAAAGACAATCTACGAGACACGCTACCCTGGTCGGATATATAACCCATAAACGTGACTGACATCAACCTACCTGGATGGACACATGGCCCAAGAATGACATGGGGGCACTGGTTCCGACTGCTTCGTTGGACCTGTATCTTTCCCCCACATTGACCAGTGCTCCAATTGGCAACCCAAGCTGGGCACTCTTTCCTGACTTGCTTTCCACTCCACTTCCCTGGCAGGGGAAGTGACTGTCCTCTTGTCTCCTCCCCTCCTCGCCATCCCGGAACGACTCCAGAAGGATTTATCAAAAATAATAACAGAAGCAGCAGAGAAAGCCATTAAAAGAAAAATCCCCATTGCAGGGGCCACGCCCTGGTGGACTTCAGAGCTCACACGAATGAGGAAATTAGTACAACACAGAAGGACACAATTTCAGAGGGCAGGGAGGAATTAGCCACAACAAGAAGTCACTGAACTCAGGAACCAATATAGAATCGCTAGAAATTGTTATACTGAACAGATAAAGAAAAAGAAGAGAGAATCATGGGAGAGGTTGATACAAGGATCAGGAAACAGCAACCCCTGGGGGGTGGCATACAAAATTACCACTCACAAACTCCCCAGGGGGAAAGTCGTGACAGCCACCAAAACAGCACAAGGAAATTTAACCATAACCTTGGAGGAGTCGATTGGGAACAACCTGGACAACATCCTTCAGGAGCTGCCAACAATACTAACAGATGAGCAGCAGGCTATCTGCCAAGCAAACAATTGCTATAATAATCACCAAATAGAACCCTTCTTCACCTTAGAAGAAATTCAGGATGCAGCAATCCGCGCGAAAAATAAGAAATGCCCTGGACTGGACCTAATTGAACCGGAGATGGCAAAAGAAGCAACGGAACATATACCGGAATTACTGCTAAAACTATTCAATTGCTGCCTGGAAGCAGGTAAATTTCCACTACAGTGGAAAAAAGCAAATTTAAAACTGATCCTAAAAAACCCAACAAAGCCACCAGAGACACCTAGTTCCTACAGACCCATAGCGCTGCTACCAACCCTCAGTAAAATATTCGAACGGCTGCTACATACAAGAATCACAAGGCATTATAATGAAGCAAATCCTAACATGACAAAGCAATACGGATTTACTCCTGGCAAATCCACTATCGAAGCAATACAGAACCTCCTCTCTAGAGTCGCCCATTGTAAAAGGAAATACTTCCTCGTCATCGCAGTGGATTTCGCTGGGGCGTTCGACACCCTCTGGTGGCCGAGCGTCTTGGCGAGACTCAGAGCTGCCAACCTTCCATTGAATCTTTATTATTGCATGAAGGATTACCTGGCTGATAGAGCAGTGCAAGTTATCACACTATACAATGCCCTAACCAACTTTGCTCAGTGCCTCTTTGTAAGACGCCAGACTCTTCCTTTGCCGGAAAATCTAGGACAACTAGGATAAATACAACAACAATCACAACAAATGATGAACCAAGATAAAACTGGACTGTGCCTGAACTGCACTCTCCCAAATACTGACCGATGGAGGACACCGATTCCATTTGAGAACTGTTAACCAAACGCATTGACTACAATCGGACCTTCGGGAGTCCACCCTGACTGTGACTGAAGCCTATCCTACTGAATATCCACCAGTGGATGGATCTGGATCCCACGAGTAACTACTTAATAAAAGACCAAGCATGATCTGCACAAATGTCATACAGACCTGGACTGAAAACCTGGACAGAGGTATCTTCACTCCACTCCTGGGAATACCAAATGGGGCAGCCCTGACGCCTTGGCGCCCGACTGAAGCCACCCCACATGTATGCCCTGTTGGCAAATAGGCCAGCTCCCTTGCCTGGCCTACTTTCTACCCTTCCCTGGCGGGGGATGAGGGGACAGCCCTGCTGTCACCTCCCCTTCTCGCCACCCCTTCTTTTCCTTCTGGTGGGGCATGGGCATGCCCCACTGTAAACTGGAGTTGTCTTCCCTATCGGCTCCATACTTCTATCTATCTCCCCCCCAGTCTTCAGTCTCCCTCCCCACTCTACCTGCACGCTAGTGAACGCCCCACACAATCTAAATTCCACAAGTGAAAATCAATTTCGCCCACCATTTCTTTTGACCTCCTAGCACTTCCTCCTCAACGTGATCACATTTTTATTTATTTATTTTTATTTATTTAATTTATTTTATTTTATTTTTTATTTTTTTTATTTATTTTTTATTTTTTTTTTAGGTCCTAGCCACTGAAATCTCAGGAAATTAGGTGGCAGGACCTGCCAGAGTGAACTATATTCAAGTGGATACCTGGTCTGCCTCCACGGGGCGAAAGTGGGGCAACGTCGGGCCTCAGTAGAGGTCTGGCGGCTAAATGACCAGATGAACAACGGTACAAGGCATCACACATATACAAAGTCCATACACTTTTAAATCTCTGGCTTTTCCAGTAAACTGGTTCACCTACAATGTAACCTACGCGGAGATGGGGGAAACCCCTGGTGCCGCTTGACCCTAAACACACTTTACACTTTACACTTTACTATATAAATGCGTAGCCACTAACAGACACTCCAGAGGAGAAGTCGCAGAAGCAACAATGACCCCGCTGGGTACCCTGACCACCACGTGGGATAACTCGGTGACCAATATTCTAAACACCATCTTCCTGGAACAGGTAACTCCTACCCTCCCAGAACAACTGCGGATCTGTCAAGAAAATGACTCATACTTCACTGACCAACAAGAAACACCCTTCACTGTGGATGAGCTGCATGCAGCCGCCATGCAAATCAGAAGCAAAAAATGCCCTGGCCCAGACCTAATTGAACCGGAAATTGTGAAGAAAACGGTGGAATACACCCCGGATCTGTTACTGACGCTATATAACACCTGCCTTCATGAAGGAACCTTTCCTAACGACTGGAAAATTGCCAACATCAAACTTAAATTGAAAAATCCATCAAAGCAGCCAGAAAAACCAGAGTCCTACCGTCCGATCGCCTTACTCCCAGTTGTAAGCAAACTATTCGAGAGAATGCTGCACAAGAGGCTACTCCACTATTACGAAGGGGCAAACCTAACAAACACAATGCAATTTGGATTCAAACCTGGCCTATCCACGATCGAAGCTCTCAAGACACTGCTGGATAAAGTAGAAGCCTGTACTACCAAATATTTTATTGTTATCAGTATTGACTTCGCAGGGGCGTTTGACGCCATCTGGTGGCCGAGCGTCCTCGCGAGACTTAGGCGGGCTGGAGTGCCCCTAAACCTGTATAACACAATCAGGAGTTACCTAACACAGAGAACGATCGAAGTACATGCACCGTATAGGAAGCTAACTAGACAACTCCATAGGGGGTGCCCGCAGGGCTCTGTCCTAGGACCCCTGTTATGGAATATGATTTTAGATGAATTCCTGGCCCTTGATATTGGCGAAGTCGGCGCCCAGGCCTTCGCCGATGATTTGATAATAACTGTTGCTGCTGACTCACGAGCGCAGATCGAAGAAAAAGCCAACCACGCGATACGAATTTTGCAAAACTGGGCTACATTCCATTGCCTGTGGATTTCTCCAAGTAAGACCTGCTCGGTACTCCTGAAGGGCAGACTCGACCTTGCCAGACCACCGCAAGTGAAAATCCAAGACACCACAATAAAACTTGCTACAGAAATAAAATATCTCGGAATCATCATTGACAAAAATCTGTCTTTTCAGCCCCATCTAAAGTACATTAAACAAAAGATACGGAAATATTCTGCATTGGTCCCAAGAGTGACCAGGAGGGACTGGGGGCTAAGCAAGCGGACCCTGTCCCTCTACTACAAATCTACCTTCATCACATATGCTCCACCAGTTTGGTACAAAAAGGTAACCACGGTGGTAAATAGAAGAACCTTGGACAGCATCCAGCGGTCAATAATTCTGACAATCACACGAACTGTCTCCACAGTCAGCACGCACGCACTCCAGGTTCTGGCCGGAGTCCTCCCGCTGGACTTGGAAATCATCAGATGCGCCCTGACATATAATATGGCAAAAGAAATACTGTGCACTATCCTGAAATTCACGTAGGATTTCACCAACAACAGGAAGCTTGAAAAAACCAGATTGCTCGACCACCTCCGACAGGAATGGCAGGATCGGGGGACAGAATCCACTAAAGCGGAAATGACCAAAAAGTTCCTCCCTAGCGTAAACAGAGTCTTTCCAAAACTCCCGAATTGGTTCCAACCAGGGCTCCACGTCACCTTTCTGCTCACAGGGCACGGGCCATTTAATGCAAAACTATCTAGCTAGCTTCCGAATCACTGAGGATCCCCGTTGCCTCTGTGGCCACGAGGAAACATGGCAACATCTCATGTATGACTGCGACCAGTATGAGGACCTGCGATGCAGGCTCACCACTGCTATCACCTACTTCCCGCAGAACATGGAACAGCATCTTCTCGACTCGGAACAAGAATACAAAGCCCTTACCATTTTTGCACAGAAACTCTTTGCTAGAAGGCGAGCACTTATAGCAAACCACCAGAAGCTGATGATGAATCCCAAAACCAGGACTAGAGAAAACCGGAATACACAAGAAAACTGTACCCACAACTACGAACATGACCATCATTTAGCCTTGTTCACGAGGGAACTGACAGCCAGGAAGACCTACGTCTGAACCAGAGACAACCTGACATAGGACTTGATTCATGTACGACCCTGCGACTGAGATCTGACTCCTACATAGAAAAAGAACACCAAAGAAGATCCAGTTCAGATCGCTTGGACCCCCACGTGCTCACAACTGTCAATGCCTGATGGTGATCTGTACCGGGCTCCCTTGCCTGGTACCTTTACTCCCTTTCCCCTGGTGGGGAGGAGGAGACAGTCTTGTCTCTTCTCCACCCCTGCCAACCCTGATTCTTCTCCTGGTGGGGCTTGGGCCTGCCTCACTGAAAATCCTGGGGTCGCCTTCTCTGTCGTCCCCATACTTCTGTCTTTTCTCCCCAGCCTTCAGTGTCCCCCCCTATTCTGCCTAATACGACAGCGTATAACCCCACACAAACTGCAAAAACTTAACTTCGTCCAAATTAAACCGCATACACCTCAATTGGCTTTTCTAATTCCAGCGTTCACCCCTACCGAGTCTCTTTTTTTTTTCTTTTTTTTTTTTTAATCGGCCCTAGTCACTGAAATCTCAGGAAACTAGGTGGCAGGGCCTGCCAGAGTAAAACTCCATTCTGTGTACCTGGTCTGCCTCCACGAGGCCAAGTGTGGACAACGTTGGGCCTCAGTAGGGGTCCAGCGGCTAAACGGCTAGATGAACAACGATACACAACACTACACATATATAAAATCCACACAGTTTTAAATCTCTGGCCTTCCCAGTGAACTGGTACACCTACAGTGAAAGCAACGCGGAGATGGGGGGAAACCCCTGGTGCTGTTAGACATCAATACCCCCCAGGGTTCTGTCCTGGGGTCGCTCCTGTGGAACTTTGTCTTAGAATTCCTCGCCATGGATCTGGGTGGTGTGGAGGCCCAGGCCTATGCAGATGACTTGGTCTTGACCATCGAGGCTGACAGCAGATCCTCCTTAGAAATGCAAGCAAATGATGCCATGCAAAAGCTGCTAGAAGCTACACTTGCTCAAACTAGCACCTGACAAGACAAAATCGGTGTTGCTAAAAGGTACGCTAGACTTAAGGAGACCACCACAAATTAAGATTGAGAACAAAACAGTTAAGCTGTGCAAACAGATTAAATACCTAGGAATAATCCTGGACAGAAAATTAAATTTCAAGCCACATCTAGAATATATTAAACAAAAGATAAGAAGATACGCGGCCCTCGTCGCTAGAGTCACTCGCATGGACTGGGGATTCAGACGTACTACCCTGTCTCTGTACTACAAAGCTCTCTTCATCCCTGTCATCCCATATGCCTCCCCTGTCTGGTACGCGAGGGCGGCACTAGAAGTGAATAAATGGATCCTCGAAACCATTCAGAGGACCATCCTCCTTACCATGCCGAGAGCAACTATAACGACTAGCACGGCTGCCCTCCAAGTCCTGGTAGGAGTTCTGCCCCTGGGTCTCGAAGCTACCCGCTGTGGTCTGCTCTACCATCTTGCCAGAAACACATCGGCTACAATGTATGACCTCACCACTGACATCACTAATGACCGCAACCATGAGAAGAGAAGAATCACCGACCACCTGATCCAGATTTGGCAGAGGAGATGGAGCAACACAAAAAAAAGGTGCAGTGACCAGAAGATTCCTCCCCACTGTCACCAAGCTGTACCCTAAGGCGCCAGCATGGTTTCACCCGGGTCGAAATACCACCTTCCTCCTTACAGGACACGGCCCGTTTAAAGCTAAACTTCACCAACTTGGCATCATAAATAACGCGGACTGTCCCTGTGGCAACCCGGAGTCCTGGAGACATTTAATGTTTGAGTGCGATTTGTATGACGACCTAAGACTACGCCTAATAACGATAATCCAATACTGTATATCCTAGACAACCAAGAACTCAGACTGTTAGACACTCAAGAGGACTACAAGGCACTCAGTCAATATTAGTATTAGTAACGGCCGCATGGTGCAAGAAAGACAATGGCTTATGATGCACCAGCCAAAAAAAAAATCCGAACAAAACAATTATAAAAACAAAAAAAAAAAATAAACAAATAAATAAAGTAAATAAATAGATAATAATAATTAATAAATAAAAAAATAATAAAATAAAAAATAAATAAAAAGGAAATTAAACCTATCATCCTATGCGCTTCCCTTACCCGAAAGTACTATCCAGATGACCTTTGAATTTCCCCAAACTGTCGGCCTCTACCACCCATCAAGGCAACTTATTCCAGTAATTTATAAGTCGCTGGCTAAAATAAAACTTCCCGCAGTCCAATCTAAACATTTCCCCCCCGTAACTTGAATTTGTGTCCCCTAGTTCTAGCATCATTTATAATCTTGAAAATTTTGTTCTCATTCATTTTACCGATGCCTCTCAGAGCCTTAAACACCGCAATCAAATCTCCTCTAAGGTGTCTAGTTTCCAAACTCTGCAACCCACATATTCGAAGTCTTTCTTCATAAGAACGCCCTTTTTCCGATCTCACCAGGCGAGTTACCCTTCTTTTCACCCTTTCAAGAAGCTCGATGTCTTTCTTTAGGTGCGGTCTCCATACTTGAACATAGTATTCCAAGTGTGGTCTAACATAAGCCTTATATAATGGGATTATCACGTCCCTATCTCTACTTGCAAAAGTTCGATAGATCATAGATAGGGCACCATGGGCCTTCCTTGCAACCTGTTTACAATGCTCAGAGAATTTCATGTCTGACCGTATCGTAACACCCAAGTCCCTTTCCTCCAGTACTGGGTTTAGTTGAACTCCACCAAGTGAATAAGTTTTTTTGGGATTACTGTTTCCCAGGTGTAATACCTTACACTTTGTTGGATTAAAGCACAGCTGCGATTTTTCTGACCATTCCTGAAGGCTATCTAGGTCTCTCTGAAGAAGCTCAGCGTGATAGTGATCATTAACTACTCTACCAATTTTAATATCATCTGCAAATTTAGACATCACGCCCTCTATCCCTTCATCAATGTCGTTTATGAAAATTAAAAACAACAGTGGCCCTAATACTGATCCTTGGGGAACCCCGCTTCTTACATCAACCCAGTCTGAGGAATAGCCATTTATCACAACCCTCTGCCTCCTGCCCTGAAGCCATCCTTCTATCCATCTAAGGATTTTCCCAGTGATTCCAACCTGTTCCAGCTTATAAAGCAACCGCTCATGTGGGACTGAGTCAAAAGCTTTGCTGAAATCTAAATAAACAATGTCGAAATTATTCCCTAAATCCAGCTCATGAGTGACCCTTTCGAAATAGCGAACCAGATTTGTTAAACATGATTTTCCCTTTACAAAACCATGCTGAGTATCCTTGAAAATTTCAGTTCGATCCAAATGATCCTGAATTCCACCCTTGATCATTGCCTCCATGATTTTCCCTACTACTGAAGTCAGACTGACAGGTCGATAATTTCCAACTTCACTTTTAGAGCCACCCTTATGTATGGGAGATACATTTTCACTTTTCCAATCCAAGGGAATCTCCCCAGAGTCTAGTGATACTCGCATAATTAGCCTCAATGGTTCAATGCACTCGCTTGCCGCCTCTCTTAAGATTATAGGGTATATTCCATCAACTCCAGGAGCCTTACTGGTCTGTAGGCTCGAAAGTTTTTCATTAAATAATCTTGCGAAATTTCAATATCATTAATTACATATTTTTTAACTTCGCTCCCACAATTTCCCAATGCCACAAAAGGCTTTTCATTTGTAAATATCGATGCAAAATAACTGTTGAGTTCATCTGCAACGGCAGCTGGTGTATTTATTACTATCCCCTTTCCCTTACGTAAAGGTCCGATCTGGTTTGTCCTGCTCTTCTTGGCATTTATATATGTGAAGAATTCTTTATACCCCCTCTTTGCTCTGTTTGCTAGTGATTTCTCATAAACTGCCTTTGCCTGTCGAACCTTTTCTGTGGCTCTATTACACATCACCTTGTAGCTGTTATAGGCTTCAGTACTTTTTATTGTTCTGTAACCTTTCCATGCCACCTTTTTCTGCTCAAGTAATGCGGCAACTTCACTAGTCATCCAACTTGGAACCCTCCTCGTGGAGTATTTTTTTAATGGTATACACGCATTCAAGGCATCTGTGATTAATGTTTTAAAAGCGTACCACAGTTCAATTGTATTCATTCTCTGCGCGATATCTACCCAGTTAATAGAGGCCATGTAGTACCTTAAGGCATCGTAATTTCCTTTTCAGAAATTAAAACCCATTCCTTTGCCTTTTACTTCTGCTACCTCTCTCGTCATCATCCACCGTAGAACTCCGTGATCACTTTCTGCTACTGGTTCCTCTACTGTCAGCCCTGTTATGTCATCTGGTTCATGTGTGATGATGAGGTCTAGGATATTCTTTTCTCTAGTACTTTCCCTGACATGTTGATACAAATAACAGTCATCTAGTTGATTTAAAAATTTTGTTCCCCATGTCGAGTTTCCTTCCCATTTACTCCAATCAATTAGAGGCAAATTGAAATCACCCATAATAAGGCATTGACGCTTACTTGCCCATTCCATTTGCATGTAGAGGCTTTTGTCATAATCTTCACAATCACCTGGTCTGTAGATTACTCCTACTCGCATTATACCTTTGTTTCCAACTATCTCACACCATACAGACTCTATACTAGCATGTGAAATGTCTGAATCCGGGAAAGCTATCGTCGCACTCAGGCTGCTTCTGATAAG
Source organism: Mastigoproctus giganteus (assembly GCF_048544385.1). Classification (NCBI taxonomy): domain Eukaryota; kingdom Metazoa; phylum Arthropoda; class Arachnida; order Uropygi; family Thelyphonidae; genus Mastigoproctus; species Mastigoproctus giganteus. The sequence goes on along the minus strand of NC_143586.1, from coordinate 159,739,497 downwards.
AAGCATTACCCCACCACCCCTTCTATCTAACCTATCCTTCCTACATACATTATACAAGCCGTACTGAAACTCATCATCCCCAATTTCCCAATATGCCGAGGATCTATTTTCTAGAAGGAAAACAATGATAGAAATACACCAAAGGCAACCCGACTAGAAAGAATGCAGGTCAAACAAGTAAAAAAAAAAAACAAAAAAAAAACCCACCATACCACAGAAAGACAAGACTTCAGGAAGATTTGGATGGCCTACTGTGGACCCTAAACTGCACACTCCCTTGTGCGGTTTTTTTTTTTCGGGGAGGGGGGAGGGGGGGTATTTGATCTTCTCTCCTCGCCTCCCCATATTTTCACTGTCGTGGGGCATAGGTATGCTCCACTGAAAATGAGGGGGGGGGTCACCTTCCTATCCGACTCCTCCTCTTCCTATTTCATCCCCCCGTCTACACCCTCCCTCCCATCACTTTCTCTTGTACAGCGACTGCCACACATGTCCAAATTTAAATCACATCAAATTTTGCCCGACCTTTTAGGCTCTCTAGAAATAGTTCTTTCAGCGTAAAACCCCACGCAGCGCTTTCTAAATGCAATTTTACTTAAATCAACAGCGATAGCTCCAACCTTTTTTTTTTTTTTAGGTCCTAGTCACCGAAATCCCAGGAAAGTAAGTGACAGGACCTACCAGAGTATAATTAGTCTCTTGGTACACCCGGTCGGCGTCCACGTCGCTAGGTATGGTAACGCCGGGTCCCACTGGGGGCCTGGCGGCCAACAGGCCGGATGAACAATGGGCACAACAAACTACATACCACATGACCCATACATTATTTTTATACCTCTGGCATAGACAGGGTATTGTCACTCGATACATGGAACATATGCGGAGGTGGGAGAAATCCCCGGAGCCGTCAGACCATCAATATACCTATATCTATACGTCACCATCCCCATTTTTTCCCTCTGTTAGGGCATGGGCATGCCTCACTGACACCTATTGGGGTAGCCTTCCCTATTCACCCCATATTTCTGTCTCTCCCCCAGTCTTTAGTCTCCCTTCCCTACCCTATCTGAACACCAGCGATTGCCCTACACGTCCAAATTTAATCCTGTCCAAATTACTGTTCGCCAATAATTTAGGCCTTTCAAATCCTAGGGCTATTACACCCCACGAGAATGATAATTTTTTTTTTTTTTTAAGGTCCTAGCCACTGAAATTTCAGGAAATTAGGTGGCAGAACCTGCCAGAGTAAATATACCTCTGGTATGCCTGGCCTTCCTCCACAGGGCTGGGTGCTGGCAACGTTGGGTCTCAGCAGGGGTCCAGCTGCTAAATGGCCAGAAAAACAACGGTACATAACACTGACGATAGCGGAGACAAGTGATACATTGTTCCACGTGCACCAGGGGTCCAAGTTCCTGGCAGTGAAACATACCCTACACGATACAACCTCCTCCACCGGCTGCACTTTTGATACCATGCATGATGGATCAAGAGCCTCATGTTGTTGACGCCAAATCCGACCATCCACGGTGTGGAGTAAATAACGTGACTCATCCGACCAGCACACCTTCTTCCAGTCTTCTAACGTCCAACTTGCATGCTCTTTGCACCAAGCGGAAGAATCCCATTAGCATTGAGATTCCTCAAACCATTCAAGGCCTTATGCACCTCAATCAGATCACCTCACAGGTGCCTAGTCTCCAGAAGCTGCAATTTGCAAACTTAACCCTTTCTTGGTAAGAGCAACGCTTCGTTCCATTCACCAAATCCTTTCTAAAATGAGGCCTACAGACCTGTAGGCCTATATGCCTACAGGTCTGTAGGCCTCAGAGTACAGTATGCTGTACTCAAGGTGGGGCCTGACCATTGCCTCATACAAGGAGACAATCACCTCCTTATCCCTGATAGAAACATTGCTGTATATCATTGACAAGACATCATGAGCTACTCTTGCAGCCTGTCTGCACTGCTCAGAAAACATCATATCTGATTGCACAATTAACCCCAGGTCCTTTTCATTCTCCACTACCTTGAGTGTAGTACCACACAGTTGGTACGTTACTCTGGAGTTATGCTACCCATATGCAATACTTTACATTTGTCAATGTTAAACTTGAGTTGTCACCTCTCAGCCCTTCTGCTCAATCTTTCTAGATCCTGTTGTAGTAGCTTACTACAACAGGATTTAATAATCCTGCCAACCTTCGTATCGTCTGAAAACGTGGACATTAAGCCTGATATACCTTCATCAATATGATTAATAAATACAGAAAACAACTATTGGCCCAACACCGAACCCTGGGGGACTCCACTAATAACATTAGTCCATGAAGAGCAGTGTCCATTGATAACCACTCTGTCTTCTCCCACTCAACAATTCCTTTATCCACTGTAGCTACTTACCCTTAATGCCATGTTGCTCCAATTTTCACAAAGCTTTTAATACCGTTCACACACAAGTAGTCTTGTATGTGAACGGTATTAAAAGCTTTCCTAAAAAAATAAAAATATATGATATCAGAATTATTTTTTGCATCCAATTCCTTTGTGACCACATCATAGTATCCAATCAGATTTATCAGACAAGATTTCCCTTTAACAAACCCATGCTGTGTCTGAACTATAACTGCAGTCTTGTTTAGATGATCTGCAATGCGTCTTTAACCAGTAACTCCATTATTTTCCCTGGAACAGAAGCTAAACTAACAGGTCCGAAATTACTAATGTCACTTTTTCATCTCCCTTTGTGAATTGGAGGCACATTTGCATACCTCCAGTCCATGGGGACCCCCGAGTCCAAGGAAGCTTTCATAATTATAGCTAAGGGTTTACTTACTTCATTTGCTGCCTCCTATCCACCCCAGATTCCTTTCTTATGTTCAACTTCAACATTTTCTCCTCCACTTTCCTCTCAGTTATTACAAAATAATTTTGCTCCCTGCTAGAGTTTGATAAGCTTCTGGCCTCCACTTCCCTCCAGACTTCCTCAAGTGTGAATGTAGATGCAAAATACTCATTCAGTTTGTCAGCTGCCTCAACAGGATCATCAACAATCAAACCATCGATATAATCTCATTTGTGACTTGGTTACAGACTAGCTTATATCTAACATAGTCTTCTGTGTCACCTGAAAATTTACATGTATTCGATGCATTTTTCTTCTCTACCACGAGTCTCATTGGTTCATCTGTCATCTATTTAGGCAGATGAACCTTGAACAGTACTTCTTAGTTGGAACAAAAACTTTTATAGCTTCCAAGAAAGATTACTTTCTTGAATGCTTCCCATTTAGAATTTGCTGTTGGTAACATCATCAGTTGGTCCCATTGTATACAATTTAATAACTATCTGAGACCACTGCAGTCACCTTTACGAAAGCAAAAACCCTTCCCTTTACCTCTGATGGTAGTTACATCTTTAAGTAAATCCCACATCAGCACACTGTGATCACCCACCTAGTGGTTTCCCTATCTGCAGATTGTTAATGCACGAATAATCACGGCTGATAATCAGATCAAGAGTATTACCCCCTCTAGTTGCCTCTTGAACATGCTGCTGTAGAAAACAGCATGTTTCCTGGATTTATCATCGAATAAATCCACGAAAACCTTGCTAGTGTGCGATGACAAACCCACAATTTACAGTCAATATCTGGGAAGTTAAAATCTCCTATTATAAGTCAATCTGATTTCTCTGTAGTTGTTCATTGTACAGTACTCATCAGAGTCATTAGGCGTATAACACGCTTATGTCACACCAAACTGATACAACATTGCGGTGTCCATCTAGGTCAACTGGATGCACTTCGTAAGATTTTATGTGCTTCTCAGCTAACAGCATAACCTCTCCTCCCTTCCTATCCGTTCCTTATATGTGTGATACCACGTCTCTGATGTCCCAACAATATCTGACTTTGATGTCTTGACCAGCACCTGAAATTCATCAAATTTATTTGATAAACTCCTAGCATTGGTGTACATGCAAGCATACATGCACCTGTTCTTACTCTTAGTTATCCTAACACAGCCCGTTTACTTACTTGTTCCATGATCACTCCAAGCAGTCCTGGAAATCCCTTGCTTTTAAGGCTGTTGCTCATTCCAATAGAAGCAGTGGAAGAATCACTTTCACTTCTGCCTGCGGCTTCGATATATTAGTCTGTGAACCGCTCTCCCAAGCTAGCAACTTCCACCCCACCTAACACTGCCTCGATAGCATCAGCAAATATTCTTGCACCCTTTCTATTTAAGTGTATCCCATTGCTGAAGAAGTAGTCTCTCGTGTTAACAAGCACAGAACACGCTGAGAAAAATTCTAACCAATGAGCGTTGCACAATCTCTCCCGGGCCGAATTGATTGACAGGGCTCTCATCATATACTCTCTCTCTCTCTCTCTCTCTCTCCCCCCTATCGTGTCTGGGCAGAATGGCAGACTCTTTCAAATTTAAACCTAACTTGCGACTTTATTTCAACATTGACCTGTACTTGTTAAGTAAGTCCGCACGTCTCCTACTTTTAATGTCTTTAGTGCCAACGTGTACAGCAATATCACCCTTGTGCCCTTAAAAGATGACATATGCTCTACAACGTCTGTAACGAACAACTATACAGAGAAACAGTGGACCAGTAAACCAGAATGTCTTATAATATAGGAATTTAACCTTCCAGGTACTGACTTGCAACGTGTGGGCTATCTAGTCACACAGCACAAAGATTTTATGGATTTATTGGATGACTGTTTTCTATACCAGCATATTGGATAGACAACAAGAGAAAGCAATACTCTTGATCAGATTATGAGAGGTGACTCCTCGTGCAAAAATTTCCAAATAAAGGAACCACTAGGTGAAAGCGATCACAGTATATTGACCCAGGGTATATAACTATTGTCAAATGTAAATGGGGGAGGTTTTTCTTTCGCAAAGGTGACATCAATAGTCTTAGACAGTTTTAAATTCTGTTCAGTAGAACCAACTGATGCTGTAACCAACTGCAATTCTAAATAGGAAGCTTTCAGGGAAGTAATTGGAGAAGTTACTAGACATTTTATATCAACTAAGAGATACTATCCAAATCATACACCTACATGTATATCAGATGAACTATTGAGACTAGTGGCAGAAAAAAAAAAAAAAAATACAAGGAATGCGTATAAACTAGTCTGCAATCAACTCACGAATATGGGGGGGGGGGTAAGTAAGCTGTGTGGTAAAGAATGCAAAGAAAAGTAGCAAAGACTTCTTTATGTTAAACTAGAAGGATAGGGATGAATCACTTTGATCCACTAGATGCGAATTATATGACTGAAGATGATCCCGTTCACGTTGCTGACACACTGAACAGATAATTTTGCATTAATATTCACACTGAAGAATTAGAGATGCGGATATCAGAAGTATATCAAATTCTAACATGGAGCTAAATGATTTTGTGATTACTAACTGAGAGGAAAGTGGCAGAGAAATTGTTGAAGTTGAACTTAAACAAGGAACACGGGGCGGATGGGCTCTATCCATTTATATTAAGAGAGGCAGCAAAAGAGGTCAGCATATCTTCAGCCATAATTATGAGAGCATTCTGGGTTTGAGGGAAGGTCTCTATGAACTTGAGATGTGCAAATGTATGCTCAATTCACAAATGGGAATGAGCATACATTTGCACTTCTTTGGTTAAGCTAGACCTGTAAGCTAGTCTTCAGGTCTAGCTTAACCAGTGACTTCATCATTTTTCCTGTTCCAGGGAAATAACGAAGTCGCTGGTTAAAAAAATAATGCAGGACCATCCAGACAGAAATTGGGTTATATGGGGTCACGGCATGGATTTAAGTGGCAATCTTGTCTTTTTGATTGGATATTATGGTGCAGTAACGAATGAACTGGGGCAAAAAAATATTTTAATGTTATACAATTAGATTTTCAAAAAAGCTTTTGATACTGTTCCACGTTAAACATCATTGTACAAATTAGGGCATTTTAGCATTATTGAAAGGCAGCTGCTATGAATAAAGGGATGATTGATTGGGAAAATACAGAGGGTGGTTATTAATGGATACTGCTCTTCTTGGATTAATGCCATTGGTAGAGTTCCCCTAATGAAGGATACCAGGCTTTCATTGTCTAAGTTTACAGATGATACAGAGTTCGACAGGGTGGTTAATGACAGTAATTAGGGTTTTTCTACTGGAACAAGACCTACAAAAATTATGCGGACTGGGTTGAGAAGGGGGCAATTGAAGTTTAACATTGAAAAGTGCAAAAGTACTGCATATGGGTAGCAGTAATCTCAGAATGACTTAATAACTGCATTGTATCACGCACATCAAGGAACGAAAACGACTTGGATAGTTAGACGATATTCCCTGAGCAGTGCAGTCGAGGAGAGCTCATAGGGTTTAGTCAATGATATATAGGGGTTTTACCAGCTGGGATAAGGCAGTGATTATATCGGTGTGCAAAGCAATGGTTCAGCCACATCTTGAGTACCACATAAGGCCTGTAAGCTTCATTTTAGACAGGATACGGATCTGTTTGAACGTGTCCAGAGAAGGGAAAAGAGATTAAGGAGGAGAACAAAAGGTACTTTTCCATTTTTATCAAGAAAATTCTCCAAGCTTCTGGAAACTAGACACCTGCGAGAAAATCTGGTTGTGGTGTTTAAGGCTTTGAATGGACTGAGTAAGCTAAATGTGATGCATTCTTACTCTTGCTCAGACAACGCATATAACGGGGCATAAATTAAAATTGAGGAAGGATGGTTCCGATAGATGTGCGGAAATTTTTTTTTCAACCAAAGGTAGTTGATTGTTGGAACAAACTTCCATCAGGGGTTGTGGAAGTGAAATATGACAAGCGGAGGATAGTTCGAATAAATTTAAGGAAGAATTATACAATTTATTAGACGGGATGTACAGGTGATATGCGGGGTTTTTTTTGGTTTTTTTTTGCCTTATGCTGTATGAACTTGCATCATTTTCGGCTACTAACACATACACTCTCTACATAACAGATTAAAAATTTAACCGAACTTTGTTTGCCAGTTTAAAACAGATCAGAGAAGCCCAAGTATTATATAGATTTCATTAAATTCTTTAAATATTTAGAAGTAACAATAAATAAGTCGTAGGCCTAAATACTGGAACTGCAAAGAGATATTTAAAATAATTTTTTAGCAGAAATGATTTTTAGGAGGGAAGTGATACGAATTCTTCTTCTTTTGAGGTCTCTTAGAGAGAGAGAGAGAGAGAAGGGGTTACTGAAGAAAAGTACATAAAACAGTTATTATCTGGTATTAGTATGCAAGTCAAATAAGATTGTGCATATGGTTTCATTGAACTAAAATAAACGAAAAAAAAATTATCAGGAATAGTAGCAGAGCCATTAAATCCTTGTATGTATGGAGGGAGGGACATATGATAAAATATGTATGATACCGTTTGAGGTGGTGTAGTTGTATTGACGATCGCGGTCCCTTATCGGAAGATCGCCATTAAGTACGGGTACCTTATGTATCTTTCATGATAATGTCCAAAACAAGCTGGAGTACATATGATATTAGAGAACAGAGACAGGAAGAAAACTACCTCCCATAGTGAACGCCACGTTAAGAACTAATGGAAGAGTCTAGAGGAAAACAAGAAAAGATGTACAGTACGTTTGGATGGCGATTAAAGCAAGTCACAATAATTTAATAGCAATTCTACGTTATTTTTATTTATTTATTTTTAACCTTGAGATGGATACACACATAAGGCAAATGTATTTCAACCGATAATTCTCACTTAATCCTGTTCCCTGAGACGGGGTTAGCAGGGAAACCTAAATTTTCGTCCGGGCACGACGATTTTCTACTTTGGATTAAGGGTGTGTGTGTGGGGGGGGGGGAGAAGGGAGAGTGACGTTTTTTCCATCAAAAGGTAAATTAGTGATCCCAATTATATTTTTAAAATCCAAGATACATCTCGGGTTAAAGAAAACAATTTCTATGACTACATTAAACGCAATAGATATAATTTCATAAAAATTAACTCGCACTTAATATTAACATCAGAATGAAAAACTAAGCTTAATCAGGATACGTGAAATAAATGAGAGAATAGCTGTGGAATGAAGGCAAACAATTATTACCCAGGATTTGTATCTTATACTTTCTGTCCCCACAAGGGTAATTTATCAGGGTAATTTTCAAGTGCATTAAAATTGACCAAAATGGGAAAATGAGAATATTTGGTGATATGATGTCAGGTTGCTCATGTTGCTGTTGTATAGAGTTGGTCTCGACTCTGCTTGGCTTCTTCCAGCGACATGTGGCCCTTCAATAAAATCTTCAATTATTTGGAGGCCTAATCGACCTGTAATAGTTTTGCAAGGGCTTTTGCTTGTAAGTTCCTTGCAGTAATTTTATGTTTCCATGAGGTAACACTCATATTCGTCAAGAGAACCTCTCTTTCTATTGTAAACGCCTTGCCGACGACTCCGTTCATGTCTTTCGGATAGAACTTTAGGTTAGGAAACATCCCTGTATTTGATATTCGAGTGCAAGCACGTACTCAATATTCCGAATCACAAAATAATAAAATTAACAGTTATACTGGCCAAAGTAATTCTTCACATATTTCTATCATCCTTGAAAAAGTATGTTTCAAGAATGTCTATAAAATTTAATATTGAAAGACTACCATATGCTGTTTTTATGCCCATATATATACATATACAAGACGATCTCAGGTAGATTAATGGGGTTATATCCCCCCCCCCCGGATCATGATCAAATTAATGTGGATTTTTTGCGGTTACATAATGGTCAGATATATATATATATATATGATGTTAGCGTTTCTATCATTTTTTCTTATTTATTTTAATATATATTTCAGTAATTTTTATTTTTATCTCTCTATTTAATTCTTGGATTAATTTGATTATATGTATATATACCATCACGAGCAAATTAATAGCAATTCATAAAATATCCGTATGCGGGCCTCTACAGAAGAAACCAGAAAAAAATTTTAAAATAATGATTCTGCAAACAATAATTAGGCACCTCAAAAGCAACCACTTAGATGCGCATAATCATTAAAACATAATGAAATTAATACAATGCACATCCTGGATCTGGAGATATCACATATCACAGCCCTTGACAACTGTCTTTATTTTGTTTAAAGCATACCTCGCGAAATACGTTGTCTTGCGGTGACCCTGACTGAAAAAAAAAAACTAATGAACAAAATACTACCAACCGTTGATGTTCACTATTTGGAATTAGTTTTATGATAGTAACCATTTCGATTTTTTTTTTCTTTTTTTTTTAGCGTCGGCCCAAATCCTTATTGATCGTACATAATGACATTAGCCAAATTTCACAACTTAATGCTCTGTACATGTGGTAGTCCAAGGTTAATTTTATGCCTTGGAAGGTTCACAACATACAAAGCCTTCTATGCACACAATTTTGTGGTTCCATTTACAAGACGATTCCATTTTGCTGTTGCAGTAGTAGTAGTACTAGTAGATGTACGTGATGCAAGAAAGCAAGCTACATAAGCTTGCTTTCTTGCAGCCAAAAAAGAAAAAAAAAAAAAAAAAAAAAAAGGTGATTTAACACTTTGAAAACAGTGAAGACGGGCAAAAATTGATATATTCGCAACTCCTATGACGCGGCAAAAAGTGATATTACAATTAAGACTGAAGGAATGTGTGGGGGGGGGACACTGAAATTGATGATGTATAGAAATGAGGCGTTCAGTGGCAATTAAAGAAAATAGATGATCTCAGAATGTCACTAAAAATGCACTGTCATCATTACCATTGAGACTTTTTCCCAGATAACCTTGGACACACATTGAACATAAACATAGTGAAAGTTTCCATTAAGATGAGGGCCAGTCTAGACGAGTGATCAAGTCAAAAGGTACAGAAATATTACTCTTGAGCGAACGTGGTTCAAGCTTGTTTGACTATTAATTGCACTGTCGTTCCTCTATTTCTGTACTTGAGTAAATTTCTCTGATCATATATGGTGGTTATGGTCCAATCGCGTTTCCACTGCACCACTTGATCATCACGCAATACAGCAGAAACCCCCAAACGACAATGCGCTAGTCCCACTGGAACTAGTTGTTCTCCACAACTCTATTGTCAGGGACACGGAAAATATATTGCGCAAAAAGGATAGGTGAAATAGAACCAGGATATGTCTGGCAGGGGAAAGTTGTAGAGCAGATATCATCTCTTGAGAGCAGAAAAGATGATATTGTTGTACATGTTGGCAATAATTACATTAAGAGTAGATCTGCAGACTTACTTAACAAGTACAGGACAACGTTGAAAAAAAGTCGCGAGTTAGGATTCAGTTCGAAAGTGTCGGCAATTCTGCCCAGATACGATAGGAGGGAGTACATGATGAGAGCCGTGTCAAGGAATCCAGCGCTAGAGAGATTGCAAGGCTCATGGGGCGGCTGCATCTGGAGAGATGAGACACTGCTTAAATAAAAAGAGTGCAAGATTTGCTAATGATATCGAGGCAGTGTTACGTGGGTCGGAAAACTTTCACCTTAGAGGGATACACAGATTAAGAGACTCAAAATAGCCACAGGCAGAGGTAAAAGTGATTCTTCCACTGCTTCTACTGGAATGAGAGGCAGCCTTGAAAGCAAAGTGCTTGGGATTTCAAGAACTGCTGGGAGCCATCGCGAAACAAGTAAATACATAGGTTATGTTAGGTTAACTAACAGTAAGAACAGCTGCACGTACACTGAGTGAACAGAATAATGGGATATCTACCTAATAACGGGTAGGCCCATCTTTCGCTGGATAAGGACAGTCACACGGTGAGGCATTGACTCCTCTAGTTCATGAAAGCGTTCCACAGGTATTTCCATCCATGTTTACTGCACCACTGTCCATAATTCCGTCGCTTTCCTGGGTGGAGGATCCAAAGATAGAATGGACCTTTTCGCAGACCCCCAAAGATGCTCCACAGGGTATTCATGCTGGTGAACGGGAAAGCCATTCCATGATGGTAAAATCTGCGGAATGCTCTTCGAACCATGTTCTAGTCACCACGGCTCTATATGGAGGCGCATTGTCCTGATGGAAAAGTCAATTGCCCTGTGGGTGCAGGATGGCCATGAAGTGATGCAGATGGTCTGCAAGGATGGACACTTAACCTGGACCATTCAGAGATGCGTCTAGACGTACGGTCCCAACGTATGCCAGTTGAACACGCCCCAGACCATTACCGACCGTCCACCTGCCTGAACAGTTCCTTGTTGACATGACGGGTGCATAGCTTCGTGCGGTTTCCGCACGATACGCCCCCTTCTGTCCGCTCGAAATAACTGAAAACGGGACTCATCAGACCAGGATACCTGTCTTCAATCATCCAAGGTCCAGTGCCGATGTTATTTCGCCCAGTTGGGGGTATAGAGTCCTGTTTCGTGGCGTAAGCAAGGAATCCTGGGGAGGGGGGGTCAGCGGCTCCCATAACCTAATGCGGCTAATGATCAAATCCACAACCCTGATAGTCTCAGAAGCGCTCTCAATAACACAGACGGATTAAGGCGGATGTTTCCTGCCAATACTCTGGAGCTGTTTAGAGACCTCAAAATAGACCCAGACAGGTACTGCCATGAGAAAACTTACAGGAAACTCATTGCAGGGAATTCAAGAACGTAATTCAAGAAAGACTTCAAGTGCTCTCTAACTTATAAAAATCTTAAATGAACGATTTATGGTGTTTCCAAAAGACTCTTATAGGACTAAGGGTATTCCTTTTTGTTGAGAGAATGATAATCAGGATCAATTGATAGTGTAAATGATGATGTCATTTTTCTATGTATGTATAATGTTTTTTAATTTTGTAATTTTTCTATAAATGTATGATTTCTGTATGTATGTAATTTTTCCTCTATATTTATTTATCTTATGTATTTGCTGATATTTTATCCTATGTTACATTCTAATAAGTTTAGTTGGATGTATGTATGAGCCACCCTCCTAGATAATTTCTGTACAGGGGTGTTTGTTGAATAAACTGATGATAATAATAATAATAATAATAATAATGATTGTCTGATGGTCTTGGTGGAGACGTTTCTGGCATCTCCCTCGTTGAAGTCAGTGGTGATTTGTGCCACTGTCTCTCTCTGGTTGGCTGAAACAATGCGAGATAGACGTCGACTGCCACGTTCATCCACAAGCTTTCTCCGCTAACAGCGCTGTCCACAATGAGATGTTATTTCGAAAATGGCGTATTCCCGATACACTCTTGATACTGTTGAACAGGGATAGTATAATTTCTGTACTACCTCCATTAGATAGAGTGACTCATGCGGCGGGCACCCACTATCATCCCTCTTTCAAAGTCAGTTAACTCACAACGTTTATCCATACTAACATCGAACTACCGTCTACGTGAACGCAGTATACCTATATACCTGCCAAGAGATGAGTTCGTCCACTAGCGAGAGGGGAGTAACAGCGTCGCGTTTATAAGGAACCAGGTATCCCATGAATTCTGTCCTTTCAGTGTATGTTCTTGAGTCCTTGCATGAATACCAATGCTAGGAGTATAATAAATAAATTTGATGAATTAGAAGTGCTGGTCAAGACAAAATGTAAATACTGTTGGGATTTCAGAGAGGTGGCGTCACTATAATATAAAGAATGTAGAATTTGAATAAGGAAAGTACGACGTGTAGAGAAAGGGCAGAGAGGATAGGATGGGAGAGTGGTTATGCTCTTAGTGAAGAAGCAAATGAAATCTAAAGCAGTACATCCAGTTGACATGGGTGGCAAGTGCATTGTTGAGTCAGTTTTGTGTGACATAGGCACTAGGAAAACAAAAACCGAAAAGAGTGTGTTATAGTCCTAATGACCCTGACAAGTAGAATGAACAATGTACAAAGGAATACCGTGGGCGAGTAAATCCGAATGTCTTAAAATGTGCCATTTTAACTTTCCAGATATTGACTAGAACTTTTGGATTGATCACTCGCAGACTAGCAAAACTGAATCTTTGGATGACTGTTTTCTGTGGCAGCACGTTAGAGAGGCAACAAGAGGGAATAATACTCTTCATCTGATTATCAGCAGTAATTATTAATGCATTAGGAATGTGCTGATAAAAGAACCACTATATGGCAGTGATTATAGTGTATTGATTTGGGATTTACTTAAAGGTGTAACTACATCACAGGTGATTGGAGGGTTTTTTGCTTTCGTAAAAGTTAATACAATGGTCTCAAACATTTTTTAAATTCTATACAGTGGGACAAAATGATGAAGTTACCATCAGCAAATTTTAAATGAGAAGAATTCAAGGAATTCATCACAGAAGTTACTCGGCTTTTTATACCACTAAGATATACCCTTCAAGGTATTGGCCTAAATGGGTATCAGATGAACTGATGAAACTCGTTGCAAAAAAGAAAAGTGCATGGGACACATAAAAAATGTCGGGCAACACAGAAGCCTATGGTAGATATAAACTAGTCTGTAAACAAGTCATAAAGGAGGTCAGGCACGCGAGGGCAGATTACATGAAATCTTTGGCGAAGGATGCAAAGAAAAACAATAAATGCACCTTCAGTTATGTAAACACTAGAGGAAAGGGAATGAATCAAATTAGTCCACTCGATACCGATAGTTTGACTGTGATGAGTCTGCTCAAGTTGCTTACAAACTGAATGAGTATTTTCATATACATTCACACATGAGGAATTTGTTGGAAGGGGATATCAGAAGTTTATCAGGCCCTGACAGGGAGCTAATTACTTTGGAATAACTGAGAGGAAAGTTGAAGAGAAATTGTTGAAGTTAAACATAAGAAAGGCACGTTGGGCGGATGGAATCTATCCAGTTATATTAAGGGAGGCAGCGAAGGAAATGAGCAAATCCTTAGCGATTATTATGAGAACGTCCTTGGATTCAGGGGAGGTAACAGTGGACTGGCGATCTGCAATATATCCCCAATTCACAAAGTGAGATCAACGGATTATAAGAGTAATTACAAACCTGTTAGTTTCACTTCCATTCCAGGGAAAATAATGGAGTCACTGGTAAAAGAAGTAATGCAGGATTATCTAGACAAGTCCGCAGTTATAGTTCAAACACAGCAGGGATTTGTTAAGATTGGATACTATGATATGGTCACAAAGGAACTGCATGCAAAAAATAATTTTGATATCATATACTTGCATTTCACGAAAGCGTTTACTACTGTTGCACATAAGATATATTGCTGCACAAATTGGAACATTATGGCATTAAGGGCAAGTTGCTGCTCTGGATAAAAGAGTAATTGAGTGGAAGAAGACAGAGAATGGTAATTAATGGATTAATGTTCTCTTAGGTAATTAATGGATTAATGTTCTCTTAGATAATTAATGGACTAATGGACTCTTCGTGGACTAATAATATTAGTGGAATCACCACAATTCGGTGTTGGGCCCATTTTGTTTTCTGTATATATCAATGGTAATGATTAAGGCAAATCAGATTTAACGTAGAAGATGATAAAAAGGTTGGCAGCGTGGTTAATGACAGTAAGGACAGTATGCTACAGCAAAAGGATCTAGAAATGTTAGGCAGATGGGCTGAGAAATGGAAATTCAAATTTCACATTAATAAATGCCAAGTACTACATATGGGTAGCAGTAAACCTAGAGTAACCTATCAACTATGTGGTACTACACTCAATGAAGAAGAAAATGAAAAATACTTGGAGGTAATCAGATATGCGGTCAGTCAATGACATACAGAAATTTTGCTACCAGGGATAAGAAGGTGATTATTTCATTGTACAGTATAAGGCAAGGGTCACGCCACATCCTGAGTACTGCATACAGGTCTGGAGGCTTGATTTTGGTGACCTGTTCGATGCTGTTGTTGTTGTTGTTGGGTGTTTTAGAAGCATCGTTGCTCTGTGTATGTTGCGTGTGTTCTGAGGTCTATTTTCTGTTTGCTGGACGAAAAACCCGAGTTTCCGAGAGAGAAAAAAATCCATGTTATACTCCCCTGAGACTGATTCTGAGCCACGTTGTGAAAAAGACCCATAAATAATTCCTTCCGTCATCGACGGGATTCGAACTCAGGTATGTTCAGGTGGTGTGGGGAGGACGTTGATCCTACGAACTGTGCTAGCCATGAGGGCACCTGCGAGGTTATCTGATTGAGGTGTTTAAGGCTTTGAATAGAAGAGCAAGCACAATGCTCATAGGATTTTTCCTCTTTCTCAAACCAACACATCAGCGGGCACAAATTCAAATTGAAGTAGGACGGTTGCAGAACAGATTTGCGGAAGTTTTCATTTAGTCATGTGGATGGTTGATTGCTGGAACAAACTTCCATCTGTTGTCATGCAACTTGATAGCTTAAATAAATTCAAGGAAGAACTAGATAAACTCTTGGAGGAAACGAATAAGTGAAATGGGAGTTTTTTTTTTTTTTATTTTTTCGGCTGATGGTGTACACTGAAAGGACAGAATTCATGATGCGATAACTGATTCCTGGGCAACGCGACGCTGTTACCCTTCTCGCTAGTGGACGAATCCACTGCTTGGCAGGTATATAGGTACACCGCATCACTGCATTCACGTAGACGGTAATTCGATGCCAGTATGGATAACCGTCGTGACTTAACCGACTTTGAAAGAAGAATAATAATGGTGCCCGACGCATGGGTCACTCCATCACGGATGTGGTACAGAAGTTGCACTATCCCCGTCCGACAGTATCAAGAGTATATCGGGAATACGCCATTTGTAACGTCGCCATCGACGTCTGTCTCGCATTATTTCAGCCAACCGCAGAGCGACAGTGTAAAGTGTTTTTGGGTCAAACGGCACCCGGGGTTCCCCCCATCTCCGCGTAGTATACATTGTCGTGTGATACAGTACAATGTAAAGGCCAGAGATTGAAAAGTGTGTGGATCTTGTATATGTGTAATGTTTTGTACCCTTGTTCATCATGTTGGAAGATTGCACATGTAAAATTGTTAATTAAAAGTGTAGATCGTTTGTTAAATGAAACCGGTGCTTATCGTCCAATTGCCCTGTTATCTGTGTTAGCAAAAGTGTATGAACGTCTGATTATAAATAGATTAATGGTTAATTATGAAATCAGAGGTTTGATGTCTACAAACCAGTATGGCTTTAAGAAGAATTTTTCAACAGAAGATGCTGCGCATGAATTGGTTAGATGTGTAGAGGGCAATGGGAATAGATATGTACTAGGTGTGTTTATCGATTTTAAGGGTGCATTCGACCGACTGTGGTGGAAAGGAGTAATGTATAGAATTAGGCAGACACAGTGTTCAAATAAGTTGTATGATGTATTTAAGAGTTACTTTTCTGATAGACAAATTGTAATTAAAACTAAGTATACTCAAATTGTTAAGGATATGTCTAGGGGATGTCCACAAGGCTCGGTGATTGGCCCCTTTGCCTGGAACATCGTCTTTGATGAATTTTTAAATGTGAATGTTCCTGGTGTTATAAAAATTGCATACGCAGATGATCTGGTCCTATTGATAGAAGGTAATGCGAGATCACAGATTGAAGATAGAGCAAGTGAAGTGCTTAATGATCTTGCTTGCTGGACCAAGAAGAATAAGTTGGAAATTTCAAAAGAAAAAACGGTCCAGATGTTACTGAAAGGCCGGTTAAGCCAAAATCGTCACCCTGTTGTGAAGCTTCTGGGCGATGCCGTTCGATACGTAAAAGCAACTAAATATTTGGGCTTGAAAATTGAAGAACGTTTATTTTTTACTGAACACGTTCGTTATTTAAAAGAAAAAATAAGTACTCTCTATGCTAAGCTCCGGAGGGTAATAAGAGTTGACTGGGGAATTAAAGGAAGAGCAGTAAATTTATTATACGAATGTCTTTTTATCCCTATAGTCACATATGCCTCTGGAGCTTGGGTACATAGGGTACCAATTAAGATAACTCAAAAATATCTATTGCAAGCTCAAAGATTTGCTTTGCTTGCGATTACTAGAGTGTGTCGAACGGTCTCGACAGAGGCTTTGCAGGTTATCTCTGGGAGAGTCCCTGCCCAGTATAATGTCCTTTTATCTGGATTATTATATTTCACAAAAAGAAATATAAGGAAAACATATTTTGGAATATCTTCATGTCCTGATGTAAATAAAATCTATACTAAATTTGATATTAAATTAGAAAAGATCAGGATAACTCAAGAAATAATGCAGATGTGGCAAATACAATGGGATAGCTCTGACAAGGGTCGTCAGACGTATCAGTTTCTACCTAAAGTAGATATAGTAAATAAAAGTAAAGTGTGGCTGCAATTTGGATTGCATGCCACCTTTTTATTGACTGGTCATGGGCTCTCTCTGAGATTATTTCAGCTTGGGTTGAGAGAGGATGGCTTATGTAGCTGCGGGCAAAATGAGACTTCAGAACATATAATGTTGCACTGTGTAAATTATACACAGTATAGAATGGAACTTAGTTTGTCCTTGGGAACTTTAGAGAAGGAGACCTTTCATATCATGTTCGCAGATAAAAGAATGTTTGCATATTTCAATAAATATGTGGAAAAGGTTTTCATTAAAAGAAGTATGCTAGATAGTAGAAGCCTGCCTCCCCGAGGAAGGGATGGTAACTCTCCTCATTAAGATCTATAGATACGTCAAAATAGATTTTACGAGAGGCGAAATGGCACAACGATTTGGATTAATTGGATGTTTAAATTATGTTTTGTTGCGTTATCGTATTTTAGTTCATAAATTGAATTCTATAAGACTCTGAAACATTATTCCCTTTAAGACATTAACCATGGATGGGCTTAGGCCGAGGGAATGGAATGCTTAAAGGAGGTTTAAATGAAAAATGAATACCCTTGTTCATCTGGCCTTTTAGACGTTGGCCCCTAATGGGACCCACTGTTGCCCACACTTGGCCTCGTGGAGGCTGACCAGGTACACCCAGTATAGTTATATTTACTCTGGCTGGCCTCCCACCTAATTTCCTGAGATTTCAGTGGCTAGGACCTAAAAAAAAAAGAAGAAAAGTTACTATATTTTATGTTGAAAGGGGTAGGCCGAATGGTAATAGGGTTGTTTCATGGTTGACTTAAGTTTTTGAGTGTGGGTTTGGAAAATTTTTGGTTTCATTAGACGCGGTCGCAAAGTTAGAGAAAGACTGGGGAGACTGAAGATTGGGGGGGGGGGATTAGACAGAGGTGAGGTCAATAGAGAAGGCAACCCCAGATGGTCAGTGAGAGATGCCCATACCCCACCAGATGGAAGAAAATAGGGTGATGTGGAGGAGAGGAGACAATTGACTTCTCTCCCCACCCAGGAAGTAGGAAGAAAGTACTGTGCAAGAGTGCACTGGTATGGGGAGGCCAATGGCCTTAGAGGCAAGCTGCAGCAATAGTCATGTCCGGTGAGGTTGTTTCAGAGGTCACAGCCGCTGATATCAGGTTCAGTAGATGTGTAGAGTCAAGTCTGACGTGGTGATCACTGGTGTCTTCCGCCGCAGATGGATCTCCAGACAGGGGAGCAGCGGACTGTGTCAGTTCCGTGTCCGGTTCTGGTCCTGTTGCAAAAGGTCCTTAGTGTGGTTAGCTCAATCTTTCCGTTTGAATGTTTCTGTTCAATTAGGTTGTTTCATTCAATTACTGGCTTTAGTTGTGATGAATAGCAATAAGTGTCCTCCGCCTAGAAAACACCTCTTGCGCAAACTTCGT
This sequence comes from Mastigoproctus giganteus, assembly GCF_048544385.1. Lineage (NCBI taxonomy): Eukaryota > Metazoa > Arthropoda > Arachnida > Uropygi > Thelyphonidae > Mastigoproctus > Mastigoproctus giganteus. The sequence goes on along the minus strand of NC_143586.1, from coordinate 159,720,775 downwards.
GAAGGCTAGGAACTCCTCCCTCGAGTCCAGAAAGTGATGCTCCAGTCTCCTGCGATAGTGGCGCCGACTTCAACGAGGGAAGTGCCAAAAACATCACCACCAAGACCATCAGGCGATCATTAGCAGCATTAGGTTAGGGGAGCCGCCGACCCACGAGAGTCCCATTGCTAACACCACGACGCCGACCGGGCTAGCCGGGTGGGTAAAGTGCCTGCTTGGCAACCCAAAGGTCGCGGGTTCGAATCCCGCCTCGGGCTTGGATCAGAATAGAAAATGGAAAAACTTTGGGAGGTGCAATATGGCCACAGAAGCCAATGCGCCAACAACTAACAAAAAAAAAAAAAAAAAAAAAACACCACGACACAGGTTTCTACGCCTCAACTGGGCGAAACAACATTGGCACTGGACCTTGGATGATTGGACGGCTCTCCTGGTCTGACGAGTCCCATTTCCAGTTATTTCGAGTGGACAAGAGGGTGCGTATCTGGCGGAAACCGCACACAGCTATGCACCCATCATCAGGCAGGACGGTCGGTAATGGTCTGGGGCATGTTCAACAGGCACACGTTCGGACCTCTGGTACGTCTAGACGCATATCTGAACGGTCCAGGTTAGGGGTCAATCCTTGCAAATCATCTGCATCCCTTCATGGTCATCGTGCACCCACAGGGCATGGACTCCTCCAACAGGACAATGCACCTTCCCACAGGGCCGTGGTGACTGGAACATGGTTCGAAGAGCATTCTGCATATTTTACCACCATGGAATGACCTCCCCGTTCACCGGACATGAACCCTGTATAGCATCTTTGAAATGAAGTCGAAAGGTCCGTTCAGGCTTTGGATCCTTCGCCCAGGAATGCGACGGATTTACGTACGACAGCAGTGCAGGAAGCGTGGATGTAAATACCTGTGGAACGCTTTCGTGAACTAGTGAACTCCATTCCTGGCAGTGTGACTGCCCTTATTCGGTCGAAAGGTAGGCCTACTCGTTGCTAGGTTGGTATCCCATGATTTCTGTCTATTCAGTGTATATGCTTGCTTTCTTGCATCCTTTGCCACTGCTAATGCTATCTGTGTCAAAATAGCTTACTAAGTTAGCTAAATATCATTTTACCCTAATAAAATCACGCTTTATGTATTCAGAATGTTACATCTATCTAAATTCCCTGGATTGCACTCTTAATCTACTCTAAGATTTCCTCTACCCCTGAAGTCAGTCTAACGGTCGGTAATCACCAACTTCTCTCTTAGAACTGCCTTTATGTATTGGTGATATGCTAACACTTCTACAATCCAAACTATGTCTCCCGAGTCCAAAGATGCCCCCATAATTAACCTCAATGTTTCAATACACGCTCTGGCCGATTCTCTAAACTACTGTGTATATGAAATCAACAGGCTCGAAAGTTTTTCTAATAAGCAGTCATCTCTGTAATAAGCAATTTTCTAATAATTAGTCATCCCTGTAATTTCGAAATCACTAACATCAGATGGTTCAGCCACTCTTCAGCATAAATGGCAATAGGTACTTGACATCAGTAAAGACCGATGCCAAATATCAATCAGCAACATCAGCTGGGTTATCTAAGACTTTCCCACACCCAGTGTAAAAGGTTCTGATTCGTTTTCTTCTTGTCGGAAGCGTTCAGGAGGTATGGCCAACCAAGCTGTGTGTAATGGACCAACCTGTGCGTTCAGAAAAAATTGCTAGCTTGAGGGGAATACAAGGACTAATAGATTAACAGTAGCCACTGGCAGAGGTGAAAGTGATTCTTGCACTGCTTCTATTGGAATGAGCAGCAGCCTGGAAAACAAGATGCAGTATATTTCAGAGACTGCTGGGAGTGATTGCGGTACAAGTAAACACATGTACAAGTAAACACATGGGTACAAGTAAACACATGGGTGTTTTCTTGTACCGGCGTTTACTTGGTAACTAAATTTGATGAATTTCAGGTAAAACATGAAAGGCAGATATTGTTGGAATATAAGAGAAGTGGTGTCACACAGATATAAGGAATGCAGAATTGGGATTTGGGGAGTACAATGTGTACAGGAAGGACAGAAAGGGAGGAGGGGTTATGCTATTAGTTAAGAAACACATAAAATCCATGGAAGTGAAGCCAGTCGACATCGCTGGACAGTGTAGTGTCGAATCAATTTGGTGTGACATTAGTATCGGTATTAGTAATGGCCGCATGGTGCAAGAAAGTCTTTGGCTTATGCTGCACTAGCAAAAAAAAAAAAAAAAAACCCTCAGAATAAAACAATGATAAAAAATAATAATAAATAAATAAATAAATAATAATAATAAATAAAAGAAAAGGAAATTAAACCTATCATCCTATGCGCTTCCCTGACCCGAAGGTACTATCCAGATTACCTTTGAATTTCCCCAAACTGTCAGCCTCTACCACCCATGTAGGAAACTTATTCCAATAATTTATAACTCGCTGGCTAAAATAAAACTTCCTGCAGTCCAATCTACACATTTCCCCCCGTAACTTGAATTTGTGTCCCCTAGTTCTAGCATCATTTATAATCTTGAAAATTTCGTCCTCATTGATTTTACTGATGCCTCTCAGAGCCTTAAACACCTCAATCAAATCTCCTCTAAGGTGTCTAGTTTCCAAACTCTGCAACCCACATATTCGAAGTCTTTCTTCATAAAGATGACCTTTTGCCGATCTCACCAGAAGAGTTACCCGCCTTTGCACCCTTTCAAGAAGCTCGATGCCTTTCTTTAGGTGCGGTCTCCAAACTTGAACACAGTATTCCAAGTGTGGTCTAACATAAGCGTTATATAATGGGATTATCACGTCCCTATCTCTACTTGCAAAAGTTCGATAGATCATCGATAGGACACCATGGGCCTTCCTTGCAACCTGTTTACAATGCTCAGAGAATTTCATGGCTGACCGTATCGTAACACCCAAGTCCCTTTCGTCTAGTACTGGGTTTAGTTGAACTCCACCAAGTAAATAAGTTATTTTGGGATTACTGTTTCCCAGGTGTAATACCTTACACTTTGTTGGATTAAAGCATAGCTGCCATTTTTCTGACCATTCTTGAAGTCTATCTAGGTCTCCCTGAAGAAGCTCAGATTGAGAGTGATCATTAACTACTCTACCAATTTTAACATCATCTGCAAATTTAGACATCACGCGCTCTATCGCTTCATCGATGTCGTTTATGAAAATTAAAAACAACAGTGGTCCTAATACTGATCCTTGGGAAACCCACTTCTTACATAATCCCAATCTGAGGAATAGACATTTATCACAACCCTCTGCCTCTTGCCCTGAATTGGAATAGTATTGGAAGATTAAAATTGAGAGTAGGAGTGTGCTATAGGCCTAACGACTCTGATGAGTATAATAAGAAACTGTACAGGGAAATAGAGTGGGCCAGTAAATGCATGGGATACATATAAATTAATGGATGGCATGGAAGCCTATGATAGATATAAGCTGGTCTGTAACCAAGTCACAAAGGAGATTAGGCAAGCAAAGGCAAATTATGAGCAATCATTGGCAAAGGATGCAAAGAAAAACAGAAAAGAGTTCTTTACCTATGTAAACTCTAGAAGAAAAGGGATCATTCAGATTGGTCCACTGGATATTGATGGTTCAACAGTTGAGGATCCTACTCAGGTGGATAACAAACTAAACGAGTATTTTGCATCTACATTCACACATGAGGAGTTATTGACGAAGGCGAATGCCAGAGGTGAAGTAAACTCTGGCAGTGAGCTAGATGAGTTTATAATAACTGAGAGGAAAGTGGAGGAGAAATTGTTGAGGATAAACATAAAAAAGGCACCCGGGGTTGATGGGATCTATCCAGTTATATTAAAGGAGACAGCAAAGGAAGTAAGCAAACCCTTAGCCATAATTATGAGACCTTCTTTGGACTCAGGGGAGGAACCCATAGACTGGAGATGTGCAAATGTGACCTAAATTCACAAAGGAGGATCAAAGGCTGACACAAGTAATTATAGACCTGTGAGTTTAACTTCTGTTCCAGGAAAATTAATGGAGGCACTAGTTAAAGAAGCAGTGCAGGATCATCTAGACAAGACTTCAGTTATAGCTCGGACACAGCATGGTTTTCTTAAGGGAAAGTCTTGCCTGACCAATTTGATTGGATACTATGATGCAGTCACAAAATAACTGGATGCAGGGACTAACTTTGATATTATATATTTGGATCTTAGAAAGGCTTTTGATACTGTTGCACATGGAAGACTGCTGCACAAATTGGAGCAGTGTGGCATTGGAAGCAAATTGCTGCTATGGATAAAGGGATGGTTGAGCAGGAGAAGACAGAGAGTGGTAATCAATGGACACCGCTCATCATGGACTAATGTTATTAGTGGAGTTCCTCAGGGTTCAGTGTTGGGTCCATTCTTGTTTTCTGTATTTCTAAATGATATTGATGATGATCAAGCTTAATGTCCAAGTTTGCTGATTATACAAAGGTTGGTAGGGTTATTAAGGACACTACTGATGCTATGCTGCTGCAACAGGATCTGCAAAGGTTGAGCAGATGGGCTGAGAGGTGGAAAATGAAGTTTAACATTGACAAATGTAAAGTACTACATATGGGAAACAGTAACCCCAGAGCAACGTATCAACTCTGTGGTACTACACTGACAGTGGTAGAGAATGAAAAGGACCTGGGGGTAATTGTGCCGGCAGATATGAAGTTCTCTGAGTAGTGCAGACGGGCTGCAAGAGTAGCTCATGGTGCCTTGTCAATGATATACAGGAATTTTTCTAGCAGGGATAAGGAAGTGATTATTCCCTTGTATAAGGCAATGGTCTGGCCACACCTTGAGTACTGTATACAGGTCTGGAGGCCTCATTTCAAGAAGGATGGAGAGCTGCTGGAACGAGTACAGAGAAGGGCAACAAGTTTAGTGAATGGAACAAAGGGTTGCTCTTACGAAGAAAGACTTAAATTTTGTAAATTACAGTGTCTGGAGACTAGGCACCGGCGAGGTGATCGGGTAGAGGTGTATAAAGCCTTGAATGGTTTGAGCATGCTCAATGCTGATGGGATTCTTCCTCTAGCTCAGAATAATCACCTGAGAGGGCATAAATTCAAATTGAGGAAAGACAGATGTAGGATAGATGTGCAGAAATTTGCCTTTAGCTAGTGGATAGTTGGTTGGTGGAACAGACTTCCATCCCTTGCTGTGGTAGTTGATAGCCTAAATAAATTTAAGGCTCAGCTGGACAGGCATTTCGAACGAACGGTGGGGTGTAATGGGAGTATTTTTTTTTTGTTGTTTTTTTTTTTTGGCTGATGCTGCATAAGCTTGCTTTCTTGCATCATATGCCTCTACTAATGCTAATGCTAATGCGGTCGGCAATACAGGTATGGAGGTGATTGGTGTATCCAGACGCCTGATATGCCTTTCCATAGTGTCCCACAAATGCTCGCTCTATGGGATTGATATCGGGTAGGGGGGGGTAGTATGGAGGCCAATCGATGTGCTGGAAGTCAGAACTGTATTCCTCAACCATTCCTGCACAACATGTGCCCGATAGCTCGGCGCATTGTCATCTTGGAAGACACCATCGCCATTCGGAAAAGTGTAACATAGCGGGGTGTACACAGTCAGCAAGCAGTTGAAGATAGCGGAGACCACTCATACGTTGTTCCACATGCACCAGGGGTTCACGTTCCTGTCAGTGAAACATGCCCCACACCATACAACCGCTTTCACCGGCCTGCACTTTTGATACCATGCATGATTGATCAAGAGTCTCATGTTGTTGATGCCATATCCCTACATGACAATCCACGATGTAGAGTAAACAGCGTGACTCATCCGACGAGCACTCCTTCTTCCAGTCTTCTAACGTCCAACTTGCATGGTCTTTGCACCAGGCGAGCCTTTTTCGCCGATGAACCTTGGTTAGGAGAGGATGCCGTAGGGGTTGTCTGCTGGTATAGCTCTCTTATATCTGGCATGACCATGCGTCGCATGGTCATGCCAGATATTGTTCAGGGTTGGCCCATGTTGTATTGGGTAGTAACCTCTTCAACAGTGCTGCGCCTGTTTGCCTGTATGAGTCGTCGGACCCAGCGCTCACCTCTAACATCAACTTTTCACAGACCTTCGCACTTTTGCCGTCGTGTCGTTGTTTGTCCATTTTGAAGCCAGTCCTGGTACACTTTAACTATGGCGGGCCTCGAACACCCTAGCAGTTCAGCCATTTGGGAAATCGAGGCACCAGCTCGTCGAGCACCCACAATCTTTCCTTTATCAAAGTCCGATAAATCCTTCCTTTTACCCATCACTCTAGGAATTTTACTACCTACTGAACCACTGACAACTTATCTGTGCTACGTAGGTCGACTAACCCCGCACTCTCGTACCTCATGTGGCCAACGGGTCGCATTCCGTTTTCATAGAGGGTGGTCATAATTCAGTGATCACTCAGTGTAATTCTGTCTTGAAGGTGGTGAATCGGTTGCCTATTACCCTCTTTATCCATCTCATTATCCAGTACGCGATTGCGAGGAATCTGCTTATATAAGAAGGTGGGGCAGAAGCCCGATTGGGAATGCATAAAATGCAATTCGTTGTAGGCACTATTGGACGTATCTCACGATTACGTAAACGTTGAGCAGACCCGCCAGGTCTTGTCGGATTTCCCACATTGCACATACGTTTTATTTTTCACTGTAGAGAAATGACTCCGAAAGGTAACACTCTTCCCATGTTAAGTCAAAGTCAGTGCGAGACTCACTCACTTATCTGAGAAACCGTTATGATTAATAGGTTCTGATGGCTTTCTTCAATCGCTTTTTGGTAAAGGCGAGTTTAGCTGATTTGGATATACTGAACTAGCTCCAGACTTATTTACTATAGGTAAGCTATAAGGCTGTTAATTACGAGAGCGATTCGCTGAATTACTAGGTGAGCCTGTGCAGGGTCTTTCAAGGTATAGTGAAAAATCACTATACCTTGAGAGGAAAGATTAGAGGGCGGTAGCGAACAGTAAACTGACAGATGTCTGAAAGAATTATGGCTGATGAGCAGCTGTCTGGGCTTAAGAATTAGGCTGATGATTTTTAATAGGGTTCCTGTAATACCAAAGAATATCTCCAGAATGTAAATCAAAACGGATTGAGAGCCTATCATAAGCAGAATATATATCAGAGAAAATTATATCCAGTTGAGATTTATAGTTGAGAGCTGTTTGTATTTTAAATAGGGTATCAAGTAATTTATTATGTGCAGATAGTTTGGGAATCACTGTAAAAAGATGTTTAGGTTTGTGAGAGAAGCAGTGACCAATGAGTACTGTTAGGTTAGTTGTCTCAAAAACGTTTAGAAAGGAGTGTCCCAATTAGATAAGTCTAAAGTCGTTGGGCTCTTTAGAGTTTCGTCTTCTGGTTATATGAGTTGAACTCTGTAGCGATTCCATATGGTCGGGATTGTCCCAGATTTTAACTTCTGATTAAAGATAGCAGAAGGGATTCCTCAATGAAGGCACGACAGACTTTGACCATGAAAAGTGGAAAGCTAGCTGGACCGATAGTAGGTTCGTTTGGAAGTTTGTAGATAGTACTTACAAGATGCTCTTTAGTTATAAGTATAGACGAAAGGGCCTGTCCGTACTGAACGATGAAATGTTTTGAGGTTTGGAGTTACTGGGTCTGTTGGCGCTTGGTTGAAAGACAACGATACCCATTACCGAAATGCCTTTTTCCTATATATGAAATTCCTTATTACATTTGAGTGTTATTCTTTTGGAGTGGTTTATTCTATTGAGTACCCTGCCGGATTGCGTTTCGTTTACATTTGAGGAAGGTAGCTGCTCTTGTAGATGTGGTAATCGGCCGAGTTATTAAATTTTTTCATTTCCGTCCGGAAATGAAAAAAGTTTAATAACTCTTCTGTATAGTACACTGATGTGAAAAATTTAAGGGCCAGTCAGGTTTTCACAGGAGTGGTCTATATATGGGAAAAGCATACCAAAGGAACCTAGTGAGGTACAGAAATGATGAAGGAAACAACAACGGAAACAAAACGGTACAGAGAGACTTTATTCAAAAATGGCAACATAGCACTGGCTGCTATGCACAGATGTATCACTGCCAAAGACGGAACAAAGGGAAGAGGTGGTCCTCAGTAAGAGATATGGCCACCCGTAATGTCGATGCAGGCTTTGCACCGCTTGTCCATACTTAGAACAATGTTGTTGATAAGTTCTAAGTATGCACCGCCTGTCCATACTTAGAACAATGTTGTTGATAAGTTCTTGCGTTAACATCGTCCATTCCGATGTCAGCGCCATCTTCAGCTGGTGAACATTTTCTGGTGGGTGTGGAGGAGCCGCTAGGCGTCTCCCCAGAGCGTCCCATATGTGTTCGATGGGATTTATATCGGTAAAATGGGCAGGCCAATCCATATGAACAATGCCCTCACTTTCCAAAAGCATATCAACAGCTACAGTGTGGCATTATCATCCCTAAAGACGAACTCGGGGCCGATGGCACATAGGAACAGATGCACATGGGGAAAAATTACCTAAGTACAGTAACGCGCACCGGTTACAGTACCGCCTTCCAGTATCTGGTGTTGTGTACGTCCATCCAAGATAACGTTTCCCCAGACGCGAACACGTCGATCACCACATGGATCCTTTTCAGTTATGTGCCTCCGTAGCCAGGTGGGAAGGAGCAGCAGCAACAGTGCGTAGCACACGCTTCTTGATAAGACTGGGGTTCGAGCCCGTCACCACCAAATACGAGGATGCGGAAAGGTCAGGGAATGACCACCGCATATCCCGGAGCAATATGGCCTTAGTTGCTAATGCTCCTAGAAAAACCAAACAACATTCAGTTATGTTTGCGGGGTGATACTGTGTGCCAACCTCTAGCCAGATTAGCTGACGTCCAGAATCGCTGCTGAGACTGAATCTACTCTCATCAGTAAAGAGTAGCTTAAGTAAAGATTTTGTGGTTGTAACCTTTAGAAATAGTTGGTCCTTAAGTTTGCACACCATTGTAGTAGTAGTGGTGTTTTTTTGAGGAGCATCATCGACTAAGGCCATACTGCTCCATGTATATAGTCTGTAAATTCCGTGTGTTCTGAGGTCGATTTTCTGTTTGCGGGACGAAGAACTGCAGTTCCTGAAGGTAAAAAAACCATGAAATCCTCGCCTGAGACCAATTAACTCAGCTAAGTTGTGAAAAACGCCAACAAAAATTCCTCCCATCATCGACGGAACTCGAACTCAAGTCATTTCCACCCCGTGTGGGGAGGATGCGATCCTACCAAATGTGCTACTCACGAGGGCTGTTTCCTGCTGAAAGTTTCTCGGGGTTTTGTATTTTCTAGGCAGCTCCTCGGGTGGTAATATTAACTAGCCCGTTTGCTAGGTTTGATATGGTGACGCTTGCTGATTGATTGTTGTTAATTGATTATCTTGCACTGAAAATCACAATAGCAGGGGAACATTATGCCAGGCTTATGCCAAAGTTAAAAGTTCCAATTCAGGAAAAAAAATAAAGGAGAGTTGGGTCATTGGATTTTGAACAATGAAACCACTTCCCTTTCAGCTCAGATCTGGCTCAAAGTGACCACTATTTGTTCAGAGACCTCAAGTTCATCCTCGGGGAAAAGATGATGAATAGCTAAGAGCAGCTCTTAGATCTTCATCGTATTTAAAGAGGGAGAAGAGCTATGAGCACCTGTGGAATTATCTTTAAAGAGGAAGAAGGTGTAAGAGACCCTGTGGAAGCCTGGTTTGATGCCCAACCTGAGGAATGTTTTTTAGAAGGATTAACTCTTTCCAAATAAAATACAATAAGTGAATTGAACTTCAGGTGCATACATTTAAAAATAAAAATAAAACAAACATAGAATTTTGTACTTATGTATATTTATACTCCATTCTCAGAACTTTTTGACCACCCCTTGTAGCTTATTTTAACTGATTAAACAAATATTTGCGGATATCTTTCTAAAGTTACATATGGTACGTATAAGAAAAATTGGTATATCTAACTCACTGATCTAATATTTAAAAAATGATAGAAAAAACATTATGATGCCACGAGTATTAGACTTTCAAGAATTTGATAAATGTCTTGTCACAACTGCACTTAAACCTGTATACAAATAAATTAATTAATAATTCGATTTCCAACGGAACTGTTATGGTCATACATTAATAAATATTAACAAAACTTATAACTTAATTGTTACACAGACTTCGAGATTAAAATTTGTTTTTATCGACGTGGCTTCTAGAACTAGCATATTATGATCATTGTTCATGTACTGTATTTTCCAGAGGTGCACATATCTTTTTGCTACTTTTGAAGGTATCGTTAGAAGAAGAACTCTTTATTGTATACAGAAGGCACATTGCTGTACACAACACCCTACAAGCCAAGGGTTTACGAAACGAAAGGAATGACACAACATTATAATCAAAGATAAGAAAAAAAAAACACCCCAGCATTATGACCAATTATACAACATGATTAAAGCCAACAGCACATAGATGACAAATTTACACATGAAAACATATTTACAACAGCGTGTTAACTAGTAACGTTATTTCCAAGGAGAAGTCCTTTTATAAAGCAGGACAGTCATCTGAGCAGGCGAAGAAAGGTTTGAACACTGGAGTGAGGGATCCATGGCAGTGATGGACAGGTCCTCGGGAGCAGGCTGTAAAGTGTGTTTAGGGTCCAACGGCACCAGGGGTTTCCCCCATCTCCGCGTTGCTTTCATTGTGGGTGAACCAGTTCGCTGGGAAATGCCAGAGATTTAAAAGTGTATAGATATTGTATATGTATAGTGTCATGTACCGTTGTTCATCTGTATTGTAACACTGTAAGTACCCACGCACTAACGGGATCCCTCCCTCTGGACCTGGAGATTGTTAAGCATGGGCTACTCTATCAACTGACCAAAGGCAGAACGGCAACATGCCTCGACTACGCCATAGATCTGTCAAATGATCCCAAAGTAGAAAGGAGCCGTCTCTCCGCTTACCTCCAACAAACTTGGCAGGCCCGCTGGGAGACCTCCAGCAAAGGTGCAATAACTAGAAAATTTCTACCCAACATACGGCTGGTATACCCGAATTATCCACCGTGGCTCTCACCAGGACTCTACACCACCTACCTGCTGACGGGACACGGGGCCATTAGAGACAAACTACAAGGATTTGGACTGAGTGATACACCGTTCTGCCTCTGTGGTGAACGTGAAACGTGGGAGCACCTAATGTACAGTTGCCCACTATATGAGGACCTCTATTGCAGGTTCATTACTAGAACACAGCTTAACCTCCGTAATCAAGAAGACCTCGCCATAACTGAAGTTGACACATACAAGGCATTCGCGCAGCTGGCCCAGGACCTCTTCACAAGGAGAAGGACGCTCCCACAGACTCAACCACTGCAGTAAACAACCATGCCGTGCAGGCCAGCAGAATGTCTACACAACCACGGAAACCTTCCCAGATACTACCATGCAAGGGCTCAGAAAAATGATTGCAGCACATTGCTGCCACCTAGCCACATGGCGATCTGGGCTGGCAACCTTGACCAGCCTGCTTTCACTCCTATTCCTTGGCAGGGGGAGGAGATGGCTCGCTGTCTTCTCCTCCTCCTGCCATCCCCCTTTCCCTCTGGTGGGCATGGGCATGCCCCACTGACTGCAGGGGCCATCTACCCTATCGGCCCCTTACTTCTCTTTCTTCCCCCCAGCCTTCAGTCTCCCTACCCTTCTCTTTGACTATTCACCGCGAAAGCCCCACGCATCCAAATTTAAATTAGCACCAAAATTATTGCCCGCCCCATTAGGCCTCTAGAACTTGTCATTTTAGCGTACAATCCCATGGTAATTTCGGGGAACAAACCCCACATACTAACTTAATAGCGATTTTGCAATTATACCACCGCGATTATCTATCTTTTTTTTTTTTTTTTTCTATAGGACCCAGCCGCTGAAATCCCAGGAAATTAGGCGGCGGGACCTGCCAGAGTATAATAAATTTCAAGGTACACCTGGCCAGCCTCCTCGTTGGCATAGTACGGACAACGTTGGGTCTCATCAGGGGCTCGACGGCCAATAGGCCAGAAGAACAATGGGCACAACATACTACACAACACATGATCCACACACTTTTAAATCTCTGGTCTCGACAGAGTACTGTCCCTCGATACAGCGAACACTCGCGGAGATGGGAGAAATTCCTGGTGCCGTTTGACCCTCAACATACTTTGTACTTTGTACTTTGTACCGTTGTTCATCTGATCGTTTAGCCGCTGGACCCCTACTGAGGCCCAACGTTGCCCCACTTTCGCTCCGTGGAGGCAGACCAGGAAACACCAGTAGACTAAGATTTACTCTGGCAGGTCCTGCCGCTTAATTTCCTGAGATTTCGGCGGCTAGGACCTAAAAAAAAAAAAAAGAAGAAGGAAGAAAAAGAAAAAAAAAAAAAAAAGAAGAAGGAAGAAAAAAAAAAAGAAGGAAGAAAAAGAAAAAGAAAAAAAAAAGAAGCAAGAAAAAGAAAAAAAAAAGAAGAAGGAAGAAAAAGAAAAAGAAAAAAAAAGAAGAAGGAAGAAAAAGAAAAAGAAAAAAAAAATATATATATATATTTTTTTTGGTAAATTCGATGAGGAATAACGCTAAATTTTTGAAAGGCCAAGTGTATGGGCGAAAAACGCAATTCGGAGACGATTAAATCAATTCCGACGTGTAGGGCATTCGACTGCATATGTGCAGGTTGAGTGGGTGGGGAGACTGAAGCCTGGGGGAGAAAGACAGAAGTATGGAGTCGAGAGAGGAGGCAACCCCAAGTCACAGTGGGGCATGCCCATGCCCCACTAGAAGGGAAATTGGGAATGGCAAGGAGGGGGGAGACAGTAAGACCGTCTCCTCCCCCCACCGGGGATAGGGATATTAAAGATGAAGGAGGCTAGGGCGCCCTCTTCAAGTTGCCAAATGGCGTTTGGCAGCTGTGCTGCGTGACGTAGTCCTGAGAAGGAAATCGATGGATTAATTTCTGCTTATATTTCTTATTGACTGAGAATCTGTAGAGGTCGCCATCCAAGGAGTGTATGTACTTCAGCATTGCACGGGTAAGAATCCATTGGATAACTTTAACCGGTTTGGGGTGGTCTTAAGGCTTGGGACTGGAATCCTCCCTCCGCAGTTAGCCCAGAAATCTGGTTCGAAGATAATGCCAAACATCATTTTGACGGCAAAGACGAATCTTTGCCGTATGTAATTACTCGTGTCCACCTTTGTGATTTGGGAATACATTCGCACATCTTCTGTCAGTGGGGACCTACCCTGAATCCAAGGATGCTTTCATAATTATGGCTAAGAGTTTCCTTACTTCCTTCGTTGCCTCTCTTAATATAACTGGCTAGATCCCATCCACCCCAGGTGCTTTTCTTATGTGTAACTACAACAATTTCCCTTCCACTTTTCTCTCAGTTATTACAGTCATTTAGCTTCCTGTCAGAACTTGATAAACTTCTGGCATCCCCTTCCCTAAAGAATTCCTCAAGTGTTAATGTAAATGGAAAATACTCATTGAGTTTGTCAGCAACCTGAGCAGGCTCATCAAAAGTCAAACCATCGATACCGAGTGGACCAAATTTTTAATCCAGTAAAGAAATTTTTGTTGTTTTTCTTTGCATCCTTCGCCAAAGATTTCTCGTATTCTGCCTTTGCTTGCCTGACGTCTTTGTGTCTTCATTACAAACTAGTTTATATTTACTATAGGCATCTGAGTTGCCCGACAATTTACATGCATCCCATGCATTTTTCTTCTCTGCCACGAGTCTCATTAGTTCATCTGACATCCATTTAGGCCTATATCTTGAAGAGCATTTCTTAGTTGGTACGCGGAGCCTAGTAACTTCTATGATTAATTCCTTGAATGCTTCCTATTTAGAATTTGCTAATGGCAACATCATGAGTTGGTTCCACTGTATAGAAGTTAAGAACTGTCTCAGACCACCGTAGTCACCTTTATGAAAGCAAAAAACTCCTCCATTTATCTTTGATGGTAGTCACATCTTTAAGTAAATCCCATATCTGTGATCACTGCCACCTAGTGGTTCTTTTATGGTCAGATTGTCAATGCATGACTAATCACTGCCGATAAACACATCAAAAGTATTACTCTTCTTGTTGCCTCTCTAAAGTGCTGAAAATTATGAAAAGAAAACAGAAGAATAACATAACTATCCAGATCGACAACACCCAAATTCAAAGAAATCAAATATCATAAAAACCTTGAGCTTATCTGGGATGTGAATCTTATATTTCTCAAGCATTTTAGAGAAACAAAAATCAAAATATTATCAGCAATATGAGACATCAAATAAAGCTAAAACGATGGTAACCCAACCCCTTGTATTTGAAGCTGCGATGGTGCCCCTCAAGCTCAACCAATCTGATAGACATAGCAACAGTATACATTGCACAAGGACCAAACACAGTGACATCATTGAAGATGTAATCCACCGGCTGGTAAATCACCTCCAAGCTCATGCTAAGCACATTATTTTTGAAGATTTAAATCTTCCACCTACTCTCGAACATCTTAGTAGGAAACTCATTAGTAGTATGGATTCACTGGGTATCAGCCTATTCAACTGCCACCCCACGAGAGGATCTAATCTCTTGGATCTGATATTCTCTTCATCACCGTGCAACCGACCCCGAAGACAGTCCTCACAAATCTCTTTCAATCCGATCACGAACCCAATGGCATACTTCTGCACTTAGTCGCGCTTAACTTCGATATCCAAGGCCCCGAAAAGATAAAAAAAAAAAGACCACAGCACCCAAATTCATTGATCCACCACGATGTTTCGAAGTCGCATCCTCGATACCTTGGGAGGCTCTCAATAATTGCGATCTCGAGCTAGTTGTAGACATCATTAGCATTAGCATTAGCATTAGTAGAGGCATTTGATGCAAGAAAGCAAGCTTATGCAGCATCAGCCAAAAAAAAAAAAAAAAAAAAACCCACTTCCACTTCACCCCTCTGTTCGTTCAAAATACCTGTCCAGCTGAGCCTTAAACTTATTTAGGCTATCAACCTCCACCACAAGGGATGGCAGTCTGTTCCACCAACCAACCACCCGCTGGCTAAAGGCAAATTTCCGCACGTCTATCCTACATCTGTCTTTCCTCAATTTGAATTTATGCCCTCTCAGGTGATTTTTCTGAGCTAGAGGAAGACTCCCATCAGCATTGAGCATGCTTAAACCATTCAAGGCTTTATACACCTCTATCAGATCACCTCGCTGGTGCCTAGTCTCCAGACACTGTAATTTGCAAAATTTAAGCCTTTCTTCATAAGAGCATCCCTTTGTTCCATTCACTAATCTTGTTGCCCTTCTCTGTACTCGTTCCAGCAGCTCTACATCCTTCTTGAAATGAGGCCTCCAGACCTGTATACAGTACTCTAGGTGTGGCCTGACCATTGCCTTATACAATGGAATAATCACCTCCTTATCCCTGCTGGAAAAATTCCTGTATATCATTGACAATACTCCATGAGCTACTCTTGCAGCCCGTCTGCACTGCTCAGAGAACTTCATATCTGCCTGCACAATCACCCCCAAGTCCCTTTCATTCTCTACCACTGTCAGTGTAGTACCACAGAGTTGATACGTTGCTCTGGGGTTGCTTTTTCCCATGTGTAGTACTTTACATTTGTCAATGTTAAACTTCATTTGCCACCTCTCAGCCCATCTGCTCAACCTTTGCAGATCCTGTTGCAGCAGCATAGTGTCAGTAGTGTCCTTGACAACCCTGCCAACCTTTGTATCATCTGCAAACTTAGACATTAAGCTTGATATACCATCATCAATATCATTTATAAATACAGAAAACAATAATGGACCCAACACTGAGCCCTGAGGGACTCCACTAATAACATTAGTCCACGATGAGCAGTGTCCATTGATTACCACTCTCTGTCTTCTCCCCCTCAACCACCCCTTTATCCATAGCAGCAATTTGCCTCCAATGTCACACTGCTCCAATTTGTGTAGCAGTCTTCCATGTGCAACAGTATCAAAAGCCTTTCTAAGATCCAAGTATATAATATCAAAGTTATTCCCTGCATCCAGTTCTTTTGTGACTGCATCATAGTATCCAATCAAGTTGGTCAGGCAAGACTTCCCCTTAACAAAACCATGCTGTGTCTGAGCTATAACTGAAGTCTTGTCTAAATGATCCTGCAGTGCTTCTTTAACCAGTGCCTCCATTAATTTTCCTGGAACAGAAGTTAAGCTCACAGGTCTATAATTACTTGTGTCAGCCTTTGATCCTCCTTTGTGAATTGGGGTCACATTTGCACATTTCCAGTCTATGGGTACCTCCCCTGAGTCCAAGGAAGCTCTCATAATTATGGCTAAGGGTTTGCTTACTTCCTTTGCTGCCTCCTTTAATATAACTGGATAGATCCCATCCACCCCGGGTGCCTTTCTTGTGTTTATCTTCAACAGTTTCTCCTCCACTTTACTCCCAGTTATTTCAAGATTCTGTAGCTTACTACTAGAGTTGAATACACCTCTGGCATTCCCCTTGCTGAATAACTCCTCATGTGTGAATGTCGATGCAAAATATTCATTTAGTTTGTTAGCTACCTGAGCAGGATCATCAACAGTTGACCCATCAATATCAAGTGGACCAATCTGATTCATCCCCTTCCTTCTAGAGTTTACATAAGTAAAGAACTCTTTGCTGTTTTTCTTTGCATCCCTTGCCAAGGATTTCTCGTAATCTGCCTTCGTCTGCCTAACCTCCTTTGTAACTTGGTTGCATATCAACTTGTATCTATCATAGGCTTCTGTGTCATGTGTTAATTTGTAAGTATCCCATGCATTTTTCTTCTCTGCCATATGCCTCATTAGTTCATCTGACATCCATTTTGGCCTAAACCTTGAACAATATTTCTTAGTTGGTATGTAAAGCCTAGTAGCTTCCAAGATAAGTTCTTTGAATGCTTCCCATTTTGAATTTGCTGTTGGTAACATCATCAGTTGGTCCCACTGTATAGAATTTAAATACTGTCTCAGTCCATCGTAGTCGCCTTTACGGAAGCAATAACCCTTCCCTTTACCCCTAATGGTAGTTACCTCTTTCAGTAAATCCCACTTCAGCACACTGTGATCACTGCCCACTAGTGGTTCATTTATCTGCAGATTCTTAATGCATGAAGAATCACTGCTGATAATCAAATCAAGAGTATTACTCCCTCTAGTTGCCTCCCGAACATGCTGATGTAGAAAACAATCATCCAATAAATCCACAAAAGCCCTGCTAGTGTGTGAGTAACCAGCCCCCAAATTCCAGTCAATATCTGGGAAATTAAAATCTCCCATTATAAGACTCTCTGATTTACTGGCCCACTCTATTTCCCTGTACAGTTCCTTATTATACTCATCAGAGTCATTAGGCCTATAGCACACTCCTACTCTCAATTTTGATCTCCCAATGCTTATGTCACACCAAACTGACCCAACACTGCACTGTCCAGCGATGTCGACTGGCTTCACTTCCTTGGTTTTTATGTGTTTCTTAACTAATAGCATAACCCCTCCCCCCTTCCTATCCTGTCTATCCTTTCTGTAGACGTTGTACTCCCCAAATTGCATTTCTGCATCCCTTATATCTGTGTGACACCACGTCTCTGATATCCCAACAATATCTGCCTTTGATGTTTTGAGCAATACCTCAAATTCATCAAATTTATTTACTAAACTCCTAGCATTGGTGTACACGCAAGTATACCTGCACCTGTTTCTATTCTTAGCTACCCTAACACAACCCATGTGTTTACTTGTACCGCAATGGCTCCCAGCAGTCTCTGAAATACCATGCATCTTGTTTTTCAGGCTTCTGCTCATTCTAATAGAAGCAGTGCAAGAATCTCTTTCACCTCTGCCAGTGGCTACTGTCAATCTATTGGTCTTTGTCTCGCCCCAAGCTAGCAGTTTTCCGACCCACCTAACACTGCCTCGATAGCATCAGCAAATATTCTTGCACCCTTTCTATTTAAGTGTATCCCATCCCTGTAGAAGCAATCTCTCCTGTTAACAAGTACAGTCCAGGCTGAAAAAAATTCTACCCCTTGAGCCTTGCACAATCTTTCCAGGGCCAAATTGATCGACAAGGCTCTCATCATATACTCCCTCCTATCGTGTCTGGGCAGAATTGCAGACACTTTCAAATTCAACCCTAATTCTCGGCTTTTGTTCAACAGTGACCTGTACTTGTTAAGTAATTCTGCCGGTCTCCTACTCTTAATATCGTTAGTGCCAACGTGTACAACTATATCACTTTTTGTGCCCTTAAAAGATGATATTCGCTCTACAACGTCAACAACGTGATATTCTCTTCATCACCGTGCAACCGACCCCGAAGACAGTCCTCACAAATCTCTTTCAATCCGATCACGAACCCAATGCCATACTTCTGCACTTAGTCGCGCTTAACTTCGATATCCAAGGCCCCGAAAAGTTAAAAAAAAAAAAGACCACAGCACCCAAATTCATTGATCCACCACGATGTTTCGAAGTCGCATCCTCGATACCTTGGGAGGCTCTCAATAATTGCTATCTCGAGCTAGTTGTAGACATCATGACCAGATGGATTCGAGCTATCACAAGTTATCGTGCTACAAAGACAGTCTGCATCATTTCCCGGTGCATTGAACAACAGCTTTCAAGAAAAACAAAATCTGCATAAAAGATCGAAAGAGTTAGGCGCTGTACAAGATCGCATTGCCTTCTCCAGACCCCGGGCAGTGTTCAACCGCCAGAAATCATTTGCAATTAAAAAGCATTTAAATGCAACCCTACGCAAAGGCAAATCGTTTTAGGACTCTCAACAAACATGAATTCCTAAAATCCTGGACCTTGAAATGTGTATGGACCACACTGCACGGTTCTCAAACACTGTGGCTTCGATGTATCCACGCAACTTACCCATCAACAGCGTTCCTACTGATATGCTACCCACCGTTCGCATCACAGGGAAGCATCTTATAACTGCTATAAATGGATTGTTACCCATCGCAACTGCATATCTCGACCTTGTGCTACAATTCATGAGCAAATGCATCAGCACGTTTATCATCAATCCTCTATTATCAATTTTGAACTGTATCTTAACACAGCACTACTTTTCCCTCTCTGGAACAGATATGCTGTGAGGCCATTTCCTAAATGCCAATCTGCAACCCTCATTAAACAGTTCAGGCCAATCTCTCATTCTTCCATCCTCTTGAAACTCATGGAGAAGACATTACTTTCGACCATCACCAATCAAACTATGCCTCATAAACCCCCACAGATTCACTATGTCATTCCCGAAATGGTCACAGTAACCAATTTAACATCCATGACCACCATTCTCAGAGCACTAGAAGCAAAAGCAGAGCTTGCCGTCACGTACGTCGATCTGGAAGCTGCCGTTGACTCAATCAGTACCCCCTCGCTTTTTCACCTCCTAGAAAATTACTTCTGCATAAAAGGTGACATGTTGTGGTTTATCACAATCCTGCTTTCTGACAGAACCATTCTTCTGACAGTGGAACAAGACATGTATCTCCAGAAAAATCGCTGCGGGAGTTCTCCTAGGCTGAGTCCTCTCCGGAGCATTATTTATTATTCGACTTGTGCAACATAGAGAAGACATACTCTGCTGTGCCAATGATATTAAGCTACATACTCGGATTAACCCCGACTACACAACAACTGCTCCACGTTAGGGATCTGGATGTAACTTGTCGGTACGTATACACTTATATACTCCGTCATGTTACATGACTGAGAAATTTGGGCATCTGCAGCCCCACCAACATCAGATGCGTGTACTCCGCCGAATACTGGCTCCTTCGTTGGATTATGCATAAACATCGTCGTCCACCCCAGCAAAGAACAACTGCGATGGCGAAATCACTAAACTTTGCCAGACTGCCAAAATGACTAAGGATTAATCTATCTCTGAATGAGGAATGATCTCGGAGCCAAACATCTGGAAATTGTGCGCCTGGAGAATCCATCAACCTGCACTGAGGTTGGCTCCCACGCTTATAACCCTCCCCACAGTCCAAGCAATTGACGGCGACTTTTACAAGTTTGCGAAGGATCGGAAATACCGGAGACAGATCCTTAAATAGCCTAACTGCAAGTCATCTCTTCGGAATAACTTTTTTCTCCTAGGATCCCCACACCGGGTGGGAAAGGCCCGGGTTCGAATCCCGTCGATGACGCGAGGAACTTTAGTGGGCTTATTTCACTCCGTGGCTGAGTTAGTCGGTCGCAGGCATAGATATCAAGGCGTTATACCCAGAAACTGGAGTTTTACCAGAAAAACAGGCAAATCGACCAGACAACACACGCAATTTACAGACAAAAATAAATATACGAGTAGATGTAATCATTTACAGGGGACCCTAATATCATAATTTGTCTTTTATTGCTCCTAGGAACCTTACTACCTTGTCCCAACTGATGAAAGCTATCAGAGTAGTTAATTCAATTAATCGGGATGTGTTACTCCAAAAAGATCTAGAAAAATTAAGCAGATGGACTGAGAAGTGGCAATTACATTTAACATTGACAAATGCAAAGTGCTTTATTTGGGGAGCTGCGGTCCCAGATTAACGTGCCACCTGTGTGGTACAATATTCAGGTCAGTGGAGAATAAAAAATAAAAAGACCTAGGGGTAATTGTGCAGCCATAATATGAAGTTCACTGATCAGTGTAAACAAGCTGGCACGACAGCTGATGGGTTTTTTTTTGTCATTGATATACAACAATTTTGCCAGCAGGGATAAGGAGGCGATCATCTTATTGTTTAAAGCAATGGTTAGGCAGCATCTTGAGTACTGTATACAGGCCTCCTTGTTCTTCTGTCATCTCTTTGCTCTTTGCTCTTCTCTGTTGTTACAGAGAAGAGCAGACTCCATTGTTATAGAGAAGAGCAGACTCCATTGTTATAGAGAAGAGAAACGAGATTAGTGAGAAAAGCAAAAGGGGGCGCTCCTACCAGGAAAGGCTAGAGTTCTACAAATTGCAGTGTCTGGAGACTGCACCTGCGAAAAGATCTGATTGAGGTATGTAAGGCCTTGGATAGATTGGGTAAGCTCAATATTGATGGATTCCTTCCTTATTCGCAGACTATGCATATCAGGGTCATAAATTCAAATTCGGAACGGAGGGTTGCACGTCGCATGTGCGCAAATTTGCCTTCAGCCACAGGCTGGTTGATTGTTGGAACAAACTCCCATCTGGTATTGTGGAGGTGGATAGTTTTACTTGAATAAATTGAAAAACTAGAAACTGTTAGAGGGGATGGACAGGATGGACGGTATGAAACATTACACCAGTAACACCCAATAACGCTCTAAGCTTAATAATCTTGACTACCCTGAACACTTCTCAACTAATACAATTGATCTGTGCAACATGCTCTTCCTAGATGTCAACAAGATGTGCAACAGTAAGAAATACATAGCTCAAGCCATGCCACAAACAGTTCAACTTACCAAATTCTAACGAGGCTAAGAAGAAACACAGCGGAAACTGCTCAACGATATGCATCTGAGCACTATCGCTAGTTTTCACGGCATGAGAAATACCAGAAAGTTCTAAAGTTTTCACAAGTAATGAAATTTGAGGGAAAGCGTGGTTGGTGGTGTTTCCCCACACGCCTCCTAATTCATACCCCCAGTCTGCGCACAGTAGAATCGTCATCGTCCTCCCAACATTGGGTGGAAAAGGTCTGGGTTCGAATCCCGTCGATGACGCGAGAAACTTTAATGGGCTTTTTTCATTTCCTAGCTGAGTTAGTCGGTCTCAGGTATAGTAACAAGGTTTTTCCCCCCAGAAATTGGGGTTTTTCGTCCAGCAAAACAGGAAAACCGACCAGAGAACACACGCAATTTGCAGATAAAATAAATATATGGGTAGATGGAATCATTTACGGGTGACCCTAAAATCATAATTTGTATGTTGTTAATTGATACCCACAGGGGATTAAATTCCCTCATGCTGAAATCGAAGCGTCAACTGGCATTTTACAGTACGTACAGTAGTTGCAAAGTAGGGAAAAGAAAAAAAATCAAAAATAAAATAATAATAATAATACATCAGAAGCTAGCAAGGAAATACCAGTTGATCAAAGAAAGTGTACCGTACTACAAGTACGAAATCCAGGCAGTACTAGAGATCCCAACCCACAAGTTGTACTGGGACCCCGCCATAATAACGGATTTAACGGACCATTGCAGTCTTTGTGGACTTGACATCAGCTTATGACACAGTATGGCGACAAGGAATGATTCTGAAATTTTTGAAGATTATTCCTTGTAAGACCACGCGATCCTACTTAACAATATGCTATGCAATAGAGTGTTTGAAGTACATTTAAACGACAGAGTGAGCAAGCCTTATATATTAAATGATGGTTTATCACAGGGATCAGTTCTTGCTCCATTATTATTTAATATCTATACTGCAGAACTTCCAGCAACTGCTTCTAGGAAATTCATGTACGCAGATGACATAGCTCTGACTGGCCAGTCTATCAAAAACAGCCGAAATTGTAATTACAAAGGATCTTCATAACCTGAATAAATATTTTCATACATGGCGACTTAAACCTAACTTAAATAAAACTGAAGTTAGCTTTCATCTGGATAATCAAAGGGCTAATTATATGCCTCAAGTGGAATATAAAGGCCAACGACTGAAATACAACCCCTGCCCAAAATATCTGGGAATCACAACGGACTGAACACTGACGTATAAACAACATCTTTGTAATATTGCAGCAAAGATAAAAACTAGGAATAACATCTTGCACAAACTCAGTGGGACAGGCTGGGGAGCAAACGCAACGGTGCTACGAACATCAGCCCTTGCCCTAGTCTACCCAGTTGCAGAATACGGCTGTCCCGTATGGCTTAATAGTGCACACACTGTAAAAGTTGATACCCAACTGAATGACACAATGAGGACAATATCAGACACCATTAAATCGACACCTTTAAAATGGTTACCAGTGTTATCTAACATCCATTCCCCTCATATAAGAAGAGAAACAGCTTTGCTGAAAGAATGGCAAAAATGTCACAGAAATCCTCAATTGTCCATACATCAGAACTGCAAACCCCAGAAGCCGGAGAGATTGAAATCCAGGAAACCCCCATGGAAGCTAGGTGAGAAACTTATTAAGTCACATTTTAATGCTGATCAGACCTGGCGTGAAGAATGGACCACTTCAAACCCCGACCACCTGGGTTTAGTCAATGATCCATGCAGAGCTGTACCTGGTTTCAACTTACCAAGAAAGGAATAGACATCCCTGAATAGAATCCGAACAAGCCACGGGAGATGCAAGTTCTGGCAGCACAAGTGGGGAAAAACTGAAAACTCATTCTGTGACTGTGACAATGTGCCTCAGACTATCCAGCATGTCGTCTCGGAGTGCCCAAAGAGGAGATTTGAAGAACCCAATCAAGATCTACATAGTGTTACTGACGATGCTATCAACTGGCTGAATAAACTGGACATCACATTTTAATTCATCAAAATGTTATTTATAATTTTCTCTGTAAATATTGATTTTAGGGTTATTGTAATTTATTTACATTTTTTGTTATTGTCTGCTACAAATGTATCCTCATTTTACCATACGAAATAATAATAATAATAATAATAATAATAATAATAAATAATAATAATAACGGATAAGACACTCCCGCACAACAGACCGGACATAACCCTTGCGGACAAGAAGGAAAAGGCTACCTATCTGATTGACATAGCGATACCCAACACTGGAAGAACCTGCAGAAAACCTATGAGGAAAAATCAGAAAGTACACGAACCTAAGACTGGAGATCAAAGAGATTTGGCATATGCAACAAGTAAGGACCATCCCGATCATCGTATCAACCACAGGTATGTGCCAAATACCCTACATAACAGCCTACAAGCAATAGGTCTCCTAGCTAATGCCTACAAAGAAATCCAGAAAGTCGCAATCCTGAACACCTGTAGGATAGTCAGCGAGTTCCCCGACCAACAGTAACACCAGACATAACGAAAACCACCTAGTGTACTTGGTAGTAGCACCCGTCACGAGGGGGAAATCCCAATCAGAGAGAAATAATACAAAGAGCAATAATAATAATAATAATAACAATAACATCTACAAAGTCAATCATCTATAAATCATCTACAATCATCTACTAAACATCTACAAAGTCGATCCGATAGTCACAAACTTCCTAGGAGAAACGATGGCGAAATGGAGTACGACCATTAAGGTCGAGAACATCACAAACAGGCCAATCCCCATCAGGAGAGGAATATTTTAGGGAGATGCCCTGAGCCCACTGTGCTCCTGTCTAGCACTTAACCCGCTATCTACCATACTCAACAGCAGTAAGTACGGATATAACCTCAAAGAAGGAAGGCAGAACCTGTACACTCTCACCCACCTGATGTATATGGACGACATCAAGCTCTATGCAGGAACCGAGAAGCAACTCCAACAACTACTCTGGATCACCGAAGAATTCAGCAATGATATTAGGATGGAATTTGGTCTAGACAAATGCAAGACCCACGGATTGCACCAGGGACAATTAGTCAACCGAAACTACCAGCTGCAGACTGGTAAAGAGATCGAAGCCATGGCAGAGGGAGAAGCATACAAATACTTGGGCATGATGCAGGCTCAGCAGTTACAGCACAAGAAAATTAAGGCCTGCTGAACCGAAAAATACCATCAGAGACTTAGAAGCCTGCTGTAAGCAAAGCTGATCGAGAGGGAACACAGTTAAAGCCATAAACACCTATGCAGTCCCAGTGCTAACATATCCTTCGGGGTCAGAGATTGGACTAACACCGAGCTCGAGGATATCATGAGAAAGACAAGGACAATGATGACCAAGAGCCGTCAACACCTACCGAGATCTGCCGCGGAGAGATCGAAAATTGCTCGGGAAGGAGGAAGGGGCCTGATAGACCTCATTGAGCAACAGAAGTGATTGATAGTTAACCTGAAGGATTACTTCCAGAAACATTCAGCAGCACTCCACCAGGCCATAAGGAAGATAGACAAGCAGTATACCCCACTCAACCTAAGCGAGGAGTTCCCTCCCAACCAGGAGACACAAACGAAGCCAGAAAGATGGGCAGAGAAGACACTCCATGGCAGAAACTACAATAATCTCCACCAAGATCACATACATAAAACTGCTTCCAATGCATGGCTCACTAGCGGGACGCTCTTTCCGGAGACTACAAGAGAACACAGTGGGAAATTCAGGAGGAAGAAGTGCCACAGTCAATCAGCCAGTCCCACAATTTAGCAAAACTCAGGAATAGATAATATCCACAACTATTAGTACAAGAAGTTCAGCTGCATACACAGGCACACAGTTCACCCAGATAATAAGGCACCGTGACACAATCTCAGACTCAAGGAATCACCTACCTCAAGGCTAAGGACAAAGGCAACACAAATCCGGTGAAATGCACATCAATCATCTGCCTTCCAACAATATAGAAGATCCTGATAAGCTGCATAACTAAGAAGATATCAGACCACTTGGAGAGTCAGAACTTCATGGTCGAGCAGCAGAATAGATGTAAGCCGATGAGCAAAGGATGCAAGGAGCAAATGACCATTTACGCTCAAGTTAGGGAACAAGCCCACAAGCACTACAACCTGTACACGGCCAACATCGACTACCGAAGGCCTTCGACTCCGTGCCCCATATCTGGCTGATAGAGACATTGAAGATCTACAAAGTCAATCCAAAACTGACACGCTTCCTAAAATCAACTATGGCTAAATGGAGAACTACTATTACGGTCGAGAAAAAAATCACGATGAGACCGATCCCTATCGGGAGAGAAATCTTCCAGGAAGATGCCTTGAACCCAACATGGTTCTGTCTAGTACTCAACCCACTGTCAACCATGCACAATAACAGCAAGTACAGATATCCTAAAATAAGGAAGAACCAGATATACAGGGATAACATCAAATACTATGCCGCAACCGATAATCAAATCCAGCAGCTGTTTCGGATCATCAAAGAGTACCGCACTGATATCAGCATGCAATTTGGTCTAGACAAATGCAAGCCTCGTGAATTGCATTAAGGACATCCACTGGACGAAACTAACAGAACCACCAAAAGAGTATTTGTCAAGGCGATTCACTCTCACCATTATTATTTATAATTTGAGTGATACCACTATCAGTAATAGAACGGGCCATGGGTATCAAACATCGAAAACATCAGCAAAGCTTACACACCTTCATTGTCACTGAGTGATCACTGAATTATGACCACCTACCTAATACTTCGTAGGTCTTCCTTTGGCCCTTAGTACAGCAGCTATCCGGCATGGCATTGATTCAACAAGATGTCGGAAGCGTTCGGGAGGTATGGCCAACCAAGCTGTAATGCGGCTAGCAATGCAGGTATGGAGGTGAATGGTGTATCCAGACGCCTGATATAACTTTCCATAGTGTCCCACAAATGCTCGCTCTATGGGATTGATATGGAGGGGGGAGGATTTGGCGGCCAATCGATTTGCTGGAAGTCAGAACTGTGTTCCTCAAACCATTTCTGCACATCAAGTGCCCGATGGCTCGGCGAATTGTCATCTTGAAAGACACCATCGCCATTCGGGAAGTGTAACGTAGCGGGATGTGCACAGTCAACAAGCAATTGAAGATAGCGGAGACCACTGATACGTTGTTCCACATGCACCAGGGATCCAAGTTCCTGCCAGTGAAACTTGCCCCACGCCACACAACTGCCTCCACCGGCCTTCACTTTTGATACCATGCATGATGGATGAAGAACATCATGTTGTTGATGCCAAATCCGTACACGACCATCCATGGTGTGGAGTAAATAACGTGACTCATCCGACCAGCACACCTTCTTTCGGCCTTCTAACGTCCAACTTTTCATGCTCTTTGCATCAGGCGAGTCTTTTACGCCAATGAACCTTGATTAGGTGAGTATGCCGTGGGGATCGTCTGCTGGTATAGCCCATAAGTGCGAGCTTGCGACGCATGGTTATGCCAGTTATTGTTCCGGGTTGACCCATGTTGTATTGGGTAATCACCTCTTTAACAGTGCTGCGCCTGTTCGTCTGTGCGAGTTGTCGGCCCGGCGCTCACCTCTAACATGAACCTTTCGCAGTTTTGCCGTCGGGTCGTTGTGTGACCATTTTGACGGCGGTCCTAGTACACTTTAACAACGGCAGCTCTCGAACATCACACCAGTTCAGTTTTGGGAAATCGAGGCACCAGCTCGTCGAACACCCACAATTTGTCCTTTATCAAAGTCCGATAAATCCTGACTTTTACCCATCTCGCTCGGAATTTTACTACCTACTGAACCACTGACACCTTATCTATGCTAGGTATGTCACGTACCTCACATGGTCAACGGGTCGCATTCAGTTTTGATAGGGTTGGTCATAATTCAGTGATCACTCAGTGTATGCATGATTTGAAATTGTCACCGCCTGAAATTGAATCACTGCTCGCTCAATAGTGTTGGAATTTATGGTTCTGATATTGAATGGAGTTTGAGTTGAATAAATGTGCAACTTTGGCAATCAATCGAGGAAACTCACGTGCACAGAGGGAATCAAAATGCCTGACAATTGCGAAATTAGGAGCATCATACCAAGCGAAACCTCTAAGTGCATGGGTATTTTTCAAGCAGGTAACATCAAGCATGCAGAAGTTAAGAGCCGAAGTAGTAAGGAACACATCAGAAGGTGAGGAAAATCCTGAAATCTAAAATTAATAGTGGAAACACAATCACTGTGATTAACACTTGGGCTATGCCCATCAATCGATAAATTGCCGGAATTGTAGATTGGACTTAGGCACAACTAGAAAGCCTTGATCGAAATAAACGGAAAGGAATGACCACTGATCATGCTCTTCACCCACTAGTGATGTTGATAAGTTGTAGCTCCCACGGTGAAGGTGGACGAGGAATTTTGCAAATTCAGCAATCTGCAGAAGAAGAGAAATGTTCATTAGAAGAGCATATCAAAAAAAAAGGCGTCCTAAAGGAGTCAGCAAAGAGGGCGTATTGAAGAAAAATGAAACAAAGGAGGATTATAAAAAACAGCAGCTGGTTACCCGAAGAGAAAAGTGGCACAACCACTATATGGCCAGCGTTTTAGTGCCATTGAAGGAAATGTTGAAAGTGCAAAGGCATGGCAGTGGCTAAAAAAGAGGACATTAAAAGAAGAAACTGAAAGCCTTATATTAGTAGTTCAAGGACAAGCACTACTTACTAATGCATTAAAGGCTCAGATTGATAAGACCCAAAAGGATAGCAAGTGTAGACTTTGTAAGCAATCCGATGAAACGGTTGAACATTTCGTAAGCTGCTGCAAAAACGTCTTATAAACGGATTATTTAGAGAGGCAAAACGAAGTATCCATCATGATACATTGGAACATTTGCAAAAAATACAATATTTTTGCAAAAAATACAAAATGCAATTTACCATCTAACAAAAACTGGTGGGACCAGAATCTAGAAAAAGTTGTGGAAAATAATGAGGCCAAAGTGCTATGGGATTTTCGGATAGAAACAGACAATGACCTTTCACATTATACACACCATACACCCGACTTGACAGTGGTTATGAAGAAACAGGTATGGATAAACGGTCGGAGACAACACAGTCGAAGAGAAACAGCTAGAAAAGATAACAAAATATAAAGACCTGAAGATCGAAATGGCAGGATTCTGGGAAAGAAATACAACAATAATTCCCACATTTAGAATACTCTGTTCAAGTATGGAGACCTCATCTGAAAAGTATACATCGAGCTTCTTGAAAGGGTCCAAAGACGGGCAACTCGAATGGTGAGATCGGCAGAAGGACGGCCGTATGAAGAAAGACTCCGATTATGCGGGATACAGTGCATGGCAGCCAGGCACCTCAGAGATGAACAGATTGAGGTTTATAAGAGTCTGAGAGGGATTATTAAAATGAATGAAGGTGGAATTCTCACTGTTATAATTAATTCCAGAACTAGGGAACATAAATTCAAATTACAGGGCTTGCATTGTAGGAAGTTTTCTTTTAACCAGCAAGCCATTGATAGCCGGAACAAGTTGCCCTCGCAGGTAGTTGAGGCTGACAGTTTGAATAAATTCAAAAGTGAACTGGATACTTACCTGTGTGAGGAGAGAAGCATATAATTTGTATTTTCTTATCCACTTGGGTGTTTTTTTTTTTTTTTTTAACCAGTGCAAAAAAACAGCCTATGGCTTCCTTGCACTTTATGGCGAATACTATTACAGTTGTTCGCGCCCTTGGGGATATTCCAAAAGGCCCAGAACACAACCTGAACACCATACGCATAGATAAAATTTCAATCCATCAATTGCAAAAAAGCAGCAGTACTCAGAACAGCATATATTTTAGGGCGATACCTTTGATCATTATAGACCCTTGGGAAGGATCCGATGGTTAAAAGACCAAATTCATTAAGATTATTACTATATTTACATTTTTATTAATGTAATTATTTATTATTAACGTCCTTCTCTAACTATATTAGACCAAATTCTGTCAATATTATATGATAGACTGCGTAAATATATAATAAAAATAATACATCGATATATCGATAATATAGTAACAGAAAAGCATATATCGATACTAGCGATGTATCGCAAAATAAGGATATGTTGAAATTTTATTTAGTGTGCTGTCTAAGTTGTACGAGGGGTTTCCGAAAAGTAAGGTAACACATTTTTCTCTCGATGATCTTCAATAATACGAAGTTGAAATTACACACTAAAAAATAAGTTAGCATGCACTACTTCACCACAAAGTCTCCAGTTTAATTGATGCACTTGTCACAACGATGGATCAGTTTATCAATACCAGTACTGAAGAAGTCCGTGCCCACACGCAGTAACCAACATCGCACCGCCTGATGAACTTCCTCATCCGTGGTGAAATGCTTTCCTGTGTAAGGACCCATCCTTACAAATATTATTAATAGTGGCTTTGTTAAGTATTGGAAATTATTTGTATTTTTAAACAGTCAGCCTTCAGCAAAAATACCGGGTTTTTAGAAAACAATAGACTGAAAATTGTAGTTCAGACACTCCCAGCCTTAATTATATCCCTTGTTCGGCCAAAAATCTTTAAGTAAGTCTTTGATTGAAATAGCAACGGGTGGGAAACGGTTTCGAACCCGAGAACAATGCATTCACTGATCTGGAAAAAATTCATAGTGAAAGTATTCTGAGTGAAGGCAGAACCCCACCCTTAATCAAACAATAGACCGCTAGGAAACCCATTTGGGGAAAGAGACAGCACACGATAGTGGGGGATATTCAAAAATGGGAGTAAGTACTTAAAAATTTCATGGGGGATTAAGGGCA
Source organism: Mastigoproctus giganteus (assembly GCF_048544385.1). Taxonomy (NCBI): domain Eukaryota; kingdom Metazoa; phylum Arthropoda; class Arachnida; order Uropygi; family Thelyphonidae; genus Mastigoproctus; species Mastigoproctus giganteus. Next base: position 159,690,270 of record NC_143586.1, on the reverse strand, counting down.
TGTGAGGTCACAAGAAGACCTGGAACTTCCGGCCATCCTTCTAGAAGGATCGCGAAAATTCTGGATGTCGGAAGTTCAGGCAACAAAGGACAATAGGAATGAAATGAGCGAATGAGATAGGAGATGAGAGGGGCGAAGTAGCGAATGATTGGTTAGAAATGAGAGGTAGTGGAGATACAAAAGGGGATGTGAGGCGAGGAATAGAGGTTCCCGAATTTTTTCCTGATAGGGTGTGTTCCCGAAAGTTTTCCTGATAGGGTGTGTTCCCGAAAGTTTTCCTGATAGGGTGTGTTCCCGAAAGTTTCCTGAGAGCGAAGGTTCCCGAGAGGTTGTTCCAGTGTTTGTTATGAGGATGGTCCCTAAAGAGGTGGTTCCTGAAGAGTAGGTTCTGATAAAGTTTAGGTCTGTCTGTTACAGTTAAGAAAGTTTGGCAAAGTTTTAAGATGGAGTAGTCAGTTGTGAAAGGTTAGATAAGTTTTAAGAATAGGAGTGAACGGTTAAGTAGTTGTTTTATAAGGCTAGTGATGGAAGCGACTGTAGAGCAGTATGCGGACAAGTGCGCCAAAAGGAGAAATAGAGCCTTGGGCAAATAAGTGAAGTCTAAGGAGAAATAAAACCTAGTCCGTCATCAGAAGGCAGTGACATTGGCCAGTGTGCAGATAAAGAGAGCCGTGAAGGTAAAGTTGCAGACCGAAACCGAGTAGCAGTATCAAGGACCATATGATAAATTCCTAGAAGATGTAGATGATGCCCTATTCAGATGAGAACAGCAGCCCAAAAATAAAGGACGGAAAGCCCCAGCGGAGGGATCATGTCCATTATTAGCAGTAAGTGTCTGATTAGTATTCCCATGTATTTTAAAAAAAAACTCTAGAGAGAGGATAACAAATACAGAAAGAGCAAATTGTAACAGATTTATATATAATAAGAGACATGTACATAAAAATGAGTAATTATGATAAGGGAAGGGGTTTCATAGAGGTAGTAAAATACCCTGATTAACGGAAAGTAAGATAACAGTTTTGGAGGGGAGTAATTAAGGGAGATTATATAGAGAATGTTATATAAATATATATGATGTCTAAAATGTGGTAGAATGACAAGTCAGAAGTAAAGTTGTTAGCATAACTTAGGCAATGAGATGAATATTGATTTAAAGGAGTAAGGCGGATGTATTAAGATAAAAATCTAAATAAGAGAGATTTATCATAAATATTGCTAACAGAGGAATAGCCTTGTATAAAGGAAGAGTGGAAGATAAGTCTGCCTATTAGAATATAAGGGTGATTTACTTAGAGAATATTTGTATTAAGTAAATTATAGAAGTATTATTATCCATGTGATGTAGTGAAGGACAATGTAAAAGAGTATAGCTTAACCTAGCCAAACATTTTATATTTGTACGGTGAAGATAATATTATCAACTGTTATAGTACTTAATTATTCACCAATTTATTTCATGTAAATAATCTTAATAAACAAATTGTATATAATGCATATGAGTTGTGTCAGTCATTTTGAACACAGAGCCTAGAGTCCGGGTGAGGAATATAACCACTGGAAACCCTCCCGAAATCTAGAATCTTCTGAGAGATTGACAAGTCAGGTGTTAATGTGGAAGGGGGGAGAATTAGGGGGAAAATAAATATTATACAAAAATAACAAAGAGGGTAAAATAAATAACATTTACATCCCCCCCCACACCTGAAAGGTGTTTTTTCAGAGGGCCGAATAAATGGAAGTCTCAAGGCGCTAAGACAAGGCTGTAGGGAAGGTGATGTGACAGAGTTTCCCAACGATTACGGCGCAACCACTCACGAGTGGTGTGGGCAGTGTATGGAGTTGCGTTGTCGTGCAACAAAATCACGCCGCTTGTCAGGAGTCCTGCTTGTTTGCGTCGAATGTTGGCTTTCAGTTTTTCCAACGTAGCACAGTAAAGCTATGCACTGATTTTTCCTCCCTTCGGCAAAAAATCCACCATCAGAACGCCTTGGCGAGCCCAGAACATTGTGGCCATGACTTTTCGGACACTGGGAACAGTTTTGAATTTTTTGCGCACAGGAGATTGTGGATGTTTCCAGGTCATGGAGTTTTGTTTGCTCTCCGGGGTAAAGCGATGAACCCACGTTTCGTCTACTGTGACTATGCGAACGAGAAAATCCTCTCCTTCGTCGCTGTATCGCAACAGGCTCTCCAGACACATTCCCATTCGTTTTGCTTTGTCCTCCTCTGACAATTTTCGGGGCACCCAGCGGCAGCACGCCTTTCGAAAGCCAAGGACATCGTGAACAATTTCGTGAACAGACTTACTCACGTTCACTATTTGTACAATTTCATATAGTTTCATTCGCTTGTTTTCGAGAACGATGCCCTTAATGCACGAATTGTCTTCTGTCTGGCTCAACGAAGGCCTGCCCGCCCAATGTCGATCTTCAATGTCAACACGGCTCGCTTTAAATTCATTGCATCAAAAACACACCTGCTTCTTTGTCATCACGTTTTCGCCACAGCAACCAGTTCACGGTGAATGTCACTTGGTAAAGACCCTTTTGCTTGCAAAAAGCGAATAACTTCACGAACACCTGTTTTAGACCACACTCGCAGGGTAGCCGCCATTTTGCAACTGGGATCTGCTGTGAGGTGACAGCACCGCAACACTGCACTGGCGGTCTTTTTGAACGTTATTAACGGGTCTATCTGTCCACCGCGTTTCATCTCATTCCCTTTCACCATTATTAAGAAAAAATGTGTTACCTTACTTTTCGACTCTACTGCAGGCCAGGAGAGGATATCTTACCTGCCATAACATATCTACAGGAGATAGTAATGGCAGCTGTTCAGCGTGGACATGTTATTTCCAGCTCCTGATTTTGTGTCTATACATGTGGTTTAAGTGCTTTCTGTTTCAGGCAAAGTGTATCAAGTGTTAAAGAAACATTAGCGGATTCCCTAGGTGAGACTATTTTTACATCTACTGGGTTATTTAGCAGAATACAAGCGTTTTTTTTTTTACCTGTTCCCTTTGTTGGCAGACAGGTCACCATGCCGCTGACAACAAGGAAATAGGGAGGGTGACCAAATATTCCCGGTCAACACGTTTGGATCCTGCATTTGACTTGGGAGGGAGTTTCCACCTGAGTGACTTTGGACCGTGATACTGTCCCAACATTTTGAGACTGAATGTGATAAAAAATTGACTGTTTTGAACTATTTTGCGAAGAAATCATGACTATCGAGTTCCCCCCCCTGCCATAGACTTACAATAGACAAGCTACTGTACTGACCCGTACTGTGGAATGTGTAGTATTCCCCTCCGGCGCTGGGATTAGTCATCTGACATTTATTAGCTGTGACCTTGATTGCAGTTCACTCTCTGTGAAGCGAATGTCCACGAGCATTGTACAGAAAGTAACAGTATCCTTCTGGGCCGATCTTGGAACAATCTTTCGCCCCACTATTTTTGGAGGGGGACAATCCAAAAACTTATTGCTCTGTTGCAAGGCTAATAATAGCACTACAAACACCTAGCTAGTGTCATTCGACGTCCCTTTCATTCCTCTCTTGAATGAAAACAATACGAACTCGGTTATCCGAAGCGAACCCGATAATACGAAAATTATGGAAAAGGAAGAGATATCAGGAAATTCTAGAGCGCCTATTTCGCAGACAGCTCACAGTGATGACCCGGTCATAGTGGACTGCTACGAGGACTCTGAATCCACGCAATCTGGAGCTTCCGCCTCCAAGCGGAAGTACAAGAAATATGTTGTACCGAACACTGATAGGAAGACTCGCTCCCAAACTGAAAACAAGGAATCCACAGGGCAAACTACCACCCAAAATGACAAAGCCTCAGGAAAGCCATGGGATAAACTACAAGAGACCCCTATGGACCCAGCTTTCCCGGAAGGAACCATCCTGGAGCAGTTCCTTGCTTTGCGAACTGCCCTGGAGAGTCTCTTTAAGGAGCCAACCAACAGGATTACAGCTGTTATCCGCGCAGAGATTGTCTCCATTTGGATGAAAATGGAGACCATCCTGGTACAAACTCAGCTAGAGAAGGAAATTGCCACAGCAAAACTGGAGGTCCTCCAAAACAGTGGGGCAAACCACATGCTACAGCGCGCTCCCACTTATTCACAGGCGCTGAGGAACAACATCAACGCTACAAATGGAAATCGTCCTGCAGGTCAGGCTGGAATAGCCCCCAAGAAAACCCCGATCACCAAACCACACCTAGTAATATTGAAACCAACGTCAAACGAAGTCCACAAAACGAGTGAGAAAGTGAAACAAACAGTAATCGAAAAGCTTAAGGATGACTTCAAACACGAAGATTAGATCTGTCAGAAAGACAAGAAACGTTGGAGTTATAATACAGACTGACACACAGGAAGATCTACGGGGAATACTACAAAATCCTAAAATACCCTCCTTAGGCCTCATAGCTGAACCTCCTAAAGCGAAAGGGCCAAGCATACTAATATTAGGCATCGACAAAGATGTGACCCCAGAAGAACTTGTTCAGGAGATTTATACCAAAAACTGCCGTCAGCTACCCACAGGCGATGAGCCACGACAACATATCATACAAAGGTATAAAACAAAGCCCAGAAATGGAAATTCTGCTAACTGGATCATTGAACTGTCTGCGGCCACTTGGAGAATCCTGAGCCAACAGTCCAGAATCTATGTAAACTGGGGCAGCCACCGTTTTAGAGAGCATGTGGCTGTTCCCAAATGCTTCCTGTGTTGTCGCTTTGGCCACACGACTCACACCTGCAAGCAGTCGCAACCCACTTGTGGTCATTGTGCCAATACTGGGCATGAATATAACAATTGCCCAAAAAAAGCAAAAAACCCCGGTTTGTGCAAACTGTAGGGCCATGAAGTTACCATCGGATCATTCCATCAGGGACAGTAAATGCCCTGTTTACATTAAAGCAAAGGGTGCGCAACAATTGAGAATCAATTATGGAGAGTAATAACAAATACTATAACATGTGATAGCACAACACAATGCGCAACGCTCCAAGGCTGTCGTAGCACAGCTAGTTAAGAAAGCTAAAGAAGAGAAGCTAGACCTACTTCTTCTACAAGAGCCCTATACACATAAATATCAAGTTAGAGGGTACCCACTACAGTTTAAAATTGTCCAAGTGGATGGTGAAACTCCTTGGGCTGCCATTGCTGTTTGTAATCCTGACCTCACTGTAACTAAGATAACAGACCTGTGCACAAACTGGGCAGTCTGCGCCCATATAGCATCATCCCTAGGGGAATTTTACGTAGTGTCCATCTATGCCCGACCATCTATGCCTGTCCATCTACTCCCTACAATACTATATCTTCAGAATCTGCGGCAACAACTACCAAACGCCAAACTTATATTAGGCCTTGATGCAAACTGCAGATCACCTGCCTGGCACAGTGAGACACCAGAAGGGAGAGGAACAAACAAAGGCCAGCGCCTACAGGAGTACATATCAAGCAGCGACCTATCCATTCTAAACAGACCAAACCAGCCCCACACCTTCTCGAACACTATGTGGGAAGCTAATATCGACCTAACCCTTGCAAGTCATTCCATAGCAGGACACCTCTCTCCTTGGGAGGTACAAAAACACTGGACCACTTCAGATCACAGAGTGTTAATTTACAACCTCCACCGATCACTCCAAACGCAACGTGTCACACGACTTTTATTACCAAGATACGCCATATCAAAAGCGGATTGGAAACTTTTTAAGCAGCTGCTGACAGAGAAAGCAGAAAACTTCCACCCCAATGAATTCAACCTAGACCGTCATCAGCGAGAGGTAACAAAAATAATCACAGAAGCGGCAGATATAGCCATCAAGAAGAAGATGCCTTCCCTCCAAGCCGTCCCTTGGTGGTCGCCAGAGCTCACAGATCTCCGGAAAAGGGTAAATAGTGCCCGCAAGGCATTTCAGAGGGCGCGTAGATCCTGGCCACAGGCTGAGGTCGATGTACTACGGCAACAGTACCGTGAGGTCAGAAATGACTACACAGCTAAAATAAAGAAAAGAAAGAAAGCCTCATGGGAAAACCTAGTAAATACAGAAGGAAATGCTAACCCCTGGGAAGTGGTGTATTGGGTCTCCACAAATAAACTCCCCAGAGGGGAAGTCGTAACGGCAAACGAGACAGCTCAGGGAACCTATACCAGAACATGGAAATCCTCTATAGACAATATCTTGGACTATATCTTCCTTCCTGCAACCGAGCCTCAAACCCAGGAACAAAGAAAACTATGTGAGAACAATAACACACACACAACCACAGCTGTTGAACCTGCCTTCTCACCAAGGGAACTCAGCATAGCGGCAGCAAGAATGAAAAATAGAAAGACCCCTGGTATAGATAAAATTGAGCCCGAGATGCTCAAGATGGTGGTAGAAACAATACCGAACACAATATTGGGACTCCTCAACCGATGCCTCTCGGTGGGCCACTTCCCGGCCTCGTGGAAAACGGCACGAATAAAACTCATTTTAAAAAACCCGACGAAACCACAAGGAATGCCAGGGTCGTATAGGCCAATCGCCTTGCTGTCAATCTTCAGCAAGCTCTTCGAGCGCCTTCTCTACCAAAGAATCGAGAACCACTTCCAACAATCAAACCTCATGTCGCCTAATCAATATGGCTTTAGGAAAGGGCGCTCGGCTGTAGAGGCTCTGGAAAATATTATTGAAACAGCTAAAAACTGCAACACAAAATACTTCCTCCTAATATCGATTGACTTCGCAGGAGCTTTTGATTCTCTCTGGTGGCCTGCTCTTCTGGCCAGGCTCCGGAAGGCTCATATCACAGGAGACTTATATCGATGCCTCAAATCTTATCTTGAAAACAGGCGAATCACTGTTACCACTCCATACGCCTCTGTTTCTAGGCCGGTCCACAGGGGCTGCCCTCAGGGTTCTGTTCTGGGGCCGCTCTTGTGGAACCTGGTCCTAGACGAGTTCCTTAATTTGGATATTCCAAATGTTAAAACCCAGGCATATGCGGATGACCTGGTTCTGATGCTGCAGGCTGACAGCCGGGCACGACTGGAGACCATAGCAAACCGGGCCACTAGCGACTTGCAAAATTGGGCTAGTACAAATCTCCTTACTATCTCCTCAGAAAAAACAAGTTCAATACTTCTCAAAGGATTCCTTGACCCTAGAAGACCACCGCAGATTAAGATAAACGGGAAAACTATAAAGTTGCTAACAGAAATAAAATACCTCGGAGTGATACTTGACAGAAACCTTAGATTCACACCACATCTCTGCTACCTGATAACAATCTGCTACCTGATAAAAATAAGAAGGTATGCGAGCCTATTGGCCAGAGTCACTAGGAAAAATTGGGGCCTGAAGAAGAGGGCCCTTGGCGTCCTCTATAAGGCATTCTTTATCCCAGCACTAGCCTATGCAGCTGGGGCCTGGTACACAAAGCACAGCTGTCAACAAGAAAAAACTAGAGATGACACACCGATCGATATTACTCATAATGACAAGAGCTTGCTGCACTGTGAGCACCGACGCGCTCCAGGTCCTAGCGGGATGCCTTCCCCTGGACTTGGAGATTGCGTGCTGGGGGTTGCTGTACCAACATTCCAAAGGAAAAATAGTCTCTCATATAGGATTCGCCACAGATCCAACAAACTCCAAAACCGTGGAGAACAGACGGATTTTGCAACACGTGAAATCACTATGGCAAAATCGCTGGAACCTCACTAACAAAGGCTCCATTACTAAGAAGTTTATACCGGATGTAGGACAAGTTTATCCACTCTCCCCAGCATGGTTTTCACCCGGACTCAAAACTACCTACCTATTGACCGGACATGGCTCATTTAGAAAGAGGCTATATGACTTTGGAATCTCAGCTACTCCGCGGTGCTCCTATGGACAGGAGGAGTCCTGGGAGCACCTGGTATACGAGTGTGACCAATACGAGGACCTCAGATGTCAACTATACACCAAGATTCGCTCGCTTCTTCGAAACCAGGAGGACATCGTTCTACAAGAGGAAGAGACCTACAAAGCATTCACACTTTTTGCGCAAAATCTGTTCACAAGACAACGGACCCTACCCTCCCCTTGAGTGGAGGTATTCCAAAAGTTCACAAATCCATGAATAGGACAATATCAATCACGAGACAACAGCCATTCCTCAATGGCCCAGAGTAATGGAAACACAACTAAGACTCTGATTCAACTTGTTTAAAGACACCATAGAAGACCAGAAGAACCCCATCTTGCCCTGTTGGGCACCTGGACTAAAGGACATCCAAGGTTGTCATATGACTCAACATACACTGTTTCTCTCTTGAACGGTGCTTTCTTTCCCTTCCCGTGGGGAGAGGGTGCTTTGCCCCCACTCCTTCCCTTCCCCAAATCTCTTCCCTCTGGTGGAGCACGGGCCTGCTCCACTGCAATCGCGGAGCCGTCCTCTCTATCAGCTCCTTACTTTCTTTTCTTCCCTCCAGTCTTCACATCCCCTTTACTGTTGACTTTCACAGCATTTTCAGCCCTACGCATCCAGATTTAACTACATCAAAATTTCCTGCCCGACCCATTAGGCATATAGAAAATATTATTTCAGCGTATAGCCCCTCGAAAGCATCCAAATTATTGTAACAAATGCTAATAACTAACCGCGAACAGCATTTTTTTTTTTTTTTTAGGTTCTAGCCACTGAAATCCCAGGAAAGTAGGTGGCAGGACCCGCCAGAGTATATATATATATATATATAATCTTTATTGTATACAAACGTGGTATATACAATAGACCCTTCACAGCAGCAATGCCAGGGGTTTTACATTGGCTGGTGGACAATAGCCTTGGGGAGACGGGGCCCACATCGAAGTTCGGGCTTATCCCCCAGAGCCAACAATAAAATAGAATCAGTGGCAGAGTATTTACAAGATATATGCTTTTGATAGTATTTACAATGAAATAATAAGGATATTCATATTTATATTATGTTATATTAATATTTATATTCATAAAGATATTCTTCACTTTATTTACAACACATTCATAAAGACATTGTGCTTTGAATGTTATTTACAATATATTGGGCATTATTATGCTGCCCATATCAATGTGCACTTTGCCTGGTCAAGGTCAGGCTCTTAAGGATTTGTTTTCTGTACCTCTGATCCTTCACAAACCTACAGAGGTCGCCGTCAATTAAAAGGATTGTGGGGAGCATCTCCCTGGGGAGAAAGCGGTCACTGAGCACTAGTCTGTTATAGTGAGCTGTGAACGTGGGAGCTGACCTCAGTCCGGGTAGAGGGATCCTCCAGCCACACAGTTCCCAGATGCTTGGCTCCGAGACCATTCCGGTTGTCATCTTGACAGTGAGAACAAGGCGTTTTTCAAATATGAGATCTGGAAGTCGGGCAAAATGAAGTGAAGTCGCCATCGCAGTTGTCCTTTGCTGGGGTGGACGACGATGTTTTTGCGTGATCCAACGAAGGAGCCAGTATTCGGCGGAGTACACGCGCTTGATGTTGGTAGGGGCCGCGGACCCCCAAATTTCCGAGGCATACAGTACGACGGAGTATACTGATGTGTATACGTACCGACGAGTCACATCCAGATCCCTGACGTGGAGCAGTTGTTGTTTTGTGGTCCAGCGCATTTGACAGAATTTTGCTACGAGCTTGTCAATGTGGGGGTTGAAGCTCAGTTTATAGTCGAAGACGACTCCCAAGTCTGTATGCATCTTGACCACTGGGAAGGGAATGCCGTCTAGAGAAGTTTGGGTTTCAGTGGGTTGGCGCTTCAGAGAAAAGACAATTTGGGCTGATTTGGCAGGGTTAATGAGGAGGCCAAATTGATGGAGATAGGATCCTAAGTCGTGTAATTTTTCACAGATCTTTTTATTGATGTTTGAGAGATGTTCGCCGGGGTTAATCTGAGTATATATTTTAATATCATCAGCATAGCAGAGTATGTCTTCTCTCTGTTGCACAAACGGAATAATAACTGCGGTGAATAGTGCTCCGGAGAGAACTCCGCCTTGGGGAACTCCCGCAGTGATCTTTCTCCAGATTATGCGTTGATCCGCTTTAAGAAGAATGGTTCTGTCAGAGAGCAGGGCTGTGATAAACCACAACATGTCACCTTTTATGTAGAAGTAGTTTTCTAGGAGATGAACAAGTGAGGGGATACTGATGGAGTCGAAGGCAGCTTCCAGGTCGATGTAGGTGACAGAAAGCTCTGCTTTAGCTTCTAGTGCACTGAGAATGGTGTTGGTTATCGATGTTAAATTGCCGGGTGGCCGGCCGGGTGTTACCTATAAAGGTAACACCCGGCCGGCCTCCCCGTGGCGAGGTATGGTAACGTCGGGTCCCATTAGGGGCCCGGCGGCTAACAGGCCGGATGAACAAGGGCACAACATGCTAAATACCACATGACCCATATACTTTTAAATCCCTGGCTTGTCCGATACAGTGTACATATGCGGAGATGAGAGAAATCCCAAGAGCCGTTAGACCCAAATATACCTATACCTTGCTTTTCATATATGTCTACCTTACATTCTACATTTCTACCTTACTTTTCAGAAACCCCTCGTAGTAGGAAAGTTTAGTGGAGGGCAATAAAGAGTACGATATAAGAATTTCATCATATCATGCAACCAAACCACACATCTATTTTAAAGGTATATAATTGCTAATATAATGATGTTTAACGCAGGATATATCGAATTAAATACAGTATGACAATCTCGCCTAGAATAAAATGATTTCCTGCCAAAGAAGTCCAAAATATGTTTGCACATCTGACTAATGTTCCATAACTTTAAAGTATTTCTTACTCGTTTAAAACTGTCACTGTAAAGATCGAAATTAGCATCTTGCTAAAGAATTGCGTTTTGATTATTCTTTCTTGTGGGATTTCTCCATTGTATGTACGGTTATCCTCGACCTAACTTTTTTTTGTTATATTTTATTTTTGTTTCTCCACTTTTTTCTATCCTTCCAGTCCTCGTACTTCAATTTCCTCTTTTCCATATCCACCCTCACTCCCTCCATCCATATGCTTCCAGGTCTTCCTTTCTTTTTCCTTCTAGGGTGGTATCCATTCCATTGCTTTTATTTTGGTAGCCTCTCTTCCCCCATACTCATAACATGTCCATACCACTCTTCCCACATGTCCAAAAGAAGAAATTACTAGCTGTCGAGATGGATTTTTGGAGAAGATCAGCCCGAAGATCTAAATTGGAAAGACTCAGGAACGCAGATATAAGTAAAGCAATGGACGTTAAAAAAAAAAAAAAAAAACCGTCCATTGCTTTACTTATATCTGCGTTCCTGAGTCTTTCCAATTTAGATCTTCGGGCTGATCTTCTCCAAAAATCCATCTCCACAGCTAGTAATTTTTTCTTTTGCCTTCCTCTTAGATCCATATAGTGGATACACTGGAAAATTGCGTTATATATTAATCGTTTAGTTTTTTGAAGAATATTATTGCTCCACAGCACTGGATTAAGCATTCCCAAGAACTTTCTTCCCTCATTAATTCTTCTTGCAATCTCATCTTCAGATGAGCCGTCCATCTGCACAATAGCTGCTAGATATTCAACCTGTTTCACATTCCTTATTGGTGTTCCATTAATATTCAAAATGTCCCTGCTGAATTCATATATTCAGTCCTATTGAAGTTTTGATCATAACGAACTAATATTTTACCCTGCTTTCCGTTACAGGCACCGGTTTGAAAGAAAAAAAAAAAAAATCCGATAATGCACAAGTGGAAAACCTTAACAAGTACAGTTTCTAGGATGATATGGTATGAGAAAGCATTTCCTAACAGTGGTATCGATTTTATTGGTTTTAATCAGTCGACATCGCTAAATGAACTATACGCCTAAACGAAGAAGAAAAAAGGCGCCGCTAATATCCATAATATCAGTTTACAAATGTCCTACTGTAAACACAATGAAGTAGTCGTCGTAGAACCTGAAACTCAAGTAACAGACCTGTTGAAAGTGCTAATATATAACTGATAGCTTCTATGATTTGTAGTACACTTAAAGGACAGAATTCATGGGATACGTAGTTCCTGGGCAACGCGACACTGTCACTCCTTGGCAGATATATAGGTACACTGAATCACTGCATTCACGTAGACGGTAATTTGATGCCAGTATGGATAAACGTCATGAGTTAACCGACTTTGAAAGAGGGATGATAGTGGGTGCACGACGCACGAGTCACTCTGTCGGGGAGGTGGTACAGAAATTGTACTATCCCCGTTCGAGAGTATCAAGAGTGTATCGGGAATACGCAATTTCCGGAATAGCATCTGATCATGGACAGCGCCGTGGGCGGAAAAAGGTGGTGGATGAACGCGGCCGTCGACGACTGTCTCGCATTGCTTCAGCCAACCGGCAGTGGCACAAATCACCGTAGACTTCAACAAGGGAGGTGCCAGAAAAGTCTCCACCAAGACCATCAGGCGATCATTAGCCGCAATAGGTTATGGGGGCCGCCAACCCACCAGGGTCCAATTGCTAACACCACGACACTAGACTTTTTGCCTCAACTGGGCGAAAGAACATCGACACTGGACCTTGGATAATTGAAGACGGGTCTCCTGATCCGATGAGTCCAGTTATTTCGAGCGGAACGGGAGGGGTGCGTAACTGGCAGAAACCGCGCGAAGCTATGCACCCGTCATGTCAACAAGGAACTGTTGACATGAAGAAGGTTGAAGGTCGATAATGGTCTGGGGCGTGTTCAACTGGCACATTGGGACCTCTGGTACATTCTAGTCGCATCTCTGAATGGTACAGGTTACGTGTATATCCTTGCAGACCATCTGCATCCCTTCAACGTCATCGTGCCCACACAGAGCAATGGACTCTTCCAGCAGGACAATGTGCAGCCCCACAGAGCCGTGGTGACTAGAACGTGATGGTTCGAAGAGCATTCCGCAGATTTTACCTCCATGGAATAGTCTCCCTGTTCACCGAACATGAACCCTGTGGAACATCTTTGGGATGCTGTGGAACGGTCCCATTCGAGCGGTGGATCTTCCATCCAGGACTGCGACGGAATTATGGACAGCAGTGCGGCAAGCATGGATGGAAATACCTGTGGAACGCTTTCGTGAACTAGTGGACTCAATGCCTCGCCGTGTGACTGCCGTTATCCAGCCGAAAGGTGGGCCTCCCCGTTACTAGGTAGGCATCCCATGATTTCTGTCCACTCAGTGTGGAGAAACAGAGTTCACGCTGGTACTGTTACCTTTTGTACTGTTTAAAGAGCGTTTTGCGCAGCTGCATTCATATTTATATGACGAGGTTGAACATAAAAATATTTTGCCATTTTACACTGTTTCGAAATTTATGATTAATGTTGAATATCTCGGACACTAATGAATATGGAATTTTTTCCATATTTTTAGCTGCAGAATTTTTTTGCTCACGAATCACGGGACCCTGGCTAAACTGATATAATTATTTTATTATTTTAACGGTACAGCCACTCATACGTGTAAATAGTCAGTGAAAATGTATGCTCACGGGCTAATTTGCATGTTGTACGGGCAGAGATATCTGGAATAATAACTTTCCGGCCGTTATTTGCGAATATTAGGCGGACAGAATACAGCTTTCCCCCGTGAGTTGGCCTCGGTTAAACAGAACTTTAGACTTTCCTCTAGTCCGACTCGAATGTAGACCTCTTCACACGAGTGATAGACGGCAATGTAACGTGTTGATTGAATAGCCAAGAGGACATTACCATAGCTAGTAAAATAAATATCTTTCATTTGGGTTACACGAGAGAACAAACTAATCCGCCTGTGTGTATTATGTCGTAAATTGCGTTATTCTCTTGGTCGGTTTGCATGTTTAGCTTGACGAAAAAAACTTGCTCTCCTCGCGTAAGACTGCCTAAGTCGTGGTATGAATAAGGCTCATAAAAGTTCTCGCGTCACTAACGGGATCCCAACCAGAACATTTCTACTCGGTGTGTGGAGGGTGATTATTATAATCACTATGCTACCCGCAGGGCCTGTATGTATTTGAGAACTATCACAATACAGCAGGCCTAAAGCTTGTTGTCCTTAGGTTGGAAAGTTGAACATCCGTTCGGGTTTCGCTGATCGTGAGGATCCCTAGCACCCTCAATCGGTGAAATACATGTGTAGCTCTCTGCAGTCTATGGCGTGGAGGCTCAGGATAGGGGATAGATTCCTGCCCATGGCGATGCTCCACAACGTCCAAGAGATGGATGTGGACTACAAAAGGTTCATAGAGGACAAATCGTACATTAGACCCATCATCAGGGAACAGCTTTCTTCTTCAACCGAGTGACTGCCATCGCTTTTCATGTGTTTTCATTTCCCATGTTAATATCAATTTTAAATGTAAAATATGTAATTATACGTTTTATGTTCTAATTTATGTTTTATGTAATTTTTCCAGTATTAGTTATTTCATGTTAAACCCCTAGCATTGTCGCTGTTGTGGGTATTATTGCATCAGGCAATCATGTAACCATTCACGGCCTGCAATAAAGATATTATAGCTTAAAATAAAGTTAAGGGCTTCTCAAAAATTTTCTGCCCTGCCCCCTTTGCAATTACCATTTCTCACCAACGGGCCTGCCCTCGTGGGTAGCAGCACAGTTGGTAGGATCGCCATCCTTCCCACACCATCTGGGGTCGATGACAGGAGGAACAGCAAAGTGGCCTTAGTTGCCGATGCTTCTAAAACCCCACAACAACCAATGGAACTTCTTTAAATGCAAAGTTCTTCATGCTGTTATGGTAATTTCATGTCATGTATGACCTACATCAAGACAGCGATTTTTGAGTATTACACGAGAATACATAAAAACCTTACTGATCGGGTAAGAAGGGCAAATAGCTGACGGGTAAGTCCCAGTAAAGATAGCTAAGAATGGGTATCGGGAGAAGTCCCGCTACCCATAATACAAAATACAAAAAATAAGAGAGTAAATCAAATAGATCCCTTAATTGGTTGAGTGGAAGGTTCATGGAAAGCCTAACAGAAATGGCAGAAGAGATAAACAGATAATTCTCATCGATCTACAATAAAAAAGGCCATAAATAATCAGTGATTGCTTAACTTATTTAAGTTAAGTGGTTAAGTAATCACAAATTAAGTAATTACAAGTTAAGCAGTCCCAAAAATGATGTGCCATTACCTACGCGAACAGGCATAAAAGGTAGGTATTCGTGCTTGTCTACCTACAAACTTGAAAACTTTTTCGACAAACCGAGTGCCCAGGACCTTGGAGTTACTGTTGTCGTTGTTGTTATGGGAGTTTAAAGGCGCATAAGCTACTATGGCTATAAGCGCCTCTTGGCACCTTATAATCTAATGTTAGTAATGTTGCTGATATGTTTATTCCATAATATCCGCAGCATTACCAACTCAGCATACAGAATGACAAAATTTTTGGAATGCACCGATCCAAATTTATATCAGACAAGGCACTTTCATACTCTACTCATCACTGGCAATACCCATTCTAGATTACGCATCAACTGTTTGGAATACACATCACTCCATATTAGTGGAAGATGTATAAACGTTTCAAAGGAAATTAATAAAATACCTTTGTTACAGGAACAGTATCACGTACCATACTGAAGACTACGTAGACATTTGCGATGTATTTTCAAACCAATTCCTCCAACAACAAAACAATATACAGTATATCGACGTATATTTTCTTTACAAACTTATTAACTCGGGATGAATCGCCAGTACTCTTGAAGCTATCAATTTTGCCCAGAAATTTCAGGATGTTTCGTCCAAGTATATAGAGGACCAGGGACGCCATTAAGATTTAATCACCATGTAGCAATAAAAAAAAAAAAAAAAAATTAAAATTATTTTGATTAGAAAGTGACGCTTGAGCCCCTTAACCTCTACCTGGGACCGCCCCTGCAGAGAACTAATTGTGGTTGATACAGTCCCTTAACTCTAACTCCATACAGCTTGACTGACTTCTTCCAAGATGACTCCTCCTTCAAAAGAACCCGTAAGAACCCTTAAACCACAAGTGGAATAAATGCCTTAATATTTTATATTGCTCTTATTCTTATTGTAGTAAATATAATCTTGTTCTAAATTCTATATTTTTAATAATTAAATATTTTTCTTGTATGCTAATACTGTATTAAAAATCTCCTCAATCCTCCATCTGTATATACACAAATAGTTGCGGCGGCTGATTAGCAGAGTTCTTCTATACGCCATTATGTCTGCACGCTAGCACATCAATTATAATCACCGTCCTCTCCACACCGGTTGGAAAAAAGCCCATTCGAATGACGCCAGGAATTATGTGCTCTTGTTTTTTTTTGTTTTTTTTTTTTTAGCACTCCGTGGCTGAGTTAGTCTGTCTCAAACGTGGATGAAAAGGTTCGGTACCTCCACCAGAAAACTGTTTTTCGTGCAGCAAAACAGGCAAATTGACAAGAGAACGTACACAATTTATGAACCCAAAAATGCACCAGTTTTTTTTTTTTTTTTTACCTCACTATGCCCAGAAATAAATAAATAACTATCTACAGTTGAAAACAATTAAATTTTTGAGGAACATTAAGGATTCGGATTGCTCTATAATAAGTAATATAATGATCTCAGAGAAGCACTTCTTAGAAAAGCTACTGGAGTTAAAGGAGGGTAAGGCCACATCGGAGAATGGTATGTACAGTCAACTCTGCAAAATCTGGCACTTATAATCAGGAATTCTTCAAAATTCGAAACAAAAAATAAAAAATCGACGGTCTAAAATGTTTAAAAAGCAGTCTGGTGAAAATAATTGCAGGTCCCAGAGGTTTGTCTCAGACATTCCTTCAAGGAATAACAGGCTAGGGCTTCGTAACTTGGAGTCTAAACCACTGATGGATCTGTTCGAGTGACATGCGAGTCAAGTGGAACGCATTTCAATAAAGTCCGGTCGTTCTGCGGCAACCAGATCCTCTCCTTGCACCTTAGCCACGGCAGAACTTATAGTAACCCTGGGTAAAACACCCATACACAAGTGTTTGTTTGTTTGTTATTTGGTTTTTACGAGCATTAGCAACTAAGGCCATATTGCTCCGGGATATGCGGTGGTCATTCCCTGACCTTTCCGCATCCTCCGTATTTGGTGGTGACTGGCTCGAACCCCGGTCTAATCAAGAAGCGTGTGCTACGCACTGCTGCTCCTTCCCACCTGGCTACGGAGGCGCCCATATACAAGTCCTGAAACACTGCACCTAGTGGAGGTGACCACCCAGTGTAAATCAACATAACCAGCGTAAGCAGGGATTGAGGTGTGGCGTCCACATCACACAGAGGAATACCGCTCCTCTGTGTCACCAGGTAATACTAGGCGGTAGAAAACTCTCATCATCCGGTGCAATATTACCACTTTGCTTAATGGAGGCTTGAAGGGAAACATGAAACCCATGTTTATTTTCCAAAACAAAGTTCCAATAACTCCCTTAACTTCCATCATGCAGTATGAGTGATGTCTTTTGAGATTAGAATGTGAATCATGAGGAGATTCGGTTTTCCAAACATTTAGAGGATACAGCCTAAAATGGTTTTCACAGGCCAACCGCTAGATCCACCGGACCAAACCTACTGGTAACTCTATAGGAGGCATTCAGATTAGCTAGAGATAAATCACGCAATTAACACACACACACAGAGGAAGATGAGGTAATTCTCGGATGGCTTCAACATGACAGTTTATTATTATTTTTTTAACCCAAGTAGAGATGAAATCCTTTATTCCACGCTCCACCTTAAAACTGCGTCCTCTATCAAAACATTGGTTTTTCAATAAATGCGCTAAGGCTGTTCAGGATAAGAACGTTGCATATTGTAATTGGCTTGCGTCCAAATCTCCAGCTTCATTTTCATACATTAAAGCTTAGAACAATTGTAAAGCAGTTATTAATCAATCCAAACTTGATTTTGAACAGGCTAAAAGTAGAAACTTTCTTCCCGTCCAAGTAACGTATTCGAGCATTCTAGTCTCTTGCCAAAGCTATTGGCCGCAACTTCTGACCATCTACACCTCCATCTCTCTGATGCATCTTCAGCGAAAGGAAAATCTCGCTTACTAACAACTTGCTTTTCTTATAACGCTGTTCTTTTTTTTTTTTTTTTTTTTATCGCAATGTGGCTAAGTTATGCAATATTGGGCTCAGGGTAGGGGTTTGCATGGGTTTCTCTGGAAAATAGAGTTTTTCGTCCAGCAAACAGGCAAATCGCCCACAAAACACACGCAATTTACACACATAATATATGCGCAACATGCACATACATTTAACATTATGTCACTGATGCTCCTAAAACCCTAAAACAATAACTCTAAAAGGTTCAACCACTTAGTATAACCTCTCTAAAATCCAGCACCTCTCAATCTCTGAGTGTGCCAGATTTTAAGGTTTACTGTAATAATAACGGTCAATGTGTAACAGAGAGTGATTTCCATGCTCTCGAAATTTTGTCTGGTGGGGGGGTGAGTAAATGTTCGTATGTCCTTCATTAAGCGTCAACAAATAAGAGTACCATTATATAATATAAACAAGATGTTCTTAGAAGGAGGGGGGGGATTAGCTCCCACTCATCTTCCCGTTAATGTTTTAATAAACAGATTTAGAGAGCATTAATAAACCGATTAATTAATTTAAATTAATTTAAATTAATTAATCGGTTTATTAATGCTCTCGAAAAACCAAGTGCGTCTTCCCAGGAAAATAAGCCTCACACTTTGTCAACGTCTAGCTTAGGTGTCCAAATTTCTTAAGACAGCCCTGTGTGTGTAGATATGTATGTATGCACACTCTGCGATATTGAAATTGCAGCACCCATAAGGAATAATCGGAAGTGCATGCAAATCAGCATGCGGATGAATTGCGCTGAGATATACAAATGATTAAAATACGGGACCAATCGGCCGGAAGCTTCTGCAGTATAAAAACGAACGTCGAGATCGTGGAGCAACGCGTGTACGACGCATTTAACAGGCTTCTGTCTTGCAGGAACCAACTTCAGAGTGCGAGGAGATTGTAACAAAATACTAATATCTATTATAGAAGACCTAATGGTATCCCAACCGTTATGTTTGCTGCTTTCAAACGTTAGTCACAATTAAATGGCCTGCAGTGTGTTTCTGCCATTTGTACATAAATATATAAATAAATTAATTAATTAACCTGTGGCTTAGTGCAGCGAAGGGTTTTGTAACGTCTGGGTAATGTATCTTTGCGTCTCATAATAATGATCGTATATATAATGCTAGTTTTTTTTTTTAATTTATTTTCTTATAAATAAAAACGCATAATCATTTTACAGCAGTGTTTTAAAAAAAACTGTCATATTCGAGCACCCAAGAACTAACTTATACGACCATGTGTAGTATGTCCATAAATTGCGTGTGTTCTCTGGTCGATTTTAAGTTCTGCAAGACGAAAAATTCCAGTTTATGGGGAAGGAACTTGCTATCACGCCTGAGATCGACTAACTCAGTCACGAAGTGAAAAAAAAGCTCAAAGTTCCTCGCGTCATTGACGGGATTCGAATCCTGGTCTTTTCCATACGGTGATCATACCTACGCAGACTACAATGTATAATAAAGTTGTGGCTATAGGGGCAATTATAAATAAGATCTTTATTGTACAGTTCACCGGTACACGCAGGTACCACGACCATACAATACCCTTCACGGCATCATGCCAGGGGTTAACAAACGGCAGAGATAATAAAGGAAGTGTAAAGATTAATTATAAGTAAATTATATAATAAAAAAAAAAAAAAAAAAAAAAAGTACTCATAGCAGATAACATTGACTTGAAAGGAAAACTAATACAAAATAACAAAAATAACAAATTGTGATAACAAAAATTTTTCCTCAAGTCCAGTTTTCTGAGAGTCTCTTGCCCCGCCATAACGATCTGAGATCAGTTGGTAGTTGTGCAGACCACGTGGAGATCCAGGATGAGCTGTCTATACTTTTTATCATCTATGATTTTAAACAAGTCCGCATCCAGGGATTGAACCAGATGGAGCTTCTGATAAGGGAGGAACCGATCTTTCAAATGTAGTCTCGAAGGAAGAGCAAGAAGCTTGGGAGTGGAGCGGAGACCTGGTTGGGGAATCCGCCAGCACACGGTGTCCCAAACGTTGGGTGCTGAGACTCTCCCGGCAATCATTTTTACGGTGAAGATGAGTCTTCTCTCGTGCATTAATGCTGAAAACCTGGTTAAATTCAGCGCGTTGGCCATCGGTGTTGTGCGCTGCTGTGGTGGGAGATGACACTTCCAGGTTGCCCACTTCAGGAGCCAGTATTCAGCGGCTTTTAATGGTTTAATTGTGGTGTCTGCAGCTGAGCCCCACAACTCTACTCCATACAGTACACTTCCAAAAATCATCATCCTGATATACATTTTTATCAGGTTACTGTTGTGAATGTGTAGCAAGTGCTGCTTGGCAACCCACCGTTTCTTGTTGAATTTAGCGCAGAGTTCTTCTATATGGTGATGGAATCGTAATTTTCTGTCGAAGATTACACCCAGATCTCTTTGCTTTTCAACGCAGGGGATTGGGACTCCGTCAATCGCAGGCTGAATTATGGTTGGTATGGGTTTAAGAGAGAATACCATGATGGCAGATTTCTCAGGGTTCACTTGCAGGTCAAAATTCTTGAGGTACTGCTGTACTTCTGATAAGGTCTTGTTGATGGTTACTGTGGCGTTTTTGGATTCATCGGTCAAATTTATTTTTGTGAAAATCTTCAAATCATCTGCATATGATATCATATCTGTTCTATTGTGTATTAGAGGGTAGATGATAGCAGTGAAAAGAATTCCGGACAGGACTCCTCCTTGTGGAACGCCTGCATGTATTTGTCTAGTATACCTTTGTTTTCCTATGTACATTTGGATGATTCTATTCTGAAGAAGGGATGTCAGAAACTTCCATACTGGGCCTGTGATGTGATAGTAATTTCGAAGGAGTTTGAGCAAGGCTGGGATGTGAACACTATCGAACGCAGCTTGTAAATCAAGATATGTGATTGCCATTTCTTCTTTCTCCTCAAATGATCCAAGGATTGCATTAGTAGTCATAATCAGGTTACTAACTGTTGATCTGTTTTGCAACGAATAATGAATTATTTCAATTTTAATGCTAGTTTTGGTAGAAAATTTATAGTGATGCAATTTAGGTGACCGCAACTATATATACTGAAAAACTACAGAAAAACTACTGAAAAAATATATTGAGATTAAAGTTTCCCATAAGATTACATTAGGTCGGCCATCTTGTCGATGTGAAGTGTCATTCAGATCCTACAGTGTGATGCCTTCTGGAAGATATTGGCGTGTATATATTTATTGAAGGACTTTTAGCTCTTTATTGTTAGAATAATAATAAAGTTCTAGTGTTTTCCTAGCGTTAGCTATAAATCTGAATTATTTTATTATTTATGTGGAGTATTTCTTCATTAAATATATCAGATTATGATAAACTGATTCATCACAACACTGGAAATTGGTTTGGAAGTCTGATAACTCATGGTTATTACAAGCTTTTAATTTAATTAAAGAAAAAGCTTTAATTAATGAGCCGTGATGTCACGGTTAAGTTCTAGTAGCGGTATCAGATCAGTACATTATAAATCAAAGGAAATAAGTAGTGATGATGCAAGTATTGATACACATCAGTATATTTCTCAATGTGAATGGATTTTGCCCAATATTAGTGGAATAGTGGACAAAATTAGAATTGGATGGGGCAGTTTTGAAAGAAAGTTCACTCATCTTTTAGTGTGCAGAATAACAGAAATGGCTCACGTGGGTAGCACAGTTGGTATAATCATCGCCCTTCCAAGCACCGGGTGGAAAAGACCCGAGTTAAAATCCCGTCAACGACGTAAAGAATTTTTATGGGCCTTTTTTCACAACATGGCTGGGTCAGTCTCGGGTGAGGGTAGCATGGTGTTTTCTCCCGGAAACTCGGGTTTTTGGTCTAGTAAACAGCAAATCGACTATAGAACACGCAATTTACAGACATATTGCAGAGGAGAGCAATATGGCCTAAGTTGCTGACGGGCCTAAAACCCTAAAACAACCGACCTAATAGAGACGGTACAGTGATATTAATTTGATGGATAACGGTACTGGAATGGGTCGTGATAGGCAGTCACAAATTTATAATTATGTGTTGTGTCGCCTAGGAAAACGCAAGAATACTGGAATTGAGTCCAGAATCTGTAGAGGTACAATACTATGTGCATAGTAGTGACAATTCAATAATGGAATGCATAACAGAAGATGGGAATTAGTATGGCACTGATGCTGTATGTGTGTGTGAAATTGGAGACTATCAAAAGGAGGCATTTGGACGTTTGTTAGGAGAAAGAACGGAGGGAGGCGTTTTGAGTGGAATTTGTCGCTTCAGGATCGTGGTTGTGAGATAAAAGAGAAGAATGGAATTTGTGGATATGCATAAATTTTCTTTTAGTGAGGTTTTAAATAGTGATATGTTACAGTTCGTAGGGATGGCAAAAGCTGACTTGAGTTCTTATGCGCACAGGGCAATTGCGAGCCCATGTTTTTTGCTCTGTTTTCGGAGACTTTGGATACACACAACAACTAAGGGTAACGCTTCTTTAACCAAGAAGAATATGACAACGGCAGAACCTGTTCGAGGTGGACAAATGAATCTTGTAATTTCTTTCTCACAGACTGATTGCGAACACCGCACTGAGGCATCTTCTTGTGCAACGAGTAACTAAATAGGAAGGGATAATCAAACATGGTTGGTAAAGGGAGATCGATTGAGATGAGGTTGCAGCGGTTGGAACAACCTTTTGAAACTCATGGAGACATTACTGAAATCTTTACAGATTTTCTCGTGTTGTGATTTTTAGTGATGATAGCAAACAACCAATGTCTGAGTGCACCCTACTCTGGTGTGTCATCCAAGAGAGCTTGATAGTATTTTCATCGACTGCGAAGGTTGTTAAAGTTGGCAGACAGGTCACATTAAGAAGTAAAGATCACGTTAGGAAGTATAAAAGGAAATTAAGAAGGTCCTTGTAAATGAGGCTGGTTAACGGTGAAAAAAAAATTATATATATAGTATATATTGAGCGTAGAGGTAATGCCGTTGTGAGTGAAGTAGACAGCATAAGATACGTTCAGTTACTTAAATCGGATCCATGTTTGAAGAAATTGGGACTTTCCATTAGCCACCATCTAAACCACCACGTCGCATTATTATTTTTGACGTTGATCCAGATGTGAATGAAGTGATCTGTTGAAAGATCTGCACAAACGGAACTTGATTGATGTTGGAGTTGATGAAATTGAGTTTTCTAAAAGTTGTAAGGCATACCATCTGTACCACCACCTCGCATTATTATTTTTGACGTTAATCGGGATGTTAAGGAAGTGATCTGTTCATAGATCTGTATGAACGGAATTTGACTGATGTTGGAGTTGATGAAATACAGTTATCTAAAAGTTGTAAGGTACGATTCTCAAGGATGAATAGGAAAGAAAATGGTAGGAACTGGATATTAGATGCGAGCTTGAAATTTTTTAATTTTCTAGACCAAACAGTTATTTTTCTTGGATGGAAAAGTCGCAGATTCCGGAGGTTTTATTTTACGTGTTACAGGCGTCTTCTTTACGGACTACGGCAGTACACTCCAATAATAAGAGATTGTATGTTCAGATTGTGCAAGGAGGACACTTATATCAAGAATGCCCAGCGAGGGACCAGAAACTAATCTGTCAAATTGACAAGCTGCGAATCGTCGTTCATTGCACTCAGTACGAAGTGCTATGTCCATCGAAGAGCCTTGGAATACATGAAAAAAAAAAAAAAAAAAAAAAAGGAACTGAGAATTGACACATAATTTTGAATAAACGGATTGAAATACGATCGTAAACGGATTTGCCTCGACAAAATGTTTTTCATGAATATCGTATTGGCAACAGTGCCACCTGATATATTTGATATAATAGGCATCTTGGCATGCAAGTTCGAGTTTCCAATAGAAATCGGTCAAAGCACCTTACAGGGTCGCACATTATGCAAATTATTCATGCCTATAAAATCACAGTTTGCGATCACATCACTTCAGTCCAGTTTTTTTTTTTTTTTTTGCTTTACTCAGTGGGGCAGCCACATTTCCAATACAGTGGTGCGTATCCCATTAACCTCATACCACCGCAGAACTCGTCGAAACTGGTACTATGAACATGTGACTTGGAGCCCTGATCCGTTCTATTCTCTGATGAGTCCCGTTTTAGCCTTCAGATTCCAGATGGTATTTCATTTAGAGACAACGAGGAATGCTGTACCATCCCTCCAATATCAGAGAAAGGGACACATATGGTGGAGGCGGTGTTCTCGTGTGGGGCGGATTAACGATTAACGGGCGCACTCCTCTCCCTGTTTTTGAATGGGGTACCGTAACTGCGCAGTGGTACCGAGAACAGATCCTCGAACCCTACGTGCGACTTTTTAGGAGTACGATTGGCCCAGATTTTCTTTTCATGCACGACAACGCCACTCCACATAGGGCTCAAATGGTGGATGAATATCTTAAAATTGAAGATATCCTACAAATTCCGTGGTCAGCGCGATCGCCTTTTCCTTGAGGCTGTAGCAGACATTCTCTCAAGTATGCCAAGCTGTGCTTTCTGAGTATAAAACGCTGATGGAACTGATATTCGGGTAACACTCAAATCAAGTAGAAGCAATTTCGGCAGAGTACGGTCGGTCTGTGAGCGAAATCCTCTGCTTGCATCTTTACGATGGTGGGACTGTTAGTACCTCTGGGTATAACCCCCATGTGCAAGTCCTGAAATTCGGCACCTAGCACACTGGAGGTGACCACCCAGTGCGAACCAACGTAAGCAGGGCCGAGATGTTGCGCCCACATCACACGGAGGAATGACGTTCCTCTGTGTTACCAGGCAATACTAGGTGGTAGATGACTCTCATAAACTGGTGCAATAACACCAACTTGCTTATTGGAGACGTGAAGTGGTGGAACCCATGCTTAGTCTCCAGAGCGAAGCTCTGGCACCCCCCCCCCATCTCTTCCATCATACAGTATGATTGTCATCATGGCGAGATCCAATCTTCCTTACATTTCGAGGTATAGCTCTAAAACGGTGTTCGCAGCTAGACAGTACACCGGACGAACCCATTGGTAACTCTCTAAGAAGCTTCCGGGTCAGCTATTGTATAACCTCGCTGCCTCTACTCTGCCAGACAGTGACTGGAGGGAGTCTGAGTAGAGTGTATGCGGATGATATTGTCGAGGCCATTATGTCAAAGAGCTGGGTTTTATTCTCACCGTGTGTAAGCGGTATCCAAAAATTTCATTACTTTATACAGCATTCCTGGCCACCTTTTCTTACTTCTGAATACATCATGAATTGTGAAACTAATAGAACAAAATTAACTGCGAAAAGATCTGAATCTTCCAAACAATTTCTCGTTCATTTCACAAATATACATGGTCTCAGTTCTAATCTCAATGATATCCATTTCCTCTTACAGTCCGTCAAACTCCATGTACCTTTTCTGACAGAATCCCAGTTATCGGAATCAAAAAACTACAGTCTTATTTATTAACTAAACTGTCTTATTCCGTGGAAAAAAAAACAACAAAAAAAAAACCATACCGTAAAATAATAATCTGAATTTGCCAACATCTGAAATAATACAAAGAACCATCGAGAACTACACTGATGTTGTTCTTGATCAAAATATTTTAGTGACAAATGGGCCTGGAGTACTGGGGTCCATAGTTTAACAGATATTTATTTAAAGTATACCCAGTAAAATAAAATAAAATAAAATATTTCCAGAAGCTTTCGGAACTCGTGTCCCTTTCTCAAAGGGACACGAGTTCCGAAAGCTTCTGGAAATATTTTATTTTATTTTATTTTATTTTACTGGGTATACTTTAAATAAATATCTGTCAAAATATTTTAGTTAACGCCATTATCTGCTGAGAAATGTGTGGCATCATTGGCGCATGGAAGTATTGTGACTAATAGTCTTCATGTGGATAAACATTGACAAATTTGATATTCGTAGAAATTACAATTCTTTTGAATACCGCTCCCATCTAAAACGATCTACTTTTATACTAGCCATTCAAGCTAAGGTAGCCTTAGTTTCAGTTCCAATTTAATTATTTGCTTTATAGGTCAAGAGGCAATTGGTTTATTTTCTGCGAAGCCAATTCATGCTTACAACAGCAAAGCTTCCAAATGATTATATTACGCTGTAGAGAATGGAGAAGAGTTTTGCATTTATTTGAAAACAACATCGATGTTATGCATTCTTCCTTTTAAATAAATCAGATGTAAACTTTGACATTCAAAAAAATAAATAAATAAAGAAAAAAAATAATAATTTACTAAGGTGCTGCGCTCGCTTCTTTAGATAAAATAAAATACTTCAGAAGCTTTCGACACTGTGTGTGGCTCTTCCTTAGCTATGAATACATAAATACGTTACGATATCTATATAATATCGGTGTAGATACACCATAGACAACTCTTAAAGAAAAACTACGATCGTAGTGCGAAAGGCATCATTTCATCTATATCTCATATTGTGCTCATCCTTCACGAGTTACCAAGTATTGCACTACCCCGAATAAGTAACGCTTCACTAATAGAGAAGACTATTGTTATTTATCCTCGGTGGGCGCCACCACCCAGATGAGCCGTTTCAAAGCTAGTTGGCTTTTCATCGGTGGTGCCTTTCACACTACGACTTTAATTTTTCTTTAAGAGTTATCTATGGTGTATCTACATATATAATCTTAAAAGATTATGCCTTGTTGCATTTAGTTTATTTAAATAAATACGTTACATATGGAAATCAATAATGGTACCGCGTGGTCGTGTTAGATAAACATAACGCGTGACCACGCTTAAACAGAAGCTTGTTTTACCACAGTAAACACGCTTCTGTTACGTATTTTTGTATTTGGTACGTATTACACGTAACCACATCCCTCTTCTCCCATTGGTTGAATAAATATCATTAGGAGGAAAATTGCTTTAATGTATAGAAAGATTATCCCTATTTTATGTTACACTTTTTTGGGGAGATAACAGTAAAAATGGAGGGAGAACAGATAAGCCAATGGCTTTTTAGGGGGTGTTCTGTTAAATAACGATGGTGAATAACATTAAAAATATACAGTTCTGAAATTGTACAGGTAATGTTCAACTGAAAAGACAAGACCTAAATAAATTACAATTTTTTGTACATTTCTTTGTTGTTATTTGGAGCATTAGCAACTAATGCCATATTTTTTTTTTTTTTTTTTTATGAGAACCCCAAACGCGAGAGGTATTATAACCTATAGTACTTAGTACCGTGCTTGGGTTGGAGGTTGAGAAGACGAAAGAAGATATTTGTTGATATTGACTTGAACTTCTGTAGATTGTAATTTTCAGGAAATACGTATGAAGGAAGGTTGTTCCAGAAAACGGCAGTTGAATGAATAAATGAGGAAGATGAAAAGTTGGTTCTGTGTGTTTGAAGTTAGACAGTAAATGGATGTTGGCTGGTGGCGGCACGTGTTCGGACTGTTTTGAAAGAGAGAGCGGGAATTATAGAAGCCAGTTCAGAAGAACAGTGCCCATGGAAGTATCTGTAGAAGAGGCATGCAGCAGAAACAGTGCGTCTATGAGAAAGCGAGTGGAGAGACTCTGTTAGAGATGAATCATTAATTAACCTAACTGCCCTCTTCTGAATGGAATCAAGAAGCCTGAGAGAAGTTTTGGGGGCACCACCCCAGATGTGGGAACAATATTCCATGGCAGGGCGGATTTGCGATTTATACAGAGTGAGCAGCTGTTTGGGAGAAAAGTAACGCCGAGAGCGAAAGAGAAAACCAAGTTTTTTAGATGCAGAGGAAGCAATATTTGTAATGTGCTTGTGCCAAGAGAGATTAGAAGTCAGGGTAATCCCCAAAAGAGATATATCATTTTGCCTAGAAATCGGAGTGTCACTAAAGATAAGCATAGGAGCAGAATCCTTTTTGCGAGATATAAGACAAGATTGAGTTTTAGAAGGGTTGAAATCAACTAAGTTGTCTTTGCCCCACTGGAGAATTAACTGAAGATCGGCATTTAAGGAATTGGCAGCAGATTTTCGAGAACTTGAAGCTGATTGAGCTGGACAAGGTTTCTCAAAATGGAAAATTGAATGCAATGTGCTATTATCGGCAAAACTATGGATAGGATTTCCAGTCAATGGAAGAAGGTCATTGATATACAAGAGGAAAAGAGTGGGGGAAAGAACTGAACCTTGGGGGACACCGGCATTAGTGGAGAAGTTAGAAGACAGAGAGCCATCTACCATCACCCTCAGTGAGCGATCATATTGCTCCGGGATATGCGGTGGTCATTCCCTGACCTTTCCGAATCCTCCGTATTTGGTGGTGACGGGCTCGAACCCCGGTATAATCAAAAAGCGTGTGCTACGCACTTCTGCTCCTTCCCACCTGGCTACGGAGGCGCTTCACATTTCTTTGCAAAATGACTTCGTAATATTTATAACATACTTATAATATCATTGTCAATATTTTTTACAATTAAATGAGAGAAAAGAAAAATGATGGGATATATGAACAGAAATTTACAAGCTATTTGCCAACTGCTTCCTTTAACATTTGTACATTATAAACAGAAAATTTATTTATTTACATGTTGGCAATGATTTCCTCTGTGTTTTTTAAATCCAGCAGTTGAGTGGAAGGTAATTTGAATCAGTCATCCCTGGTAGTTGCTTCAATTAGTAGTTGCTTGAATCGGTTTAGTGAAGTGACATTTTTGATTTTTGCAGGAAGTTTGTTCCAGGTTTTAGCGCCTCTGTATTTTATATTTTTCTGACCTATGGATTTTCTGAAAAGTGGAACCTTCAGGTTTGTTTCATTTCTTAGATTGTACGATATTTCTTCTTCTTCCATGGTTATGAAAAAGGATCTAAAGAGAGGGTGAAACTCTGATGTCTTCAAAGCATTGTAAACAAAGACCGCCTCGGCTTTCTGTAGCAGTTGATTAATGCTAAGGAGGAGCTTCCTTGTATCTCGAACTAACCGATGCGTTCCAGGGAAGGCCCAAAATTGAACGAACGCATGGATTGAGAATGGAGTTGATTCTCGCAAGGTTTTCTTGGCTGATGGTACCCCATGAGATAATTCCATAGGTATAGGTATAGGTATGTTGAGGGTCTGACGGCTCCGGGGATTTCTCCCATCTCCGCGTATGTTCTTTGTATCGAGTGACAGTACCCTGTCTATGCCAGAGGTTTAAAAATAATGTATGGGTCATGTGGTATGTAGTTTGTTGTGCCCATTGTTCATCCGGCCTGTTGGCCGCCGGGCCCCCAGTGGGACCCGGCGTTACCATACCTAGCGACGGGGACGCCGGCCGGGTGTACCAAGAGACTAATTATACTCTGGCAGGTCCTGCCACTTACTTTCCTGGGATTTCGGTGACGAGGACCTAAAATAAAGGTTGGAGTTATCGCTAAGTTGGAGTTATCGGTTTAAGTAAAATTGCATTTAGAAAGCGCTGCGTGGGGTTTTACGCTGAAAGAACTATTTGTAGAGAGCCTAAAAGGTCGGGCAAAATTTGATGTGATAATTCCATACGTGAGGTGCGGCTGAATTAAAGAAAGGAATACTAGTCTGAGAAGGGAAGAAGACACGCAGGCAGAGGCCCTGGCGAGTATTCCCGCTAGTGACGAAGTTTTCTTTCGTAGGGTTATTATTTTTTTTATCCAAGTTAGCTTATCATCTAGCCAGATTCCGAGAAACTTCGTTTCATTCACCCTTTCAAGTTGTTTTTCTTTGTATGTTTGATCTGTATCATTCTTTTGAAGCCAACTATGCATCACAGAGAGCAAGGCAGAGATTTTGAGTTGAAACTGATTAGGGGTCTTTATCACAGATAAGACCCCTAATCAGTTTCAACTCAAAATCTCTGCGTGAGAAGTCAGTCTTCCCATGACGCGAGAAGTCAGTTCACTTCTCCACCTCTATTTCCTTTAGTCTTGATTTATTTCTTCTACCTTCTATCTATTGGAGGGTTCCTCCGTTTGATCCACCTCTCTTCTATTCTTTCCTACCTCTCTAGCTCCCAACCTTCTCCTTCTATAGCCTTTTCATATTTCATCCTTTTTGGGATGTCTCGGGTCTTTTGCCCTGGATTAGTTCAGCAGGTGATAGTAGATCCAGGCTGTCTCCACGTGGCGGGAATGGGGTTGGGACGTGGTGACGAGGAGAAGGTTACTTTTCCCTTTCAAGCCAAGATTATTGAGTTTAAGTAGAATATTATGGTTTATGCAATCAAAAGCTTTAGATAAGTCAAGAAAGAGTGCTATAGCATAGTGACCATTTTCAAGGTTATCAATGATCCTTGAGCAGAAGTCAACAATTGCAAGATGAGTGGATATTTTTGAGCGATAGGCGTACTGTTGTTGATGGATGAGCTGATTTACTTCAAGAAAACCCATGAGTCTGCTAGGAAAAATTTTTTTTCGAATTTTTTCGAATAATTTTGCAAAAACTGAGAGTAGAGCTATTGGGGAAAGGTGTTGCTAGAGCTACAATGGTTTCCTTTTGGAACAGGAACGATTATTGCTTTTTTTGAGTTGAGAAGGGAATTTATCAGATTGAAAGAAGAGATTGAATATCTACTTCAATGGTGTAAGAATTGAACTAAGAACCGTTTCCAGCAGAGAAGGCGATATTTCATCAAAGCTACGGGCTACCTTTTCTTTCAATTGAAGTCCTTCTAAAATCTCTTGATCCGAGAGGGCAGCCAGCGAGAAAAAAAGAGTTTCTGATTGAGCAGATGCTCTCATTTCATTGTCTCTAAAGTTCGTCTTGAAAGCGGTTATTCATACTTGAGATAAAGTGGTTACAGAAGGCAGTAGCCTTTAGCTCGTCATCCGAAATGAGTACCTTGTTTTCAACTAAATCTCCAACATAGCTCCGTGATTTCAGTTTCCTTCCCGGTAACAGCTTGTTCAAAACTGTCCATTTTTTCTTGCTTGTTATGATACCTGTAAGTTGACAACTATAGTATTTTCTTTTCTATGAGAGAATGTAGTCAGTGACTTTGTTTCTGTACATTGTGTATTTAACTTTACCTGCCGCGATTCCTTGATCTAGCAATTCTTGCCAGGTTGTCTCTTTTCTTTAACATATTACGAATCTTGTTTGAGATGAACGGGTATATTTTCCCTCTTGGCCTGGTAGTCAGTGCCTATATTGTCGATGTGTTGTTGCACATGTTCCGAAACGTTTTGAAAGATGGAGCCCCCCCCCCCCTTCCCGAAATGGAATCACTACTTTGTGAGGCCGGTGCCAAAAAAGAAGAACCATAAGGACTCTTCAGACTTTCGACTCATATCGATCAGTTGTTCTCTGTTAAAGCTCTTTGAAAAAGTCATCCTCCCTCCAATAACCCAACAGTGCTTTGCGCACAGGCATCTCTACTACCATACAGAGACGATCCACTATTACTCATTTGTTGGAAACCCTCTTCAGAGTGCAACAAGTTTTAAATGAAAAGGCCCAAATATATAGTGTAAATTCTTGGTGTTCTTCTGAAGACAGAGAACCTGATTATAGTGTGATTGGGGTAAAAAAAAAAAAAAAAAATAGACATAATTATATCTAAAGAAATCTTGTTGATCCTAGCTTCTAGGATGGGATCCTCCATGGGATTATTTTCCATGGCGTGAGAAGTCAGTCCACTTCACCTCTATTTCCTTTAGTCTTGATTTATATCTTCTACCTTCTAACTATTGGAGGGTTCCTCCGTTTGATCCTCCTCTCTTCTATTCTTACCTACCTCTCTAGCTCCCAACCTTCTCCTTCTATAGCCTTTTCATTTCATCCTTTTTGGAATGTCTGTTATTTTGCCCTGGGTTAGTTCAGCAGGTGATAGTAGATCCAGGCTGTCTCCACGTGGCGGGGATGGGGGTTGGGACATGGTGACCAGGTGTTGCTACTTCCCATCCGCTAAGAGCCAGGTACCGGCCGAAAACATAACAGCACACCATAGCACTACACTTACACATCCAACAACTCACTACATAAAAATGGCTGGTTTTGGCATAAGCTTCTACACAAGATGTACAACGACGGCTAATGGGGGGGGAACCCTGGGATCCGCCTCAACAACACATGAATGTCCCTGAAAAAATATCTCTGTATTGTATTGTTACCTCCACTCAAAAATATACTGAAAGATTATTTTCGCATTGAACGCAAACTATTACAGATCATCAAGACCATCATGAAGCCAAGGCACCTAAATGTTCAATGTCAAGAATTCGGTGAAGAATGCACCCTCACTGGGGCATCGCTCAGGAAGGTGTTCTTTCAACGTTGCTGTTCATTGCCGCCCTGGAACCTTTTCTAGCGCATAATCTTAATTTTATTTCTTATGCTATAAAGAGCTCTTGTATGAAAGAGCTCTTGTATCCGACGTCAATATCCATGCAAACGCTAAGCTTTCTGAACTGCAGTCATACTTATCTAAAATAGGTTTATGGCTAAACTCTACAAGTCAGCAAAATAACTAATACGAAGATAAAAAATCAAATCGAATTATCTACTAATGGAGTACAGGTTAAGAAAGTCAGCTCATACACCGATTTAAGAATGACGTGGGACGAGGATTTGATCTGGTATTTTCAGAATACTAGATCAAAAACTCTTGCTGCCATATGGGCTGTAAGACAGGAGATAACTGGGATTCGAAACTAGCAACTAGTAACCCAATACATCCAAAAATGTATATATATATTTTTTGCATCCTTAGCAATCCTGCCAACCTTCGTATCGTTTGCAAACTTGGACATTAAGCTTGATATACCATCATCAATATTATTTATAAATACAGAAAACAACAATGGACCAAACACTGAACCCTGAGGGACTCCACTAATAACATTAGTCCACGATGAGCAGTGTCCATTGATTACCAAGGCACGTGCATAAGTACACATGACTTGAGTGACCCGGGTTCAAGCCCGTGACTGCTGAATACGGTGCTGTTTCTTGTATTCAGTCTATCTTGTGAACTCCTCTGATCATTTGGTCGTCCCGGAGTATAAACAGAAAATTTATTTATTTATTTATTTACCACTCTCTGTCTTCTCCCACACAACCATTCCTTTATCCATAGCAGCAGTTTGTCTCAAATGCCACACTGCTCCAATTTGTTCAGCAGTCTTCCATGTGTGCAACAGTATCAAAAGCCTTTCTAAGATCCAAATATATGATATCAAAGTTATTCTCTGCATCCAGTTCCTTTGTGACCGCATCATAGTATCAAAGAAAATTGGTCAGGCAAGACTTTCCCTTAACAAAACCATGCTGTATCCGAGCAATAACTGAAGTCTTGACTATATGATCCTGCAGTGTTTCTTTAACCAGTGCCTCCATTAATTTTCCTGGAACAGAAGTTAAACTAACAGGTCTATAATTACTTGTGTCGCCCTTTGATCCTCCTCTGTGAATTGGGGTCACATTTGCGCATGTCCAGTCCATGGTTACCTCCCCCGAGTCAAAGGAAGCTCTCATGATTATGGCTAAGGGTTTGCTTACTTCCTTTGCTGCCTCCTTTAATTTAACTGGATAGATCCCATCCACTCCGGGTGCATTTTTTATGTTCATCTTCATCAACTTCTCCACTTTCCTCTCAGTTATTACAAAATCATCTAGCTCACTGCCAGAGTTTAATTCACCTCTGGCATTCCCCTCCCTGAATAACTCCTCATGTGTGAATGTAGATGCAAAATACTCATTTAGTTTGTTAGCCACCTGAGCAGGATCATCAACAGTTGAACCATCGATATCCAGTGGACATTGTGCCTGTATCCCTTTATGCTTCAGTAATTTAGTCCTCTGCCCCAAAATATTAGGAAGTTTCTGAGCCTGGAATACTGGGTGCTTCGGTGGTTGAACAGGATTGACGGGAAGTCATTTACAATTTTAAAAGGATACTGTATACAAACATAAACGTAGATCCGTGGATTCAGAGGGTGACCTTACGTAACAAAAAACAAAACAAAACAAAATTATGATATAAGGTCCCCCTATAAATTATTACACCTATCCATATATTTATTTTGACTGTAAATTGCGTGTGTTCTCTGGTCGATTTGCCTGTTTTCTGGACGAAAAAACCCTATTCCTGGGGAAAAAATCTTGCTATCTACACCTGAGACCGACTAACTCAGCGACGGAGTGAAAAAAGCCCACTAAAGTTCCTCGCATCATCGACGGGAGTCGAACCCGGGCCTTTTCCACCCGGTGTGGGGAGGACGGTGACGATACCACTGTGCTACCGCGTAGACCACCTTACGTAAAATCTGCACTGTAGCACAACTTCTGATTGGGAATTTAGATGCCCCGCAAATTGAAAATGTGGCCAGGCCTCGCTGTGGAGCCCGTCTCCACTACCCTCGTTGTCTGCGTAGCGCTCTT
The DNA here is from genome assembly GCF_048544385.1 of Mastigoproctus giganteus. Taxonomy (NCBI): domain Eukaryota; kingdom Metazoa; phylum Arthropoda; class Arachnida; order Uropygi; family Thelyphonidae; genus Mastigoproctus; species Mastigoproctus giganteus. The sequence goes on along the minus strand of NC_143586.1, from coordinate 159,655,696 downwards.
AATAACATGGACGGATTAAGGCGGATGTTTCCTGCCAATACTGTGGAGCTCTTTAGAGAGTTCAAAATAGACCCTGACAGGTACTGTAATGACAGAACTTACAGGAAGCTCGTTGCAGCGGATCTGTTTACTAAACTTCAAATATAATGAAGAACATAATTCAAGAAAGAAGAGTACTCATAGCAAAAGACTTTTATAGGACTGATGATATTCGTTTTTGGTCAACAGAATAATTTTCAGATTCAATTCTTAGTGTAAATGACTATGTAATTTTGTAATTTTTCTATATATGTATTGATTTCTGTATCTATGTAATTTTGCCTCTTTATTTATTTATTTTAGGTATTTTGTGATATTTTATTCTATGTTCTCTAATAAGTGTTGTTGTTGGATGTATGTATGAGCCACCCTCCTAGATAATTTTTGTACAGGGGTGTTTATTAATTAAACTGATAATAATAATAATAATAAAATGACAAACGTGTGGATTTATGAAATTTCGGAAAAATGTTATGAAGAAACTATGCTTATCTTTTAAAGTGAGAACATTCATTAAATGAAATTCTATTATTTAGTAAAAATAAAACAGTATTCCGGAAATGTAACCTATAAAGGCAAGCTGGATTGATTGGAGTTCAATTGCGCTGCTAGGAACAATTCCGCCCAACATCAATACACGGACGCTAGACAGGTGAAGCGACTTCAAACAACTTTGTTCACAGGCGGCAGAATTGATCTGGGTGGCGGAAATCAGCCAGACTCAGTTGGATTTCTGGCATGGTTGGAGCGTGGCAAATAAATTTACCCAATTTGATGAGAGTATATAGTAAAGTACAATACAATTATTTTATAATTTAAAAATCTATACTGGGCGGTTGTAATCGAGTCATGGCATGGAGGGAATGTTAAGGTTTTTTCAGGTTATGGAATTGTCTGTTACATTTCCCGGGCGATATTAGTGAGTTACTAATAAACTGTTTCTCAGCCCATCTTTCCTTACATGAAAAGCTGATCGAATACATATAATTTAGATTGTCCTCTTCATTCACTGCACGGATATTCTAGTAGTTATAATCACTTTCCTTCCCACACCGGTGCAAAAGGGCCCGGGTTGGAATCCTATTAATGATTCGAGGAACTTTTATGGACTTTTTTTTTTTTTTTTTTTTTTTTTGGTTCGTGATCGAGTTAGTCGGTCGCAGGCGTATACAGCAAGGTTTTATTCCAGGAAACTCAGGTTTTCCGTCCAGTAAAATAAGCAAATCGGAGAACACACGCATTTAACAGACATGCACAGATAAGACATCTCTTGAGTGGCCTTAATATGACAGGGTTTTTTTGTCCTCTGCAATCTCGGTTTTAAAGGGAGACCACAGGAACCACCTCACACAAAATACAAACACAATACAATGTCCTCCTCAATATCTGCGCGGGTAGCACAATGATTGTAATCAGCATACTCCCGACCCCGAGTGGAAAATCCCGTCGATGATGCAACAAACCTTTAGGGTTTTTTTTTCACTGCGTGGCTGAGTTAGCCATGATAAGCAAAGTTTTTACCCTGTGAAATTCGGGTCTGCGGTCCAGGAAAATAAGCAAATAGTCCACACAGAACACACGCAATTCATGAACATAATGCAAATGGGCAGATGCGACTTGAAGCCCAATGACGAGGACAAAATATTTTTGTCCTCTGAATTGTTCAATTTATAATGACTTCTTACGGTTTTGTGGGCAACTACTGGTAGTTTACACAACGTCCTCTTCAATCGAGACTGTAGCCAGCAGTACTCAGGAGAAGAGAGAAAGAGAGAAAGGGGAGTCCACCCCGCGTTATTCCGGGTTTTTCAGTCGGCGAACACACGCTTCTACAAATAAAATAAAATAAGTTAAGAGCTTCCCCCACCACAAAGCAATATTTCTGTGTACATCACTGATTACATGAAAAAATTATATAATTTACGCATTATTTTACATTTTACCATTCAGGAATGTTCGATTACCAAATAACAAGAGTTATATACCCGATCTCACGATTACTCACCAAATGAACATCATGGTGATGGGTAAGCGTGATGTCGGATTTGTGTAGCAGTTCTTTTTTTTTTTTTTTTTTTTTTTTTGGAAGAGGACCGCAGGTGCAGGAGATATAGATTAACCTGTCTACATGAAATTCTAGAAGAATATTCTAAGCTTTTGAAATCTTAAAAAGGATCGCAGCAGCTGATCTGAATTTATCACAGTGTTTTTATGGGGCGGTGGGCCAAATGGGATATCTATGGAATTAAAATTAATCCAAAAAACTTCCAGATATCTAACGAAACACATGCCGAAAGTTTGGTGTTGATCCACTTTCCCCCTCTCCACTAATGCTCCATATCCGAAAGTAATGTAGATTTTTACAGGGCAGTTATAGGTTAACGATGTCGAAAGTGAAGCGGTTCTAAAACCTTCGAGGAATAAGAGAGAGAGAGCATATTCTGAAAAAAAAAAAAAAAAACCTTGTGACAATCTAGCCTTTTCCTTGTACAACAGTGAAGAAACATCAGAAACGCAATTCGATTTATAGAAATAACTCAAAATTTTATGAAAGTAAAATTTTTGGATTTCTATTAGGTTAATTTTAATTAGATTTGGAATGCCTCAAAAATCTTTCTAAAAGATCCAACACAATTTCACCAATATATCTCCTCTCTGGAAGCCAGTTACTATACGGTGATGGATAGACGGACAGACATGGAAACTTTACACATGAGAACACGCCTGAAAAAAACTTACTTACATTTTGGGTTCGTTCAATTATTTAAAAACTTCTGTATTTTTGTAAACCGTCAAAGTTTCTATAGGAGGTTGTTGAATTGGGGATTGATCTTAAAATCTCCCCAAGGAATAACAGAACATGCGCTAAAAATTTGGTGTCGATCTGATATTTTCTTGTCGACTAATAGTCAAATATCTAAAACATACTTCCATTTATGTATAGCGATAAATCAAAAATTTTAAGGGGGAAAAAATGCCAAATTTCCATAGATTCGATTTTACTGAAATTTTGGAGGGCTCCACAAATCACAAAAGTTCCGAATATAAAATGTTATCATTCGAATGATATTAATAGTTAATAACTGAAGTCGTGTAACTTCAGACTTTCCGGAAGTTGCTATTTGACAATCATATCTCATGCTATTTGACAATCATAGAAAAGAGTGCGCTTGCGCCAGCTAGTGTAGTCGCTCGATTTTAGTGCTCTTCGTTTTTCAGTATTTCTACTAACTTTTCCGTAAAGTTTAACTTATAATTTAGTATGGTTGGATTCATCATTGTGAGCTGAACAACAGGATACATCACTCAAATATTGGATTTATCCAGGTAATATATTATTTGTATTTTAAGATGAAAATAGGGAGTTCTCTCAGCTGGGCACATTAATTACCAAGAACAAGAACTTTCAGGATATATCGCTGTCGGGATAAACCCCTTGGGATTCACCACGTGTAAATGCTGCCTACGTAGGTAGTCAACTAAGAAGACGAGTGCTCCAAATAATCTTAAGCCAATGCCGCAAGCAATAATGGTCAAACAATGTACCACCCCACAGGTGGCACATTGTTTGACCTGGGCACATTAATTACCAACTCTGAGTTCTCTGAGCTGGGCACATTAATTACCAACAACAAGAACTTTCAGGATATATCGCTGTCGGGATAAACCCCTTGGGATTCACCACGTGTAAATGCTGCCTACGTAGGTAGTCAACTAAAAAGTAAGACGAGTGCTCCAAATAATCTTAAGCCAATGCCGCAAGCAATAATAGTCAAACAATGTACCACCCCACAGGTGGCACAATAATCTCTTAATCACTGAAAGTACTAGAAAGTTTAAAAGTGCATTAAAGGTACCAGAACAATTTCAGATCTATACAGAATTGCATACTAAGTTCACATTATGGATCAGCAAGAAATCATTCCGGGTCTATTAATATGTAAAATTTATCGCTGTCGGGATAAACCCCTTGGGATTCACCACGTGTAAATGCTGCCTACGTAGGTAGTCAACTAAGAAGTAAGACGAGTGCTCCAAATAATCTTAAGCCAATGCCGCAAGCAATAATGGTCAAACAATGTACCACCCCACAGGTGGCACAATAATCTCTTAATCACTGAAAGTACTAGAAAGTTTAAAAGTGCATTAAAGGTACCAGAACAATTTAAGATCTATACAGAATTGCATACTAAGTTGACATTATGGATCAGCAAGAAATCATTCCAGGTCTATTAATATGTAAAATTTGTGGAAATTTTTGTAGGCCCTAGGCTTTCCCGCGTCCTTTGCAATAGTTCATGGATTCCCCTAAGAAGCTTATTACAGAATTTAACTATGCTTAGAAGATGTTTTCCGTCTAACATCCTCCAAACATACAACACCCTGAAGATTGATCCCCACAAGTTCTGTGATGAGAAAGCGTACAGATCTGAGAAGATACAGGAGATGTACCACCACATAAAACTGTAGAAGTTTCCTGATTATCTCCTTCATGATGGAATCTCCAATCAACTCTACTTTGCTGAAGAATTAATTTGTTTTAAATCGTTATGTGTTTTGTATGTATATGTATTGGCTGTATATGCATATATTAGGACGCGTATGTGTTTATATGTCTCTACCTTTTGCTCGTGTCACTGTATATACTTTTATCTGCTTTATTAAGGGCCACCGTAGCCTAGTGGTCAGGCGCGCGGATGCATAAGTACACGTGCCTTGAGTGACCGGGGTTCAAGCCCATGACTGCTGAATACGGTGCTGTTTCTTGTATTCTGTCTATCTTGTTAACTCCTCTGACTGTTTGGTCGTCCCGGAGTATAAACAGAAAATTTATTTATTTATTTATTTATTTGCGGCGCCTCCGTAGTCAGGTGGGAAGGAGCAGCAGTGCGTAGCACACGCTTCTTGATTAGACCGGGGTTCGAGCCTGTCACCACCAAATACAGAGTTTGCGGAAAGGTCAGGGAATGACCACCGCATATCCCCAGAGCAATATGGCCTTAGTTGCTAATGCTCCTAAAAACCAAATAACAACAGCTTTATTTGCTCACTTTAGATGTTATTTTGTTGGAATATAGAAACTAATGTTTATAATATTATATAGAAACTAATGTTTATAATATTATATAGAAACTGTTTCTATAAAATAGAAATAATAATAATATGCGTAATTTAAGTACGACTTCTATGTTTGCTGTCTAAGTTATAATGTACAAATGTATATAGGCACCCTCCTAGCTGAAGGCTGTTCAGGGGTGAAGCATATGTAATAAATTGAATAATAAATAAATAAATATCACCGCGTCAACATGGGATTGTATCCATACGCCAAGTGTTCCCCATTCAAAACTATATAGCTAACACAAAAAATTTGCTGTACTTTCCTGCATACTGTATTTAAAAAAAGGAATAAAACTTAATTACATTTAAAATTTTTGCGGCACCGTCTCTGTATTTAAATTGTAAATAGTTTAATTAAAAATGACATACAGTAATTTAATATGATTAAAAATATCTGAAAATCCTACACAGGGAGGATTCAGATCTTAACTTTTACTGCTTATCTTAATCTTCCAGTGAGGTTCTTTTTTGTAAGGAAGTCATTTTAAAATAAAATATAGATGATTTAATCAACCAAGTTTTATTCGAAACAACTTCGTGAATTTCACATACAGCAACCATCAACAAGAAGTGTTGATAATTAGTGACTTCCTATCCAAGCGACACGTGTCAGTAGTACAACTGTAGGCCGTCGAGGAGACAGCAGTACGATTGTGAATACAAGATGCTGCGATCAACGGAGTTAACAGACTTCCAGCATGGAAGGATAATAGGGTGCCATATAAGCAATCGGTCTGTACGTGACATTTCAAAGGCACTGAAGATCGCTAGGTCGACGATTGGGGTTGTGATCTGCAAATGGAAGCGAACTGGTGCTGAACCTTAACGAAACAACCCGGAAAATATCCGAAGCTGATGGAACGTAAGAGGAGAACCATACAGAGGATCGTCCGCTCGTAATGCAGATCGACATTATTGCACCACACACACACACACACATACAGGCCCTCTGAGACGATAAGGACATACGTCAGCACCAGTAAAGTGCGCAGAATGCTGCATGATATGGGTTTCCACAGTGATGCAGCAGCTGTCCACAAGCCGCTAAACGCCCCGAGTAATGCCAGGCGACGTCTAGCTTGGTGTAAGGTCCGCCGTTCTTGGACCAGATACATGGTCTACCAGTCGAACATCCGAACATCTCAAAAATACTGACGGTCGTGCCTGCGTGTGGCGGATGCCCAGAGAAAGCTATCTGCCGAACTGTATCGCCTCGACAATGAAGTTTGGTGGAAGCAGCGTGATGGAATGGAACCACTGACTGTTTTAGACAAAACCATGAATACTGACGTCTGTTTAGACGTCCAATACAATAATGTGTTACCTACATTGTGGCAGTACGTCGGGAAGGGCCCATACCTGTATTAGCAGGGCACTCCATGTCATACTGCTCTCGTTGTGACGGACTGGTTCGAGGATATGAGGGTCGAAAAGTTAGGTTGGCCAGCACAGAGCTCTGACGTCAATCCTATAATGAACAGCTGGAATGAATTGGATCGTCGGGTGCATTGTGAGAAGAGACTGCCCAAAAACACAGAGCTGAACTGGTTGCCGCTTCGAAGACCGAATGGAAAATATACGAGGGAATTAAAAAAAAAAAAAAAAAATGGTGAAGAGTGTTCCACGGAGATTGGAAGGCTCTCATAAAGACTGAAGGTTTCAGCACACATTATTAGTTTTCTTGTCAATAAAGTTTATTTTTAGATATGCAACTGTCTGGATATTAAAGGTAGGGCAGAAATTTAGACTAGTGCTGTCTACGTGTCAGTTTACCATATTTCCCTATCGTAATGAAGATAGAAATAATAATAATAACACCCTGCGGCAGGAGTATAATGTTAATTTAGATGGATTATACTAATCATTCGATTATGGATAATGTATATGGCGCCTCCGTAGCCAGGTGGGCAGGAGCAGCAGCAGCAGTGCATAGCACAGGCTTCTTGATTAGACCGGGAAACGAGCCCGTGACCACCAAATACGGAGGATGCGGAAAGGTCAGGGAATGACCACCGCATATCCCCAGAGCAATATGACCTTAGTTGCTAATGCTCCTAAAAATAAAAAAAAAAACAAATAACAAAAAATAAAATAATGTAGATAATCATTTGATTATCGACATTAACGGAATACCATAAATTCTTTATTTGTTGGTTTGTTAAAACCAGAAGCAAATCTGCCCCATCATAGCCGTTGTCAGGGTTTTTACATAGATACGGTTGCCAGCTGTTCATATGTAGATAAACAGCAAGCTGGAGGGGGAGGTTAAAGACATAACGTAAAAACTACGAATTATAAAAGTTTTTTTTTTTTTTGTTACAAAACTATGAAGAAAATAATACACTGGTCTGCAAAACTTAAGAACCAACTATTTCTAAATGTTACAACCACAAAATCTTTACTGATGAGAGTAGATTCAGTCTCAGCAGCGATTCTGGACGCCAGCTAATCTGGCGAGACACACGGTATCGCCCCACAAACATTAGTGAAAGGGATCGATATGGCGGTCGACATGTTCTCGTCTGGGAAGACGTTATCTTGGATGGACCTACACAACTCCAGATACTGGAAGGCGGTACTGTAACCGGCACACGCTACAGTACTGAGGTAATCCTTCGCCATGTGCGTCTGTTCCGAGGTGCCATTGGCCCCGAGTTCGTGTTTATGGATGATAACGCCACACCCCGTCGCACTGCAGCTGTTGATATGCTTTTGGAAAGTGAGGACATTGTTCGTATGATTGGCCTGCCCGTTCCGACGATCTGTTTATTCGCTTTTTTATTTTGTTTTTAGGAGCATTGGCCATATTGCTCCGGGATATGCGGTGGTCATTCCCTGACCTTTCCGCATCCTCCGTAATTGGTGGTGACGGGCTTGAACACCGACGATCTAAATCCCATCGAACACATATGGGACGCTCTGGGGAGACGCCTAGCGGCACGTCCACACCCACCAGAAAATGTTCACCAGCTGAAGATGGCGCTGACATCGGAATGGACGATGTTACCGCAAGAACTTATCAACAACATTGTTCTAAGTATGGACAGGCGGTGCAAAGCCTGCATCGACATTAGGGGTAGTCATATCTCCTACTGAGGACGGCCTCTTCCCTTCGTTCCATCTTTGGCAGTGATGCATCTGTTGCCATTTTCGAATAAAGTCCCTCTGTACCGCTTTGTTTCCGTTGTTGTGTAGGTGCTGTTTCCTTCATTATTTCTGTACCTCACGAGGTTCCTTTGGTATGCTTTTCCCATATCTAGGCCAGTCCTATGAGAAGCTACAGGTGAAAACCTGACTGGTCCTTAAATTTTGCACACCAGTGTTGTAGTTTGATCCGAACTCTTTAGCTATCACATAAAAGTATTGTATTTGTATACAATTTGGATATTACGTTAGAAAAGCATAAAACATGAGAAGGTACAGATAAAATAAATATAGTAATATTAATAACAGAATAAATTATAAAAGCCAAAAAAAAAAATTGTTAATGTAAGCAGTGTCTTACACATGAGATACGTTAGCAAATAGGAATAATACATGATTTATAACAGAAAAAAAAAAAAAAAAAAAAAAACACGAGCAAAAAAGCAACGACTTACTTTTGTAGGTGAACCCGAGTTATGGATAGCCTATGTGATACGCAAGTTAAAAAGAAATTATAATTCTCGGATTTCTCTTGGTCCAATTTTAATGAAATCAGGCAAGGCTCGAGACAACTCTTTCTAAAAGAGCCAAACACAAAATTTCATGAAAATCCATTCTCTGGGTTATTCGAGTTATTACATGCGGACGTACAGACAAAGAAATAATAATTGCCGGATTCGACCCCTTTTAATGAAATTTCGGTGGATAGATATTTTTAAAAGAGCCAAATATGATATTTTACCAAAATCCATCCACCAGGGCTCCAGTTATTACATGCGGATGGACACGGTAAAGACAATAGGCGCTTTACGCATATATGCTAACGTACCTAAAAACGTAAAATGCAACGCAATCACAGGATATCATCTGGATATAGTTAGGGTATGATGGTGTGGTGGAGTACTGCAACACTCTGATATTTCTGTTATTAACAATTTATTGAGGTCCGCGTCGAGTTGTCGAGCAAGGTGAAGTATTTAGTTTGAGATGAATCTCCATTAAGTGGAGTATTCCTTTATTTTTATAGACAGCTTCATTTTCTGAAGAGGAGTTAAAATAAACTGAACTTTAATGGCCTCTGATTTTTTAATTTATTTCTGTGCGTTTTTTATGTAAATATATAGATATAGCAATAAGTTCATCTCTTGCTCAAAATAATAATTTTAAGCATACTACTTTTTGTTGTTACTTTAATAAATGGTTCTTTGAAATATGAATTACTGATTCATTGATGTGTTAACATTTTCATTCATTATTATATTTTACTCTAATACAGGGTAACTAAGCGTTCCGGTGTTCCAAATTTATTTTTCTGGAAACATAAATGTCCCGGTTGTCCGAAATTTTAAATATAAAAAAAATTATATAAATATAGAATTTTAAATATAAGGAAATTTTAAATATATCCAACAGTTTTTATCACTTCTGTTTGCTCGAATTAATTTTCAAACTCTAGATCTACCAAAAAGGCTCGTGCAGCATAAAAAATAAGCCCCAGGCTTCCTTGCACCATATGGCTAATAATAATAATAATAATAACGAAATTTTAATAATAACAACAAGTAACAACCATCCCGATCATCGTATCAACCATAGTTATGGTGCCAAAGACCCTACATAACAGCATAGCAGCAATAGGTCTCCCACCGAACACCTACAAGGAACTCCAGAAAGTCGCAATCCTGAACACCTGTATGATAGTCAGAGAGTTCCTCGACCAACAGTAACACCAGACATAACAAACAACCACCCTGTGTACTTGACAGCAGTACCCGTCACGAGGTGGAACCCCCAATCAGGGAGAAATAATATAATAATAATAATAATTTTTTTTTTTCTCATGTTTGCTGTGAACAGCGTCCACAGCTAACATGAGACAAAAAATCAGAGAATAGGAGAGTACTTGGACAGATTGAAGCAGAACCTCCTTGCACTCAGCAAGAGACTACGCAAATACAAAGAGAGCTCCAAGAGGAAAATAAACAACCGGATCTTCGATGACGACCAAAGAGGTTTCTACAGGAATCTCGGAGAAGACGGGAAACAAGGGAACGGACCACCCAAGAAGAAGACGATTGAGGATTTCTGGGGAAATATATGGACCAGGGAAGTAAAATATAACAGCCGAGCCACCTGGATAGAACTAGAACGCAAGAAAACCAAGGATGTACAAGAAATGAGTGGATGGGGGATTCGGGAAGAAGTAAAACAGACGATCAAGAACTCTCACAACTGGAGCACTCGAGGAATAGATAACGTCCACAACTACTGGTACAAGAAGCTCACTTGCACGCACAAGCACCTGGCAAAGCAGTTCACCCATGATAAGGAACCCAGAGACAATCCCGAAGTTTCTCATTCAAGGAATCACATATCTGAAGCCTAAAGACGAAGATACAAGAAACCCGGCGAAATATAGGCCAATCACCTGCCTCCCAACAATCCTGACCAGCTGCATAACCAGGAAGATAACAGACCACTTGGAGAGCCAGAGCATAATGGCTGAACAGCAGAAAGGATGCAAGCAGCTGAGCAAAGAAAGCAAGGAGCAATTAACCATAGATGCTGCGGTTATGGAGCAAGCATACAAGAAGCGCCGCAACATGTACACAGCCTACATCGATTACCGCAAGGCCTTCGACTCCGTGCCTCATACCTGGCTAATAGAGGCGCTGAAAATCTACAAAGTCAATCCGATAGTGACAAACTGCGAAGTGATGGCGAAATGGAGTACCCACCATTAAGGTCGAAAACATCACAACCAGGCCAATCCCCATCAGGAGAGGAATCTTTCAGGGAGATGCCCTGAGCGCATTGTGGTTCTGTCTAGCACTTAACCCGCTATCTACCATACTCAACAGTAGCAAGTACGGATATAACCTCAAAGAAGGAAGGAAGAACCTGTACGACCTCACCCACCTGATGTATATGGATGACATCAAGCTCTACGAGGGAACCGAGAAGCACCTTCAGCAACTACTCCAGATCATCGAAGAATTCAGCAAGGATATTAGGATGGAATTTGGTCTAGACAAATTCAAGACCCACGGATTGCGTCAGGGAAAATTAGTCAACCGAAACTGCCAGCTGCAGAGTGGTAAAAAGATCGAAGCCATGGCAGAGGGAGAGGCATACAAATACTTGGGGATGATGCAGGCCCAGCAGTTACAGCACAAGAAAATTAAGGCCTGCCTGACCGAAAAATACCATCAGAGACTCGGAAGCCTGCTGAAAGCAAAGCTGAACGGAGGGAACACAGTTAAATCCATAAACACCTATGCAGTTCCAGTGCTAACATACTCCTTCTGGGTCATAGATTGGATTAACACCGAGCTGGAGAATATCATAAGAAAGATAAGGACAATAATGACCAAGTGTCGCCAACCCCACCCGAGATCTGCCGTGAAGAGACTGACAACCGCCCGGGAAGAAGGGGCCTGATAGACTTATTGAGCAACAGACGATAGCGATAGTTAACCTGAAGGATTACTTCCAGAAACACACAGCAGCACTCCACCAGGCAATAAGGAAGATAGACAAGCGGTATACCCCACTCAATCTAGGCGACGAGTCCCCCCCCCCCAACCAGGAGGTACAACCGAAGCAAGAAAGATGAGCAGAGAAGACACTCCGGGGCAGACAATACAATGATCTCCATCAGGGTCACATAGATAAAATTGCTTCCAATGCATGGCTAAAGAGCGGGATGCTCTTCCCCGAGACTGAAAGATTAATGCTCGCCATCCAAGACCAGGTAATCAACACCAGGAACTATAGAAAATACATCGCCAAGGAGCCCGGAGTGTTAAATGATATCTGTCGACGATGCCACCTGGCCTCAGAAACGATCCAACACATCACAGCGGGATGCAAGGTGATCACCCAGACTGAGTACACTTATAGACACGACCAGGTACCCAGGATAATACATCAGAAGCTAGCAAGAAAATACCAGTTGATCAAAGAAAGTGTACCGTACTACACGTACAAACCCTAGGCAGTACTAGAGACCCCAACCCAAAAGCTGTACCGCGACCGCACCATAATAACGTATGAGACAATCCCGCACAACCGACCGGACTTAACCCATGTGGACAAGAAGGAAACGGCTACCTATGTGATTGACATAGCGGTACCCAACACTGGCAATCTGCAGAAAACCCATGGGGAAAAATCAGGAAGTACACGAAACTAAGACAGGAGATCAGAGAGATGTGGCATATGCAACAAGTAACGACCATCCCAAACACGTGTCAACCATAGGTATAGTGCCAAAAGGCCCTACATAACAGCCTAGCAGCAATAGGTCTCCCACCGAACACCTACAAGGAATTTCAGAAAGTAGCAATCCTGAACACCTGTAGGATAGTCAGAGAGTTCCTCGCTTAACAGTAACGCCAGACATAACAACCACCCTGTATACTTGGTAGCAATACCCGTCACGAGGTGGAACCCCCAATCAGGGAGAAATAATATAAGAGAGCAACAATAATAATAAATACGATTTCATAAAAGGTATTTGCATTTCTCTGCATAATTAGATAAAGTCAGGAGCTGAGAGATTGTAATGCAATGTAGAAGTGGTCGTGGTAAAACACTGTCATACTTTTAAAACCTCGCAGTATGCACCGAACAATTATGAGAATTTTATTCTGTACAAGATATAACAAGTTACTGCCACATGCAAAAAGTCACTGTTAAATTTATACCAAGCGATCCATTTATTAATTTTTCAAAATATACATTGTTTCGTTATTTTAATTTTTTTCGTGCAGAAGAAAAACCGCCAAAAATTTACTGAAAGACTTTTCGCATTACCATTAAATAAAGAGTACTCCCACGAGTTATGTATAGTGTGCTGCATATTCAATAAGCCCGACGTAGCCGATTGGTCAAGCACACGAGTACAGAAGAATATATGCGTTTGAATGGACTTGTGTATATGTAAAGGACGGCTCCTGGAACATATGTTCAACTCCGCCTCGTGTCTCTGTGAAGAACAGAATCAACTGCAAATGGCCAGAAATGTGATTGGTGTAAGTTTGTGGGTATTATGTGTGTGTTCTGTTCTGGCCGCTTGGCTACCCAGAAGCATCAGTCACCTGGAGATATTATTCTCAGTACTCGTCCACACCACGAGAAGGTGGGCCAGTCCAAGTGAAGCGCGTACCCGTCTCAAAAGAGAGACTCTGACCCACTGGTGTTGCCAGCAGGTGGGTCAGGATTCTCTTGGGACCCATTTCAGAGGAACAACAACAACGAAAGAAAAACCATGGTGCAGGTTATGAAAAAAAAATGGTGCCCGTAAAATAAATATATATATATATATTAATAATAAATAAAAAAATTAAAGTAAAAATTGCTGCCCTAGAGTGGCTCACTCCAGACAGAACGCGAGGAATATAAAAAAATAAAATAATAATAATAAAATAAAATAAAATAAAATAATAATAAAATAAAATAATAATAATAAAATAAAAAATATAGTAATAATAAAAACAAGTGGTGCTGGATTAAAAAAATGCTGCCCTGGAGTGGCTGACTCAAGGCAACGCGAGGAAAAAATAAAAATAGCACACTAGAGAGAAAGAGAACAAAAATATATATATTGGCATAGATACACTAGAGAGAGAGAGAGAGAGAGAGAGAGAGAGAGAGAGAGAGAAAAAAAAATGGTATGAGAGGGAAAAAAAAAAAAAAAGGATAAATAAAAGAGGGGGAGAAATTTCTATCTAATCCACTTCGGGCCCAAAGCCGGGAGTGTTGACCACTCTATATGATCTCCTTCTGCGAGCAAAGACTTCCGTAACAAAGTTCTGAAAAGTAGATTAACGTTCAGGGGTTTGGGGTAGCTGGTCTAATTGGGTTTCAGATATTGGGATGATATTCACTAAATCTTGCCTCAGACCATCGTACAGAATACAGTTAAAAAGAAGGTGCATCCAGTTTTCCTTGGATCCGCAGTAGCACAGGTCAGTCGCGCAGAGGCCCGGTTGGTGCAGTTTTTCATTAACAGAGCAGTGTCCTGTAAACAGAAAGAACGTCTCCAGGGTGAGGGAAAGCCAGTAATAGACTGAGTTAGAGTCAGTCCAGAATGTAAAAGTTAGAGGATGCAAAGGTGACGTCGGGAAGGAATCTTTTGGTAACCGTCCCAACCTGGGACATATCCCAGCGGACAAATATTCAGGCCCGCATGACCGCTAAATACAGTTAATGTTTATATTCAATGTTCAAATAAACTTCTCTGACCTAGTGGTTGTGCAGCAGTATGCACAACATTCAAAAATTGAATGTTGCGAAAATTGCATAGACGTTAGAGTTACGTGCATCAGATGATCAAAATGCCGAAATTATGCATTTAAGAAAAAAAAAAAAAAGAATACTGCTCCCATGCTTGCAAAGCAAATGAACAAATGAAATCGTGCTTGCAAAATTTTAAGAGGTCACCAATATTCTGGGAGAATAAATGAAATAATTTAAAGATGAAATGTTTCACATGTATACACTTGTGAATATCAAGAAATATGAGTGGAATAGTGAGGAAAAATTATGCCCTTAAACCTGCGTACAGTTGTAATGTTTTTTGTTAAAAGACTACAAATTATTCTCAGACATTTCAAGGTATTCCTGTACCACGAAATGACAGCCTGCATAATTCTTCGGTGACTAAAATGCTGTCCTTATTGCACCAGCTGACGGTCTAATAAGAACAATATTTCCATCAGTGACGAAATGGTACAGGAAGTACCACGAAGGTCTGATAATAATTTGTAGTCCTTTAAAAAATTAAAGACAGATTATACTTTACGCAGGTTGAAGTGCTTATTTTTTCTTACTATTAACCTTTTTTTATTATTTAGGTGCGCACCATGCACTAAAAGAACATCTTAAGTGGGTCCTAACCCCTCTGCAATTAAAACAAAACTTACATTTAAACATGTAACAACCGTTATGTGTGCTTTTCCCCTATAACTGGGCTGCGTTAACTCTATGCAATATCTTGGGTTTGCAGGTGACCTTCTCAGAAAAACCGGATGACTATCGGTTTCATATATCCGTAGCTTCCGGTTTCTGTTATTCGTGCCAATTACTTCAAAGTACATAGGCTTGTTGGATAATTTCCATAAAAATACCGGATACATACAAGAGAAAAGTTTCTCAGAAAAAAAATTCTCATTCGAGAGGAGATAGATTATAATAAGAAACACTAATCTAAGATACAATGGAAATAAAAAGAAACTACTGTATATTCAAAATAATAATCTACAACTTAAATGATTTAAACTCGATTAAACAGCTTTTATCTAAGAGAGAGAGAGAGAGAGAGAGAGAGAGAGAGAGAGAGAGAGAGAAGAAACATCTTTTACATCCAAACAATTGAGAGATATATTAAAAAAAAAAAAAAGTTACTCGTACAAATTCATCGCCGAAACTGTTATGTTCATCTGGCCATAGAAATTGAAATTTCTTTGAAATAGTTGAACCTTATTATTCTGGCTATGTGAGATTAATAAAGATTACAGATCTACCTGAACAGCAAAATGGTTGCAAAATTTATTAAAAGTCGAGAAAAGAACTGCAATAAAAACTGAATGTTTGAACACTCGGTCCTAATACGAAAGTGGAAAACATTATTGCTCTTCTTAATAATGAGCATGGGTTCAATGTTGATGTTCGGAGGTTAAAAACACGACGTCCCTCATACTCATCATTCCTCATCACCAAACCTCCCCCCCCCCCGCAACAAAAGCAGTAAAGAGCCTGTGACAAATGAGCTACCTAGAAGGCTCCACCGATGATAATAATCAAAAGGTCCGGAACGACACGAATCATTCACCTTTTTCTACCAAAATGTCTGTAGTGTGGTTAACAAAACTCTATTCCTTATAAACTGCGCTCTTGGCGGACGACTATTGAGTTTATTATGTCTAACTAAAAAGCGGCTTTAAAAAGGACAAGTATCTTAACAACATCTTAATCTTCCCTACTTCGACCTCAAACAAGTTCGTAGGCGAATGCAGAAAGGGAAGGCAAGGGGAGGAGCAGGAATTTACTATCTGAATAGCATCATACTTACTGTAATAACACAAATGTAACACGCACGCACAGCTAATCTGACAAGTACGAAGCGATTTGTGTTGTGTTTGAAAAGGCCAACATTCTCTCATTCAAACGGTGTTTAGTTTGCATACCACCAAACTACACTTAAGAGGACAGAATAGAATTAATCATATATGGCTCTAAACTGCTAACTGCTCTACGCTGACGAGGTGATTTCAACTTGCCCCTGTCTAAATGTCTAGGGCCTTCCGAAGCTCTAGCTAAAACCCTTCTAGCATATGACTTACGTCAGCTCAGAACGCTTCTTTCAAGGGGTGGGGGACCAGTCACTTAACCTAATCTTCCACAACCGTCAGGAGATAAAATTAACGCACACTGTTAACAAGTTTCAGTCACATTATTCTCCGTTTGCAGGCGTTTTTTACTCGGTGACCGATGTTACAATAGAAAGCACTTCGCGAAATAGGTTAAGGGAACTAGTCTAATTTCCATTAAATTCATAAAACTGGCCATAATTCTTAGACACCTAATGAGCTATGATTTGGAAGAGCTGAAAACGAAATGTAGAAGAAACCTCACATTGCCTTGCAGAAAAACAAAGGCGATCGAAGGAGCAGTCAGGCTTGTCCGAATTCACCCCGCACTTTGGCATGGTTTAATTCTAGTGAGAAAGGAGATTTTCTTAAAAAGCAAAATGCATACTGGAGATGGAAGCGGACCTTTAGACTGGTTGGTTATTAGGATTTTTATGCGCATCAGCATCTAAGGCTATTGTGCGCCCTTCTAGACTGGAAGAGAGGGCTAATTTCGTAAGAAGCAAAAGAAAAGCTATGAGAAACTATGGCACGGGAAGAGAATTTGCAATAAGTAACATCACAACTTCCATATTAATGAACAAACTTTTCAAACACGGGCTCGGAAAACTTTTGAACAACGAACATTCCTCCAAATAAACTTGATCTTCCGAATATGAGCAAGTCGGAAAAATTCCCTCTTGAAAACTATAGGGATTACTCGTGACACCCTGTAGAAAATCATCAATACTCTACCAAATAAGACCATGGTGGGACCATATGGTTTTCCACAATTTTTGATAAAATTATGCAGCACATTTATCCTTGACCCTCTTCTGCATCTCTTTAACCAGATTTTTAAAGAAGTAACCATACCAAATATATGGAACCAATACTACGTGAGACCAGTGCTTAAATTGAACCATCAGTGCCTAAACTGAACCATCATATCCATATGCTGCACTCTCCTAAAAATATTTGTAAAGGCAATACAAAAAGTCGATCTTGCTCAGCACTGTTTTTTTTTTTTTTTTTCAGCACAGTCCCCCCTTGCACACAGGAGTCGGGGTAGATCAACCACCACCAACTTGTTGGATACCTTGATACAAAATCAACATGCGCTCAACGGTACAGCACAGCTCTGCTACATATTCTCAGAAGATATTGTAACATAGATGGGAAATTACTGGGCGTCACTGAAACGGTCATTAGGCCTAGGCACCTCTTAGTCACACATATAAAAATTTTCAACATCATACAAGGTTACTAGAAGTGCATTCCACCGAGGGGATCCTGTCGGCAGCCCTATTTGCAGCGACACTGGTACCTATCTTGGCAATATCTCCGAAATTCGTTTCTAAAGCAGACGACACGAAAATTTTCATAACCTCGAATGCTGCTGGGCAAATCACTAAATACAGATGCTTCAAAATTTTTTAAATCAAATGGTCTTGAGCTGAATATCGAATCAAATCAGCCCAACTAGCAGTAACCATTAAAAAAAAAAAAAAAAAAAAGGAGAAAAACAATATAGGTTATCTGAATAGGTGGCATCCTGGTCAAGAAGGTTTCCTCCCACATAGACCTGGGCTTTAAATCAGTTGTTGTTATTTGGTTTTTAGGAGCATTAGCAACTAAGGCCATATTGCTCCGGGAATATGCGGTGGTCATTCCCTGACCTTTCCGCATCCTCCATATTTGGTGGCTCACAGGCTCGAACCCCGGTCTAATCAAGAAGCATGTGCTACGCACTGCTGCTCCTGCCCCTGGCTACGGAGGCGCCCTTTAAATCAGATGAAGGCCTCTCTTTTGGATGGCATTTTGACGATATATCTTCATAACCAAGAACTGTGCTGATATGTGGGCGATCAGGCAGGAGTTAATGGAGGTAAGGATAACTCTAATGACACAGTACATCAAAAAATGTCTCTTTCCAATCCCGCTCTATGTTTCTGTTATTGGTTCTCAGCTCAGCAGATACTATGGGCTTGAATATTGGATCCTAAGGTGGGTCAACCAGCTAATTGGACGACCGTTCACTATCTCAAGATCGGTCCTCCATTCCAACCTCGGCCTGACGCCATGTCAACTATAGACCACAACCGCAAATATCCAAATGCCGTAAAAACTTATCGCAGGGAAGATAGATCTATTTCAAATATCATTAGCTGGCCAAAGATGGTGGTGAGTCGGCAACGAAGTCACGCGGGATTTTCACTCCGAACTACGGTCACAATTTAGTGTCTCAAGAACATATTCCCACTAACACAATTGGTCACTATAGTGTTCTTGCCATAGATCCCTACAAATTTTGCGATGACAACAGCTAAAGGGTCATGCACTAAAGAATACCTATCAGTTCATTGATATATATATACTGTATATAATGTGGGACAAGTACCACTTAATTGTGATGGCCAGCTTAGTATACCCTAATAGACTCCCACGTATGCATATGTGAATTTCGCAGACACAGATGCATTGTAACTTGTATGAGTATTATGCACTCCTTGCTTTCAGCTGTGTATGCGTAGGGATAAAACCTAGATAATAATAATAGTAATAATAAAATTAAACCCTGGTCGAAACCGGTCACTTGGCAATATCAAATTATTTGCCACGCATTACTGCGTTTTTCGATCACGAGCAAAAATTCTGCTCTCTCTCAAAAAGATCGACGTCAAGTAGGCGAAGCTAACACTTGGTCTTATGTCCAACTTAGAGACAAATACTGTATCCAAGGTTCTGATTTTGTTAGGTTTTAGGCGCATCAGAAATTCAGACCATATCGCGCCATTATGTATTATGCTTGTACAATTGTGGTTGTGTGTACCATCGATTTGCCTGTTTTGTCGACTGAAAAATTCGAAATAACTCTCGAGGTGGGGTATAACTCTACCCCCCTACGACCGAGATCGGCTAACTACAGCCTGGACTGAAGAGGCCTTTGGTAATTCGTACAGTCATCGACTATACGATAGCACTGCACTTCATGGAGAACTCCATTTTGCCTAAGTTGATAACATATTCTTAGTATGTATATGCATAACGGTTATTATGTATTTAAATGGAATTTTTTTTTCCATATTCAGCTTGGACAAAATGCATTATTCACACAGTTCGTCATATGTTTGCTAATAGAGGCCACTTCTGGCTGATGAGAAGTCAGTAATCTTCGAAACAGCTGTCCTGGAGGTGTCCCAGATTTTATACCCTTTCAGGTGATGCTATACAATTTAAAAAGATATTATCAACTTAGGTAGAAGGGTGGATAACGTTATTTGTTACCAGGTTGGATAAAAAGACCAAGCCTCAGCACAGAAAACTTGGCATCAATCTTTCGAGAAAGCATAATATCCCCCTCCCTCTCCCCGGACTGAATATTCAACGCAGTGCCAAATTTATTTGATTATTTAGTCAGATTTCGTTTCTTAAATATCTAATTTTAGAATACCTGAAGAGCGTAATGATGATTATTATTATTATTTTTTTTTTAATTCTGTATTTTAAGAGAAGGCCAGTGATGAAACTGTAAATTCTGACTGTTCAACGGTACCCACGCGATCTTTAACGACCATATGAAATCAGAGCTGTCGGGGTTCCTGACTCCTCGGCGGATCTAGCGATATGGTTGTTTTACAACTGCAGCAAACTTTGGAAATTGAAAGTTATGCAACATTTTTTGTTTGCTATTCCAAACATACTGGAAATGTTGAAACTATTTTCAGTAATAAAGGACCAATGGGCAGATGAGCGATAGTCTGAATATATGAGAAAAAAAAAGAAAAAACCACAATTAATTTTAATCTTATGTAAATTTAATATATATTAACATGTAGATTTTTTTATAAGACGATCAAAATATTATGGAATAAAAAAACCTACAAATATTTAAAAAATACTGTTAAAAAATAGCTCATGAAATCCTAGGCAAAAAGAAGAGCCAAGGACCAATAAAGACCTGGATTACAGAGAAAGTAAGAGCTGCTGTAGAGGAAAAGAAACTTGCATATCAGAAATGGCTGGGTGATAGGAATGATGCATATAGGAACATTTATGTTGAAAAAAAGGAAATAGTCAATCGGTTGGTAGTAGAAGCGAAAAATGAAGAATGGGAAAGGAAATGCGCAACTATCAATAGCAAATTGGGCTTCAAGCAATCAGCGGAATCGTGGAAGGTCCTTAAAGACTTGAGAAAACATAATAAACACAATGCTGGTTTGCAATTAATACCTCTGAAAGACTGGACGGAGTACTATGAAGGACTTTTAAAAGAAGACCGGGAAGAGTTCAAGACGATAGAGAATTTTGATGTAGAAGACTCGGGCTTAAAAGTTTCTGTTAGGGAAGTGGAACTCCTGCTAAAGGAAGGAAGGAAGGAAGGAATGGCAAATCACCTGGATCTGAAGGAGTTTACATGGAACTTCTGAAATATGGAGGAAGAGGAGTGGCTGTTCTGATACAAAAACTGTTAAATAGTATACTGAGAGGAGGAGAAATACCGAAAGAAATGATAACAGGATATATTACAACAATTTATAAGAAGGGCGATCGGAAAAACTGTTCAAATTACAGAGGAATATGCGTCCTGAACCCGCTGTTAAAGATCCTTGGAAAATGGATCAGGAACCATTTAGAAGCCCAAATCAAGGTATCAGAAGAACAAAGTGGTTTTTCAGCCGGAAGGTCATGTATAGATCATATCTCAACAGTACGACAGATCCTTGAAAAATGCCAATCAAAAGGAAAAAAAAATCTTTATGGTTTTCGTTGACCTTGAAAAGGCATATGGCAGTGTTCCAAGAAAACTCTTATGGGAAGCACTGTAAGAGGCAAATATTGATGGACAACTGATTGACATTATTAAGGCAATTTACAGGAATAATAGATGCAGAATTAAAGTGAGATCAGCTTTGTCACCTGAATTCCACACTTCAAAAGGCTTATTACAAGGTTGTTGTATGTCGCCAACACTTTTCAAAATTTATATCGACATCTGCCTAAGATCCTGGTAAAAAAATGCAATAAACAAATGGGATTGCCGATTAATAAGAACACCTATATTCACAATTTACTTTTTGCAGACGATCAGGTGGTGATAGCACAAGACTTAGAAGATGCAAAGTATGCATGTCGTCAATTGTTTGAGGAATATAAACAATGGGGTCCAAAAATCAATTTTAGCAAGACTGAAATGTTGTCTTCAGGGCCAGGACACGTTCTAAATATTGCAGGTTTTAAAATCAAACAAGTCGATAAATTCAAATATTTGGGATCGATCTTACAAAGTTATGGATCATCCCAAGCAGAGATCAAGAAGAGAATTACAGACGGCAGAAAGGCTATCGGCATGTTAAACTCTGTTCTCTGGAGCAAAAATATCCTAAATAAAACAAAGAAACTTATATTTCAAACGATTGTACAAAGTCTTCTATTGTATGGAGCGGAAACCTGGACATTGAATAGGCGGGCGGAAAACAAATTGCTCTCCACAGAAATGGATTTTTGGAGACGCTCAGCAAGAACTTCCAGAAGGGACAGAAAACGGAATGAAGACATAAGAGAGAAAATGGAGGTGAAAAAGACTATTATTGACACCATCAAAGAAAAGCGTCTAACATGGTATGGACATGTAAAACGGATGCAAGAAACAGATATCCAAAGGCTATCCTGGAATGGATACCTCCTGGAAGAAGGAGAAGAGGAAGACCTAGGAAGACATGGATGGATGGAGTACGGGAGTGCATGACAGCCCGAGGCTTAACCGACCAAGACACCTTGAACCGCACTTTATGGCGGGAAAAAATTCCTAACAAGAAATAACTTGTAGGCTGAGGAAACCTACAAGGCTGAAGAAAGTAAATGGAAACACTCCTCTTGAAGAAGAAGAAGAAGAAGAAGAAGAAGAAGATTTTTGAGATTTTTTTATAAGACGATCAAAATATTATGGAATAAAAAAATCTTTAATCCAGTAAAATCTTTGGCCTCGGATTTATTTTATTGTAATTCTATTTGACTATTCTTCAAATATATAATATAATTATTACTATGATATAATTAAACCATATTTTATGAAAACTTTTTTTTTTTTTTTTCCATATTTAGACCACACGTTATGGTGAAATTCACCACCGGGTCATCCGTGATCTTCAACAGCCATACCAAAGCGGTCAGATATAAATTCCCCTAAAAGAGTTTGGTAAGTGTCTGTGTGTGCTCAGCGCCAAAGCAAATAAGTAGACGTCAGTACACTGTGCATTAATACAAGTACTGTACAAAACAATGGTAAAAAATAATCCAAATGAGAAACCCAGTAATATGCTACTTGCATGTTTAAGTGAATAGAAAATCAGCAACGTGGACTATGTGGACTTAAAAATTTGCGGAAAAAAAATGCATATTTCTTTTCTTTCCGCTTAAGTGAAATTATCTCTTCTCTATCTTAGGACTTGGGAAATGTTTACAGCGTGCTAAAACAGATGGAAATAAAGACAAATCGAAACGAGTACCTCTAATGACTAACAACATGAACAGTTGAGTAGTGATTTTCGTGCGAAAACAATTTAGAGGCGCAGTTGCAAAGTTGATATTGTATATATGGGTGGGCCGTTCGATTATTCTGCACA
The DNA here is from genome assembly GCF_048544385.1 of Mastigoproctus giganteus. Lineage (NCBI taxonomy): Eukaryota > Metazoa > Arthropoda > Arachnida > Uropygi > Thelyphonidae > Mastigoproctus > Mastigoproctus giganteus. Next base: position 159,632,412 of record NC_143586.1, on the reverse strand, counting down.
CTTTAAGCAAGTTATTTACAGTACACGGCTATTTTAACAGTCGCTACATCCAGCATCATTTCAAAGAGAGAGAGAGAGAGAGAGATGGATGCAGGTGGTGCAATGTATCCGGGCCAGTGGCGAAGCTACTATACCGCGGTGGTTGGTTCCTCTTGGAACCTGCCCTCTTGTTCTTTAGCATGGTTGCTAAAAACTCCTTTTTGTCAATTCACCAAACATTAACTTTAGAACTGGCCTTAACTCCATTCCATTTGTATTTCCTTTTTTTTTTTTCACGAAAAAAATACAAAAAGAAAAAAAATACCTTACAAAAAGTCCATAAAAAACATTGGGGAACTTTGCAGTGATGAAAAGTCGGAAGTTTGGGCAGAGAGCTGTCGCTTTTCATTTCTCGCAGGCGTGGTGGTGAGAAATCCAAAGATTGGTCTCGTATTAGAATACAGAGCAAAACCATCAGAAATAACAAAACAGTTTTGCTTTGTTGCACTTAGGTTTATGACGCCTGAAGAGAGGTAAGCGAATTTTTGTCTTGAACTGCTGAAGCCTTGTAACATGTAAAGTGTGTTTAGGGTCAAACGGCACCAGGGGTTTCCTCCATCTCTGCGTTGCTTTCATTGTGGGTGAACCAGTTCGCTGGGAAATGCCAGAGATTTAAAAGTGTATGGATATTGTATATGTGTAGTGTCATGTACCGTTGTTCATCTGGTCGTTTAGCCGCTGGACCCCTACTGAGGCCCAACGTTGACCCACTTTCGCCCCGTGGAGGCAGACCAGGAAACACCAGTAGACTAAGATTTACTCTGGCAGGTCCTGCCGCTTAATTTCCTGAGATTTCGGCGGCTAGGACCTTAAAAAAAAATAAAACAAAAAAGAAAAAAAATATATATATATATTTGGTACATTCGATGAGGAATAACGCTAAATGTTTGAAAGGCCGAGTGTATGGGCGAAAAACGTAATTTGGAGATGATTAAATCAATTCCGACGTGTAGGGCATTCGCTAGCGTATGTGCAGGTAGAGTGGGTAGAAAGACTGAAGCATGGGGGGAGAAAAGACAGAAGTATGGAGTCGAGAGAGAAGACAACACAAAGTCACAGTGGGGCATGCCCATGCCCCACCTGAAGGGAAAGTGGGAACGGCGAGGAGAAGCCTTGTCTGGTTTCATTCAGCTAATTCAAACCAACTACGATACCTCTATCGATAAGGTTTTTTTTTTTTTTTTTTTTTTTTGATTTGGTAGTTGTTGGCGCATCGGCTTCTGTGGCCATATTGCACCTCCTAAGGTTTTTGCAGTACTTTGATCCAAGCCCGAGGCGAGAATCGAACCCGCGACCTTTGGGTTGCCGGGCAGGTACTTTACCCACTCGGCTAGCCCGGTCGGCTCTATCGATAAGGAGACAGCAAGCTTCTGAAGGGGCTTTTTTTTTTCTTTTTTTTTTTATGTGAACCCCAAACACGAGAGGTATTAGAACCTATAGTACTTAGTACCGTGCTTGGGTTGGAGGTTGAGAAGACGAAAGAAGATATTTGTTGCCATTGGACTTGAACTTCTGTAGATTGTAATTTTCAGGAAATACGTATGAAGGAAGGTTGTTCCAGAAAACGGCAGCTGAATGAATAAATGAGGAAGATGAAAAGTTGGTTCTGTGAGTTTGAAGTTGGACAGTAAATGGATGTTGGCTGGTGGCGGCACGTGTTCGGACTGTTTTGAAAGAGAGAGCGGGAATTATAGAAGCCAATTCAGAAGAACAGTGCCCAAGGAAGTATCTGTAGAAGAGGCATGCAGGAAACAGTACGTCTATGAGAAAGTGAGTGGAGAGATTCTGTTAGAGATGAATCATTAATTAACCTAACTGCCCTCTTCTGAATGGAATCAAGAAGCCTGAGAGAGGTTTTGGAGGCACCACCCCACACGTGGGAACAATATTCCATGGCAGGGCAGATTTGCGATTTATACAGAGTGAGCAGTGTTTGGAAGAAAAGTAACTCCGAGAGCGAAAGAGAAAACCAAGTTTTTTAGATGCAGAGGAAGCAATATTTGTAATGTGCTTGTGCCAAGAGAGATTAGAAGTCAGGGTAATCCCCAAAAGAGATATATCATTTTGCCTAGAAATCGGAGTGTCACTAAAGATAAGCATAGGAGCAGAAGAATCCTTTTTGCGAGATATAAGACAAGACTGAGTTTTAGAAGGGTTGAAATCAACTAAGTTGTCTTTGTCCCACTGGAGAATTACCTGAAGATCGGCATTTAAGGAATTGGTAGCAGATTTTCGAGAAGTTGAAGCTGATTGAGCAGGACAAGGTTTCTCAAAATGGAAAGTGGAATGCAATGTACTATCATCGGCAAAACTATGGATAGGATTTCCAGTCAATGGAGGAAGGTCATTAATATACAAGAGGAAAGTGTGGGGGAAAGAACTGAACCTTGGGGGACACCGGCATTAGTGGAGAAGTTAGAAGACAGAGAGCCATCTACCATCACCCTCAGGGAGCGATCAGAGAGAAAACTGGATAACCAATTACAAAACACAGTTGGAAAACCATAAGATGGAAGCTTGTTTAGAAGACCTTTATACCAAACAAGATCGAAAGCCTTTGAGATGTCAAGAGCAACTACTTGTGTTTCACTGAACCTTTCCATTGAATGAGTCCATAAATGGGTAACATAAGCCAGAATATCACCAGTGGATCGACACTGACGGAATCCATACTGGCGATCGTTGATCAGACTGAAGGTTTCTAGGTAGTTTAAGAGTTGGCAGTTAATTGATTTCTCCATTACTTTAGAAAGAGTAGAAATAATTGCAATGGGACGATAATTGGATGGGAGGGATTTGTCACCCTTTTTAGGAACTGGCTGGATATGAGCAAATTTCCAAGCAGAAGGAAAAACACCTTTGGAATTAGAAAGTGAAAAAAGGCGGCAAAGAATAGAAGTAAGTTCTGGAGCACAGGTTTTGAGAACAAGTGGAGAAATACCATCAGGACCTGGAGCTTTCTTAGCATCAAGATTCATCAAAATCCTTCTGATATCCTTTTGAAGGAAGACCACAGGAGGCATTGAATGGAGTGTGTTGGGAATGGTGGGAGGTGTTTTACCAAGATCATTAATACATGAGCTGGAAGCAAAATGGGATGCTAGCAGGTCAGCTTTATCCTTGGCTGAAGTGACAACAGAACCATCTGGTTTGGACAGAAGTGGGAGCAGAGATGGGCAAAAGTTGCGGCCAATAGCTTTGGCAAGAGACCAGAATGCTTGGCTGCCATTAGGGCAAGAAGCAAGTTTTCTACTCTTAGCCTGTTCAAACTCTAGTTTGGACTGATTAATAACTGCTTTACAATTGTTGCGAGCTTTGGTGTAGGCAGAAAATGACACTGAAGAATTAGAAACAAGCCAATTACGATATGCAACATTCTTCTCTTGAACAGCCTTAGCACATTTACTGGAAAACCAAGGTTTTCCAGTAAATGTAAATAAAAGATAAAGGACGAGATTTTAAAGTGGAGTGTGGGATAAAGGATTCCATTCCTGCAAGAATAATTTCACTGACACGATCTGAGCAAATGTTGACATCAGAATTTTTGAAACAGCAATCCGACCAAGGAAAAGAAGAAAAGAAGTCTCGCACGTCATCCCATTTTGCATTCTTGTAATGCCAAACAACACGAGTTTGGGAATAGTAGTAGTAGTTGTAGTAGTAGTAGTAGTAGTAGTAGTGGCATGTGATGCAAGAAAGCAAATGTATGAGCTTATGCAGCATCAGCAAAAAAAAAAAAAAAAAAAAAAATCACACCATTCCCTCCAAATGCCTGTCCAGTTCCTCCTTAAATTTATTCAACCTATCAACTTCCACAACGTCAGATGGAAGTTTGTTCCAGCAATTAACCACCCGCTGGCTAAAGGCAAATTTCCGCACATCTATTCTACATCTGTCTTTTCTTAATTTGAATTTATTCCCCCTTAGGTTCGTAATCTGAACAAGTGGAAGGATCCCATCAGAATTCAGCGTGCTCAACCCATTCAAGGCCTTATATACCTCAATCAAATCACCGCCCAGATGCCTAGTCTCCAGCCACTGCAATTTGCAGAACTTAAGCATCTCTTGGTAAGAGGATCCCTTCATTCCCCTCACCAATCTTGTTGCCCTTCTCTGTACACGCTCAAAAAATCTACATCCTTCCTAAAATGAGGCCTCCAGACCTGTACGCAGTACTCAAGGCGTGGCCTGACCATTGCCTTATACAGAGGGATAACACCTCCTTTTCCTTGCTAGCAAAATTCCTATTTATCATTGACAAAACCCCATGACCTGCCCTGGCAGCCTGTCTGCATTGCTCAGAGAACTTCATATCTAACTGCACAATTACTCCCAGGTCTTTTTCATTTTCTACCACCTTAAGTTTAGTACCACACAGTTGGTACGTTTCTCTGGTGTTACTTCTACCCATATGCAGTACTTTGCATTTGTCAAGGTTAAACTTCAGTTGCCATTTCTTAGCCCATCTGCCCAAATTATCTAGATCCTGTTGCAGTAGCACACTGCCATTACTGTCATTAACAACCCTGCCAACCTTTCTATCATCTGCAAACTTCGACATTAAGCCTGATATACCTTCATCAATATCATTGATAAATATACAAAACAAGAGTGGACCTAACACCGAACCCTGTGGGACTCCACTAATAACATTAGTCCAAGAAGAGCAGCACCCATTGATTACCACCCTCTGTCTTCTCGCACTTAACCATCCTTTTATCCATTGTAGCAACTTACCCTTAATACCATTCTACTACAATTTGTACAATAGTCTTCCATGCGCAACAGTGTCAAAAGCTTTCCTGAAATCCAAATATATGATATCAAAATTATTTTTTGCATCCAGTTCCTTTGTAACCAAATCATAATATCCTATCATATTTGTCAGACAAGACTTTCCCTTAACAAACCCATGCTGTGTCTGAATTATTGCTACAGTCTTGTCTAGATGATCCTGCAATGCATCTTTAACCAGCGACTCCATTATTTTACCCAGAACAGAAGTTAAACTAACTGGTCTGTAATTGCTCGTGTCACTCTTCGATCCCCCTTTGTGAATTGGGGATACATTTGCACATCTCCAGTCCGTGGGAACCTCCCCTGAGTCCAAGGATGCTCTCATAATTATAGCTAAGGGTTTGCTTAGTTGCTTTGCCGCCTCCTTTAATATAACTGGATAGATCCCATCCACCCCAGGTGCTTTTCTTACGTTTAACTTCAACAATTTCTCTTCCACTTTGCTCTCAGTTATTACAAGATCATTAAGCACCCTGCTACAATTTGATAACCTTCTGCCATTTTCAAACTTTAATAATTCCTCACGTGTGAATGTAGATGCAAAATACTCATTCAGTTTGTTTGCTATCTGAGCAGGATCATCAACAGTCGAACCATCGATGTCAAGTGGACCAATCAGATTCACCCCCTTCCTTTTAGAGTTTATATAAGTAAAGAAATCCTTGCTGTTTTTCTTAGCATCTTTTGCCAAGGATTTCTCGTAATCTGCCTTCGCCTGCCGAACCTCCTTTGTGACCTGATTACAGATTAACTTATATCTGCCATAGGCTTCTGAGTCGCTTGATAATTTATATGCATCCCATGCATTTTTCTTCTCTGTTACGAGTCTCATTAGTTCATTTGACAACCAATTAGGCCTAAACCTTGAACAATATTTCTTAATAGGTATGAAACTTTTAGTAGCTTCCACGATTAATTCCTTGAATGCTTCCCACTTAGAATTTACTGTTGGTAACATCGTCAGTTGATCCCACTGCACAGAATTTAAAAACTGTCGGAGACAACTGTACTCGCCTTTACGGAAGCAAAAACCCTTTCCTGTACCCCTGATATGGTAGTCATGAGATAAAGGTTCCATTGGAGAAGAGACAATCACCAAGTTGTGATGTGAAGTGCCTAATAGAGCTCTCACTTCGACCGTGTACTTAGAAGGGTTGTTTGTGAGAAAAACACCAAGCGTATTGGCTGTATGATTAGGATTGGCCGGTATTCTTGTAGGTAAATGAACAATCTGTGCTAGGTCATTAGTAATTGCAAAAGCCTCAGCATCTCGACCTGCTGGGTCGGTGTGACTAGAAAATGGAAGCCAGCTGGAGTTGTGAACATTAAAATCACCAAGGAAAATTATCTCACTGTTAGGAAAGTTGGACTGGAGAAAGTCAAGTTGCAAAGAGAGGAAGTCAAACAGCTCCAAGAGGCGTTCGCCGACTTTCGTAGATATTTTAAAAATACGCAAACCGGAATTTATGTAAGATTAACAGTATTCAAAAACCATAAACATTTAAATAAACTCAAATTTAAATAGGAACATGAATTTATGGCAGGGGCGGATCGCCCCTGCAATAAATTAAAAAAAAAAAAAGAGGGGAGGGAGAAAAATTGTTGGGTGCAACTAAGGCGAACTACAAACAGTTCACCTCCGATTGACTTGGTTTATAGAAAAATAAAACACACACAAGTGTGACGAAATATCAAGCCATAAGCTATGTGAATGAAAGTACTTTTACAATGCTATTCCAATGGGAAGGAACAAAGAAAAAAAAGTAGTACACAAAAAAAGTATCAAATATTATACAAAAATAAAACAAATTTAAAAATTTATCACCCCTTTCTTTGTTTGTTTCTGTAGTTATGTACTGGTTTACTTTCTATTCACTACTTGATTGGCCTGTCATATTATTATTTCATATTTAAATTATGTTTCCGCAACATGTAGTGGGCAATACTTTGCAGCCACCGATGTTTACTTTACTGATTTTTATTCGTTTATCCGTTTTTATTATTACATGTTTTCACTGCATGAGGGCCACCGTTATTCAAATTTACTGCACTAACATAAACTACGCATACACTGACATTCCTAACATAAAAGTTCCTCGCGTCATCGACGGGATTTGAACATAGGCCTTTTACTCCCGATGATACCATTGAACTACTCGCGTAGCCTTGCTTCCGAAGCAGATACACATGGGGTAGTAATGTCTAGACTGATTTTAAATCACCTCTTAATTCTTGAGGATAAAATGAAATAATGCTGTATCACCCACTGCCAAGACCACCAACCTATGGAGAAACAAGAACAACCGCAGAACTTCAGTCTGACCGCACGCTGCAACTGAAATATGGTGAACTCACTACTAAAGTTTTGGATATTGACGAAGCGGGAGTAGCCAGCAATAGCCGAAGCAGTAAGCACGCTGTTACCCTTTTCAAACACCAACCTGTGCGAGCTGGAATTTCGGCACTAACGAACATAAAGAACAAGAAACGCGAGAGACTTCTCAATTGAACAGGAAATGCGGGTATGTGTGTTGTCTATTCGTAGAGATCCCTTAAAAAAACGGAAGACTATTATTTTGTAAATACTATACTAACCGCATACTACGTATGCTGGGTAAGTAAATTTATATGAAACAATTTTTTTTTTTATTTATAAATTTTCTTTTATCTGCAATAATAACATAACATCCAAAATTTTGCGGCACACAATTTGAGAACCACTGGTATAGATGATTACCGTTAAATGCCTGACTGTAATTAGAGGCATTGTGAACCTCAAGATATGACTGTAAATTTTGAACAGCTTCTTGTGACAACTATGTTCACTTCAGGAATGTAATACTTAGAGATAAGGTATCATATTATAGAATTTGTTGTCGAGTTAGGGATTACAGTTTCCATTCACACCACAAGGGACCGTCTACACTGGCATTGTCCAAATTATGTCCTAATGTCCGAATCGATGATGGTGCAATGTGGCACAAGGAACCTCAAATGAGAATCTGCAGTATAACAATCACATAGACCACGTAAGTTGCTACAATAGCCAGAAACCAGTCGTAACTATTATTTTACTGACTGATATATGGATATCCAGAGTATGTTAAAAATTGGACTATCTGCGTGGCACAAGGAACTGCACAGTCATATTCCTAGCCTTTTTATAATGATGGGGATACAGCTAGTTGTGGCGGTGATTGTGCAAATGGACGGAAAAAGAAGCAGAGTCTCTCTGTTCCCTTGTTTCCTGCCCTCGACCGTCACATTTATGACTCATACAGCCCCCTCCTCCTTAAATGTGAAATAGGAACGATAAAAAAAAACAAAAAACATGTCATATTAAGGTTGCCAGAACTAACTTATATGCACATGTGTTAGACTAAAAATGCTTTTGCACAAACTTGTACGTATGACCATGTGTATTAAATTCATACATTGCGCGCGTTCTCTGGTCGATTTGCCTGTTTTTTGGACGAAACCAGAGTTTTTGGGAGTAAAAGTCTTGCTAGCTATGCGTGAGGCCAACTAATTCAGCCACGGTGTGGGGGAAAAAAAAAAAAAAAAAAAACCCATAAAAATTCCTAGAGTTCGAATCCTCACCTTTTCTGCCCAGTATGGTGAGAACGGTGATTATAACCACTGTGCTACGTGCCCAGACTAAACGGAACAGTCAGCCGTTCCACCATTTTCCGTCTTTCGGCTCGCACAAGAACGAACAGCCTACTTTTACCGTGACCATTGAGCCCACCTTTGTCCCTGCAACTGCTATTCTGTCTACTATCCGTCCACTCTTGGAACATTTAACTACAGTACTCCGTAAACAGCCCGCAAGATTTGTGGTTTCTGTAATACTGCTACTCTTCAACTGGCATCCTACAATCATCTCTTTTCCGAAGTCCGTCAGATCACCAGGCGGGAGGAATGATCAATTGCTAGAACACGGGATGTTCATAATGTTTTAACTCGACGGTATACACTGAGTGGACAGAAATTATGGGATACCTACCTAGTAAGGGATAGGCCCACCTTTCGCCCGGATAAGGGCAGTCACACAGTGAGTCCACTAGTTCACGAAAGGTTTCCACAGGTATTTCCATCCATGCTTGCTGCACCGCTGTCCATAATTCCATCGCATTTCTGGGTGGAGGATCCAAAGTTCGAACGGACCTTTCCACAGCATCCCAAAGATGCTCCACAGGGTTCACGTTCGGTGAACATGGAGACCATTCCATGGAGGTAAAATCTGCGAAATGCTCTTCGAACCATGTTCTAGTCACCACAGTTCTGTGAGGAGCACCATTATCCTGCTGGAAGAGTCCATTGCCCCGTGGATGTACAATAACTATGAAGGGATGCAGATGATCTGCAAGGATGGACACGTAACCTGGACCGTTCAGGGATGCATCTAGACGTACCAGAGGTCTCAACGTGTGTCGGTAATGGTCTGGGGCGTGTTGAACATGCCCCAGACCATTACCGACCATCCACCTGCCTGAGCAGTTCCTTGTTGACATTACAGGTGGACAGCTTCGTGCGGTTTCTGCCAGTTGCGCATCCTCCCGTCCACTGAAAATAATTGGAAATGGGACTCATCGGACCAAGAGACCCGTCTACAATCATCCAAAGTCCAGTGCCGATGTTCTTTCGCCCAGTTGAGGCGTAGAGTCTTGTGTCGTGGTGTTAGCAATAGGACTTTCTGGTGGGTCGGCGACTACCATAACCTATTGGGGCTAATGACTACCTGATAGTCTTGGTGTAGACGTTCGTTTCTTGCACCTCCCTCGTTGAAGTCGGCGGTGATTTGTGCCACTGTCGCTCTCCTGTTGGCTGAAACAATGCGAGACAGACGTCGACGGCTACGTTCATCCACCACCTTTCTCAGCCCACAGTGCTGTCCACGATGAGATATTATTCCGGAAATGGCGTATTCCCGATACACTCTTGATACTGTCGAATGGGGATAGTGCAATTTCTGTACCACAATCGCAATAGAGTGACCCATGTGTCGGGCACCCACTGCCATCCCTCTTTCATAGTCGGTTAACTCACGACGTTTATACATACTGACATCGAATTACTGTCTACGTGAATGCAGTGTACCTATATACCTGCCAAGCGATGGGGTCCACCGATGAATTCTCCACGCCCGAAGAAACATTAATGATCCAATCATGGGTGCTGGCAGCATGGTGCAAGTGCACCACCTTTGGATTTCGAAGTAATACCAGTATTTAATATTTTTATTAATTTATTGAAATATAAGATATCGCATGTATTCGAAAATTTAGTGAACAAAAAATATATTCCCAAATGCACCACCTTGCAAAATATCCGCCCATGGATCCAACGCATCCGGAATCGAAGGTCTAGGAGCTCTAAACCAGACCCCAAAATACATCAAACCACCAACAAATATCCACGAGCGGAAGAAGACATTTTGTCCATTAATAAAAACGATATAAAATAATTTTTTACTAATTTTTAATATACAGTAGACTGTCGAAATAACAGCACTCCACATAACGGTACATTGAGATCGGATGTACACATACCGTGCAGATGTCTTGCAGTACCGAAAAAAAGAAAACGGCAAGTCACGTGATTACTGTACTTGTTTACGTTCGCCATTTTCAAAGTGAATTCTGTACTGATATCAGGAATTATTCCGCTGTTTTACATTTATTTTAAATTATAAATCCCTCACTATGGCTCCTAAAGTTAATAAACCTCATACAGAGAAAAACAACATTAAAACTTAGTGACAAACTTGATATAATCCAAACTATTACATTCGGGTCACCCGGAATGTTAATTCATATACCCATGTGTATTGTGTCTGTAAATTGCGTGTGTTCTCTGCTCGATTTGCTGGACGAAAAAACCCCCAGTTTCTATGGCAAAAACCTTGCCAACTACGCCTGAGACCCACTCATCCGCGGAGTGAAAAAAGCCTATAAAAGTTCCTGGCGTAATCGACGGGATTCGTACCCGGGCCTTTTCCACCCGGTTTGGGGAGGACGGTGACGATACCACTGTATTACCGCACAGATTAAACTTGATATAATAAAGAAAATAGAAGGGGCGTAAGGAGAAGTGTATTAATGGCAGAATATAATATTGAATCGTCAACATGTTTATGTTTTTTTATCTGCAGTTAATAAAATTGCATTCTTAATCTTTTTATTTCTTATATGGCCTCGTTATTTCTAAATTAAATAAATTACAAATAAAATTTTCTAAGTAACGGAAAAATCGAAATAACGGCACCTTGAATCTCCGAAGGTGCCGTCATTTCAAAAGTCTACTATATATACACTGAGTTGCCTTTGCATTAACAATATACAGTATACATAATAGATTGAGGGGAATTTTCCCGTAATATTGCCCGTACATGGACTTGATTCAAAAATGGCAACATAGCACTGGCTGCCATGATACAGATGCATCACTGCCAAAGATGGAACAAAGGGAAGAGGGGTCCTCAGTGGGAGATATGGCCACCCCTAATGTCGATGCAGGCTTTGCACCGCCTGTCCATACTTAGAACAATGTTTTTGATAAGTTCTTGCGGTAACATAGTCCATTCCTCTGTCAGCGCCATCTTCAGCTGGTGAACATTTTCTGGTGGGTGTGGACGAGCCGCTAGGTGTCTCCCCATAGCGCCCCATATGTGTTCGATGGGATTTAGATCGAAAGAAACGGGCAGGCCAATCTCTACAAACAATGTCCTCACTTTCCAAAAGCATATCAACAGCTGCAATGCGATGGGGTGTGGCGTTATCATTCATAAACACGAACTCGCGGCCAACGGCATCTCGGAACAGACGCACATGGCGAAGGATTACCTCAGTACAGTAGCGTGCACTGTTTACAGTACCGCCTTCCAGTATCTGGAATTGTGTATGTCCATTCAAGATAACGCCTCCATAGACGAGAACACCTCGACTGCCATATCGATCCCTTTCAGTGAAGTTTGCGAGGCGATACCGGGTGCCAACCTCTCGCCAGGTTAGCTAACGTCCAGCGATTCTGGACCTCAGATTAGCTGCTGAGACTGAATCTACTCTCACCGGTCAAGAGTACCTTAAGTAAAGATTTTGTGGTTGTAACCTTTAGAAATAGTGTTCGTCCTTAAGTTTTGCCCACCAGTATATGTATGTGGTTGTTACACGTATGACATTTGGGTGGTTGTTCGACCGCTCTTGAGTCAGTCACGATAGACTAGTGACTCTAAAGAATGGGAGCACTTAACCATGTTGGCTGTTGTCGAGATACCGACACTGGCCCGTATCGTCCCCAGACACTCAAAAACGGATCGCCACCGGTGCAACCTATAATCTCATATCACCCATTTCCGGCCTTGAATCTTCACATGCTTCACAAAGCAGTACATTCCTAAACAAAGGGAAGGGGAGTATTGGTAATGCAAAGCCAACTCAGGGTTTATCATGTAATTGTAAATAAAAAAAATTTAAATATACAGTATATAGAAGGCTGAAATGTTTATTGTGGTATCTAATGGTACTTAAAGGAAATAAGAAAAGAATATACCGAAAGAAGGTAAGGAAATTCTAATACTTGCTGATGCTAAAGTTTTTGATGAGTTTAGCAAATAAAACTAACTTTAAAAACTTTAGCATCAATGCTAATAATATTTACTGTTCTTTCAGTATTTATGTTTTCAGTTCATTATTTAGTAAAATTGCCAAAATCTTAAAAAAAACTTATTGTATCATTGTATTATGCTTTAACGAATTTGGAGTTTTATCTTAATGGTGATAATTTGTAATTTTTGTGGATACAATATCATGGGTGGTTATTGTAGGGATTTAGGCACATCAGCAAAGTATGCCATATTGCGCCATATACAATGTGTCTGTGAATTGCGTGTGTTCTCTGGTCGATTTGCTGTTTTTCCTGACGAAAAACTTGAATTTCCGGAAGAAAAACTATAGTACCAACTAATTCAGCCACGTTGCGAAAGGACCCATAAAAATTCCTCGCATCATTGATGAGATTCGAACTGAGGGTTTTTTACCCAGTGTGGGGTGAACGGACGGTGATTATACCAAAATTCACATTTTGGCAAGTGTTCCCCTTTTAATTATGTACATTATTAATTTATTACTAGAATTTCTTCACCTTTCAATATTTTCTTTTCTTTATGTCTACCTTCCTTTCCTTATTTCCTTCAGGCCGGCATTCTGCACAATAAACACTTCAGCTTTCCGTACTTACATATATATTTTTCTCTTCCAATTATGTTTTAAACTTGCATTCTTTGTTAGCAGCATAGTGTTGGAAGTTCATATCCTATTTTTACATTTTATAGTATATAATAGAATTATGGAGCTCAATTTTTACATGAATTAAATCCACCTGTACAGCATTTAATATCATGTATTATTTCCACACTCATTTATACTTCTTATACTATTATAGTAAAAGAGTATAAATGGGCGTAGATCTAAAATCAAATCCTAGAGGATTTGCTTTCAGGTCCATGCAGTGAGAACAATAAAATCGGACTGCTCATTGCAACACCACATGATAAAACGAACAAAGTGTAACTTCTTTGTTGTTAGTACAGTTACCAAAAAGTCTCAACGTTTAAGAAACTAAGCTTTAATAACAAATAATGTGTTTATTACTACAAAACTTTCGCAAACCTGTTTGTAAAGAACAATAATATAATTTTTTTAAAAACGCAGTTTTTTTCCACATACATTCTTTTCCTTTTAGTTTAATCTCTGAGACCGTTTCGATAAGGATGATTTTACCGATTCATTCTCCTCTGACTCCTGCACACTGCTATATTTCCTCCCTTTTCATTCCCCCTCACAGAGGCAGATTGTGGCGCATGGCTGTTCGTGGTGACCAGTGCAGCCAGGGGCAATCAGCACAAGACCACGTGGATGTGGCATTGCTTCCGCCAGGATCTCTGTGTCCTTTCGAAGAGTCGGGCTGATCAATACTCGTGCATGCACGAGGGGTGGATTGGAGAGTTCTGCGGCTGTAGCGGCCGCTACATATCGCTATCGACGCCAACGTATATCATAACAATAAAATCAAAGATTAAAAATAAAATTATTACTTGTAACCGAGAAAAAATATCAGAACATTATAATGACACGTGATGCAATGAAATTTTAATAAAATCTCATTTATGAAATTCATAATTAATTCCAAGATCGGTATCAGTAAAAAGGGACCGTAAGGGAGCTCAAACCGCACGCACATTCTTTATTTAAATTAAATAAATTCACAAATTACTTGAAACAGGCGGGGCGATCAGATAAAATTTTATGGTGCTTATGTTTCGTTGTATAATATGAGGAGCTTGAGCATGTCGTTACGTGATAATGGGGGCGGGGTTTAAAACTATTGTTACCAGTGTTATTGGGGTAGGGGGAGATATGGGCGTTCAAAAATTAAAAAAAAAAAAAAAAACAATGTGCTGCATTTATGGCCCTGTAAAAGGGTGGATGTTATGGGTACGTCGAGCTTGTTCTAAAACTTATGAGTAGATGGTCCACTTAACTGAGTGCAAACTTACCCTTGGAGTTGTAAGTTAATAAATAACAGTATTCATATACAGATAGGATATGATGGTATACCTTCTCAATTGCATATATTAAAAACAGTATATATATTGAAACTCAACTGTGTATATGTATTTATATCGGAAAAAAAATAAAATTTACCACTATCAGTCCTCTGTATAAAAAAATGATTAAACATACTCAAATTGTGGATTAATAAAAATTTCTAAAATCTAAGTAAATTATTTGCAATTTTTACATTGTTCATGAATATTAAATAAATAAATGTTTTGAATATTTTATAATTACACTGCAATTTATGTACAAATAATATATATATGAGCAAAACTTGTATATGTTTGCAATTTATTTTAAATATGGCTGTAATGAATTCATATAAATATTTCTGTTACATTTTTAAGGAAAATAATCTCAAATGCACTTTCCTTTTTCACTATACCATATGCTATGAACTGCGACTTTATCTTATCTATGTGTGTCGCCTAGCTTTTATTTTTGCCCATCTCTTTCTTGCTTCCCCGCTTCTATGAATGGGCTCACCCACAAAGCCGAGCCCCTCACGTTATCGGTGAAAGCGGGAGGTACGAGTTGCAGCTACGTCGAGTGGGATGCTGTGCATGTTAGTGATGATCGTTAGTGTTAAATATGAAGGTTTAATCATAACTTAACAAATTTTCTGACCTTCATTGTCTTCAGGATCCATTCGTCATCCAGTGTTCTCGAAATCTGCTGAAATTCTTTGGCAAGGATATAAAACGCTTCCCATTCCAAGGTTCCTGACATAGCGGTTTACCTTTGACTAGTGAGTACACTACCAAGCATTTAACCGCCGGATGTGACGTGTTGAAACAGACGACTATATGTGAGCACTAGGAGGATGTACACTTGATAGAATGGGCGTTTCATGTGGCTTGCTGTCTGTTGATTATCAGGTTTATGTAGACTAATATAGGAATTTTAAACGAAATGTTAACGGATTTCACATTTCTATAGTATTCACTAAATAAAAGGGAGGAAATATATTTAGTAATAACGTTTATCACATACAATCACGGAAATTTTTTAAATTTCATTATGAATTTCTATAATTAATTTTTATTAATACCAAATAACTGTCCTAATTTTTTTCTTCTATGTGAAATTATGATCGTCTTCATGTTTTGCACTGTTGTTATACCACTAACTCTACCCAGGAAGTTTCGAAATATTTATTTAAATTGAACTACTGCCAACTACCGGCAAGCAAAACACCTCCGCTAAGTTCTCTTGTCGATGCAGCTGGCCGTTTCCCGATTCTTCCGTTTGTCGGCCATTCTATCAATTGTGTATACTCCCACCAGAAATATACTTCAATGTTCTATAAAAATAATAAATCATTATTTGACTTTTGCCGCTTAGTACAAGTTATAAATAACTTATGCATCTTTACTAGTATAAATATATTCTGGACATTTATTCATTAGCAAAAAGAAAAGTTTCGTAAAACTTTTTCCATTTAGTAATTAGCGGGAGGAAAACACAACGTTATACGCATCTCCGAGAACACCCAATAGCTGACGGATGTTTTTATATTAGGTCGTGACGTCAGCACAGATCCTGGAGAGGAACTGCTGCATCGAGAAGGCTGAGTCCAATCACATTGCTGCCCGTGACAGATCAATTAATGTTTCTATGGTAACAAGGTCGGTGTGGTCCTGAATGTCTTGACAGGTGCGTGACAGTTCAACTTCACAGCATGTACGCTAAAGGGAAAGGCTCCACAGTACCTTCCGATGCCCAAGCAAGAGAAAAGTAAGCAAATAATTTTTCTATTCTTTGCGTTTTGCTCACATCGCTGTTGTGATTTTCTATATTACGTTTTCTTGTCTTGAGTTTTCTGGCTATTAGTTTCTCAACGCTTGTTAAATTTTTTCCTAAGAGCGCGTGGACCGATTAGCAGTGGTCTGCTCTTTCCTAGTGGCGCGCTCTATGAATGTGAAGTTTGTAATCATAAATCTAATGCACCATGTTGACAGTTATATATTTAAATACCGTGCAAATAAATATTACGTGCAACACTGATTTGGGAGTTGTTGCATATTATATTTACTATATATTTTCTCATGTCAGTTGCTAGTTTCCTGCAGTGAGGAAGTATACTTGCCCCAGTTCGAAGGCATATGGCCTGGAACGTTCCATGATTCACTTACGGGGGTGTTTATTGTAGGATGATGATAATATGCCACATGAAGTGATTGAGAAAATTTTTGTTTTTCAGGTTAGCGCTGTACGTCTATGAATATCTGTTACATGTTGGAGCACAGAAAGCAGCACAGACATTTCTTTCTGAGGTAATTCTTGTTTTGGTTATTTATAATTTTGCTGTGGTATGTGTTTAAAACGATTGAGAAATTCATGGGTGATCACTTTGTTATGTCTGGATACTGGCTAGCTGGCTTCTCTGTTGATTCTAAGAGCTTAGTTAAATGTGATGGTGTAAATGTTTGATTTTGATTAATTTTTTTTAATGGACTGACATATCAATTTTATCACTCTTTCGATGACTTTAAAACCTTATATGAACTTCATGAAATTATTCATACAGTTAAGTCGGCTGTAGTCAGCCAATGATCGTCAATAGTTATGCTTAATTTTATCGCTAGAATCACGGTCTGGGGTAGTTGATGGAAAGTGTATTGCTGACTAATGATTCATGAGTTTCAGTAGTTTCTGCTTTAGTGTTTCAGATAGAATGATATTATGTTTAATATTTACTGTTTGCATTTTTTTCCCTTGCCTACTACAGAGAAATTTTATTTTCTAGTGCTTATTCAAGAGAAATCATTATTTTCTGCATTCTAACTTATGTAGCAGAAAAGGGTAGATCAAAAACAATTATGAAGTAAAAATACATAAGCATCCAAATGAAAGAATGACAAATGAACACAAAAAGTGACTAATAGTATTAGTGGTAGCTAAATGATATAAGAAAGCAAGCTATTGATATTAGCCATAAAAAAAATAACCGAATACCCACCTTTTTAAATAATTTGCCCAATCCTTGTTTACATTTATTCAAACTACCCACTTCCACAACACCAAATGGAAATTTATTCCTGCCATTAGTTAGTGTCTGGCAAACAGTGGCGTGTTTTTTTTTTTTTTTTTTTCCATGCAAACTTCCATACATCTGTCATGAAAACCACCTTTTATAATTTAAATTCATGTTTCTTTGTGTGCATTGTCCAAGAAAGATTAAACATACCATTAGAATTTAGTTTACTTGACTCATTATTGGTGACATATGATGCAACAAAGCAAACTTATACAGCATCAGCCAAAAAACACTTCCCATTCATCTATCCATTCACTCCAAAAGTTTGTCCAGTTCCTCCTTGAATTTATCTAAGCTATCACAATGACAGATGGAAGTTTGTTCCAGCAATCGACTACCCACTGGCTAAAGGCAAATTTCCACACATCCATTCATAACTGCCTTTCCTCAAATTGAATTTATGCCCCCTCAAGTGTGTAATCTGAGCAAGAGGAAGAATCCCATCAGAACTGAGCCTGCTTAACCCATGCAAGGCCTTATACACTGAATCAGATCACCCCCACAGGTGCTTAGTCTCCAGACACTGCAATTTGCAGAACATAAGTCTTTCTTGGTAACAGCTTCCCTTTGTTACTCTCACCAGTCTAATTGCCCTTCACTGTACTTGTTCCAGTAGCTCTACAACCTTCCTAAAATTAGCCCTTCAGGGCTATATGCAGTACTCAAGGTGTGGCCTGACCATCACCTTATACAAATGGATAATCACCTTCTTGTTACATGGCACATTTTGGCCTTAGGTGCCCTTAAACACCAATACCTTGTTACAGTATATCATCGACAAAACCCTTGGAGCCTCTGCACTGCCCCGAAAACTTCATATATGACTGCACAGTTACCCCAGGTCTTTTTCATTTCTCCACTACCTGAGTGTAGTACTGCACAGTTGGTATGTTACTGCTACCTATGTGCATTACTTTGCATTTGTCAATGTTAAATGCAAAGCTCATCTACCCAACTTTTCTAGATCCTGTTGCAAATTGATACTGTCATTAATAACTCTGCAAACTTGGACATAAAGCCTGTTATACCTCCATATAAATATAGAAAACAATAATGGTCCCAACACCAAACCGTGGGGAACTCCACTAATAACAGTCCATGATGAGCAGTGTCCATTGATTACCACTCTGTCTTCTCCCACTCAACCAACCTTTATCCATAGCAGCAACTTTCCCTTAATGTCGTACTGCTCCAATTTGTACAGCAGCCTTCTGTGTGGAACAGTATCAAAATCTTTCCTGAAATCCAAGTATATGACATCAACTTTATTTTTTTGCATCCAGTTCCTTTGTAACTACATCATAGTATCCAATGAAATTTGTCAGACAAGATTTTCCCTTAACAGACCCATCCAATGTCTGAACTATAACTGCAGTCCTATCTAGATGATTCCTGCATTGCTTCTTTAACCAGTGACTCCATTACTTTCCCCAGAACAGAAGTTAAAATAGCAGGTTCATAATTACTTGTCACCCTTTTGAATTGGGGATACATTTGCACTTCTCCATTCTGTGGGGACCTCCCCTGAATTCAAGGATGATCTCATAATTATGGTTGTGTTTACTTTACTTTCTTTGCTACCTCCTTTAATATAAATGGATAAATCCCATCCACCCTAGGTACCTTTATTGTTTAACTTTAACAATTTCTCCTCCACTTTACTGTCAGTTATTACAATGTAACTTAACTCCCTATTAGAGTTAGATAATCTTCTGCCCTCCACTTCTCTACAGTATTCCTCATGTGTGAATGTAGATACAATATGCTTATTGTTTGTCAGCTACCTGAGCAGGATCATCAACAGTCAAACCATCTGTGGCAGAAGTAAGTAGTTTGAATAATAAAAGAAAGGAAGAACTTTTAGAAGGGATGGATGGTTGATATGAAGTATGTTTTTTTTTTTTTTTTTTTAGCTAATGTTGTATAAGCTTGTTTCTTGCATCATTTGCCACTACAGGCCCAAAAGAAATAGCACCACACCTGATGAGATCAACAAAAGGGAATCCATATGAGGAAAGACATAAAATATGTGAGTTACACGGCTTGGGTAAATTCAGATGTCAACTGGATAAGTACCCATGAGGAGGGAATCGCATAGATTTAGATTGATTACTCCCATCAAAGCCACGCAGGTTGAATTTATTCTCATCCGGGAAAATAACTGCCTTCAACTGCTCGGGGGTCCATTTGACCAACAAATTAATCAGGCCTTTTTCATTTTTTGTGTGAGGGGGAGCGTCTTCTTAGGACGACAGGCTACAAGTCTATTTTTTAAGAGGTATCTTCTGATTGTTACTGCGCTTGCTACCCCTCCTGTATGTTCTTCCCATTCTCTTTTCAGCTCAGACGAAGAAACTTTGCAGTTTTTAAGGCATAAGTTCTTCAAAATGCGGTGCTGTTTTGGCATAGAGACCCGTTTTCATCCAGTTCCTTTTTTCTTATCAGCATAACCAATATTCTTGAGTTTGGAAAGAAATCTACTTGTAGTCGACTGATTACAAGACACATTATAAGCAATATGACGGGAAGACCATCCTTTCTCATGTAAAGCAATAATAGCACTCTTTCTTCGTGGCGTCAATTGCACGTAACTCTCCATCCTAACACAAGCAAGGAATGACTGCAACCCTTGCAGATCGTGCTTGTATGGTTGAAAGTAACAGCTGATGCAATATTACATCATCGCCTATGCATGTCAATCTTATCTGATGCAATCTGTTAGAAACGTTGCCATATACTTACGTTATTCAGACGACAGTTACAATTTTAAGGGGTGATGCACTTTCTTTGAACACCTGTGTGTGTGTGTGTGTGTGTGTGTGTGTGTGTGTGTGTGTGTGTGTGTGTGTGTGTGTGTACAGGCAATCCCCATATAACATGGTGCTTCTACAACACTCTTTCACTCTAACACGATTGATAAATTGCGGCAATCCTCACACAACACGGTATTTCTACAACAAGGTTTCGCTCTAACACAGTTTGAGATTTGCTGTAAATCTCGCATAATACGGTATTTTTGTGCTGGCAAAACCCTGCTATTATGTTAGATGTAATTTCCAACATTTCCGTTCCTTTTTGTGAATCCCTGCTGTTGACTTGCTAGTTGTTATTGCCTTTGTGATATTTTTCTAAAGCACATTTCTGGAAGTCACTACCATAAAACAATTTGCACTTTCCGGTTTATTGGTTGGTCTTTTCTGTTAGTGTAATCAGCGGGTAGTAAACTTTATCTTCTTGTATTTGCTATAGTATCAATAGCTGGAATTCTGTGGTTTTTCATGTTATTATGGTGAAATGTGTTTCTGCTTCTATGAAATATTCAATCATATAAAAACCATAAATAAATTTTCAGAAACTCATTACTTCATATCGTGTTTGTTGCTATTTGTGGGTGCTGTGTTCTTTGTTATTAATTGCTTATCATTTTTACTGTTTTAAATTTTACAACCAAAAACAGAAGTCAGTGAACAGAAATATCAATTAGAATGTACATATTATAGTATGTATTAATTAAGCTATATATGTTTAAATGTGAGGGTCCACTGTATTTTGTTGGGAGATCCCTAGGTTAGGATCTGTGCTTTTGAACTTGTACTTGTTTGAGACCATAAAAAATAATTGTAACCAAAATTATTTATTTATTTATTTATTTTTTTTTTTTTTTGAGACCAAAAAAAAAAATAAATGTCTCTAAGAGTTCAGTTTGTGACTTTTAAAGAGAGTAGAAGGTACACAAAATCTAGATGCTACAGAAGCGGTTGTGCTTAGCAGTGATGACGAGGAAGAAAAATTAAATGAACGTAATTATCTCACATATAACTATCACAGTTTGTAAGGTAAGACATTTGTTCAGTTATTACTATTTAAGTTACTACTATTATTAAAATAAAGTTAAAATATAAAAATTAAGTTTCAGATAGTTATAAAAAAAAAGCATATTTTTGTTAGTTTTTGGAACGTAACCCCCTTTTTTTACTGGTTCTTAGTCCCATATAACAAATTTGCATTGCACAAAATTTTGTAGGAACCAAACTAGTGCATGTGCCAGAGCAATAATGCTCAATATGTTCTACATTGATATCAATAATTGTAAAATAATAAGAGAAATTTACCTCAATATAGTACATTTAGCAATTTTTTCATGAAATTCTTTTAATTAATTTTCTTAATTTTTAATTGTGTTAAATTGATTTTTAATTATTTGTTACTGTAATGTAAGATTTTTGTTTTTTTTTTTTTTTTTTTTTTTTTCCATTTTAATTTCTGGAGAGTATCATATGGAAGTGTTCTACTTACTGTATTGAGGTAAACTTCTCTTATTATTTTACAAATATTGTGTATATATATAATTAACAGGAGAGACTGCTTCTACAGGGTTGGGATACACTTAAATAGAAAGGGTGCAAAAATATTTGGTGATGCTATCGAGGCAGAGTTAAGATGGGTCGGAAAACTGCTAGCTTTGGGGGGGGGATACACTGACTAATAGATTAACAGTAGCCGCTAGCAGAGGTGAAAGTGGTTCTTGCACTGCTTCTATTGAAATGCAATTGAGCAGCATCCTGGAAAGCAAGGCAATGGGAATTTCCAGGACTGCTGGCAGTCATAGTGGAACAAGTAAATACATGGGCTGTGTTAGGGTAACTAAGAGTAGAAACAGGTGCATGTACACCAATGCTAGGAGTATAGTTAATAAATTTGATGAGCTTGAAGTGCTAGTCAAGACATCAAAGACAGATATTGTTGGGATATCAGAGAGGTAGTATCACACAGACATAAGCAGTGCAGAATTGGAATTTGGGGAGTACAATATGTACAGAAAGGATATACAGGACAGGAGGGGTTATGCTGTTAGCTAAGAAACACAAAATCTAAGTGCATTCAATTGATGGACAATGCAATGTTGGTCTATTTGGTGTGACATAAGCACTGGGAAAGGAAAAATTAGAGTTGGTGTGTGCTATAGACCTGATGAGTATAATGAGCAATTGTGCAGAGAAATAGTGGGCCAGTAAATCAGAGTGTCATATAATGGGAGATTTTAATTTCCCAGAGATTTACTGGAATTTGTGGGTCGGTCACTCACACACTAGCAAGGCTTTTGTTGTCCGAGTTGGTCCCACCATAAATTCTATATGGTGGGACCAACTGATGATTTGTTAGCTACCTGATCCTGCTCAGGTAGCTAACAAACTAAATGAGTAAATATTGCATCTACATTCACACATAAGAAGTTATTCAGGGAGGGAAAGGCCGGAGGTGTATTAAACTCTGGCAGTAAGCTAGATAATCTTGTAATAACTAAGAGTAACGTGGAAGAGAAATTGTTGAAGATAAACATAAGAATGGCACCTGGGGTGGATGAAATCTATCCAGTTGTATTAAAGGAGGCAGCAAAGGAAGTAAGCAAACCCTTAGCCATAATTATGAGAGCTTCCTTGGACTCAGGGGAGGTACCAATGGACTGAAGATGTACAAATGTGGCCCTAATCCACAAAGGAAGATCAAGGGGGGGGGGGACACAGGTAATTACAGACCTGTTAATTTAACTTCTGTTTCAGGGAAATTAATGGAGGCACTAGTTAAAGAAGCATTGCAGGATCATTTAGACAAGACTTCAGTTATAGCTTGGGCGCCTCCGTGGGTAGGAACAGCAGTGCGTAGCACACGCTTCTTGATTAGACCGGGGTTCGAGCCCGTAACCACCAAATACAGAGGATGCGGAAAGGTCAGGGAATGACCACTGCATATCCCCGGAGAAATATGGCCTTAGTTGCTAATGATCCTAAAAACCAAATAACAACAACAACAGTTATAGCTGGGAGATGGCATGGGTTTGTTAAGGGAAGTCTTGTCTGACCAGTTTGATTGGATACTGTGATGTAGTCACAAAGGAACTGGATGCAAAGAATAATTTTGATATTTGGATCTTAGAAAGGCTTTTGATACTGTTGCACATGGAAGACTGCTGCAGAAATTGGCGCAGTGTGGCATTGGAGGCAAATTGCTGCTATGAATAAAGGGATGGTTGAGTGGGAGAAGACAGAGGGTGGTAATCAATGGACACTGCTCTTTGTGGACTAATGTTATTAGTAGACTCCCCCAGGGTTCAGTGTTGGGTCCATTGTTGTTTTCTGTATTCATCAATGACATTGATGGTGGTATATCATGCTGAATGTCCAAGTTTGCAGACGATACAAAGTTCGGCAGGGTTGTTAATGATAGTACGCTGCTGCAACAGGATCTAGAAAAGTTGAGCAGATGGGCTGAGAGGTGGCAACTGAAGTTTAACATTGACAAATGTAAAATACTGCATATGGGAAGCAGTGAGCCCAGAGTAATGTATGAACTGTGTGGTGCTACACTTACAGTGGTAGAGAGTGAAGAGGACCTGGGGGTAATTTGGTAGGCAGATATGAAATGTTCTGAGCAGTACAGACGATCTGGAAGAGTAGCTCATGGTGTCTTTTCAATGATATACATGAATTTTTATAGCAGGGATAAGGAGGTGATTATCCCCTTGTATAAGGCAATGGTCAGTCCACATCTTGAGACTGTATACAGGTCTGGAGGCCTCATTTTAAGAAGGTTGCAGAGCTGTTGGAACGATTACAGAGAAGGGCAATAAGATTAGTGAATGGAACGAAGGGTTGCTGTTATGAAGAAAGGCTTAAATTTTGCATATTGCAGTGTCTGGAGACTAGTCATCTGCAAGGTGATCTGATTGAGGTGTATAAAGCCTTGAATGGTTTGTGCATGCTCAATGCTGATGGGACTCTTCCTCTTGATCAGAATAATCAACTGAGAGGGCATAAATTCAAATTGAGGAAAGACAGTTGTAGGATAGATTTGCTGAAGTTTGCATTTAGTAAGTGGGTGGTTGATTGCTGGAAAAAGCCACTATCTGTCATTGTAGAAGTTGATAGCTTAAACAGTTTCAAGGCAGAACTAGACAAACATTTGGATCGAGTGGATGGGTGAAATGAGAAGGGTCTGTGTGTTGGTTTTTTTTTTTTTTTTTTTTTTGGCTGATGCTATATAAGGTTGCTTTCTTGTGTCATGTGCCCTTGCTAATGCTAATTACCTTATTTATTTTTCATTATTATTTAAAGGTGATTATTCGAATGTATAGGCCAAAATTCGTATATATTAAATATTTACAGGTATTTTTGTATATATCTCACAGAATCCCCTGAGCTTTTGTATCAACCGCTGTGAACTGTTCTGAGAACTTTGTGTTGGGCTGTAGTATTACCTCTCCCCAGATATTATTATTACACTGGTCGGCAAAAAAACTTTTTTTTTTATCACTCCCTGATAAAATTCAGGGTGATTCTTATAAATTTGATGTTGCTGGATTCCTAAATATGCTACAATAGGTCTATTAATCTTACTCTATTTACAGAAATGTTTATCTGAAAACAAAACACTTATTTTGTCCTTGGTTGTGTATTGTAATTGTCCATTGATGTGTCTTCTGTACAAGATTCCAACAGTAGTCTTGCAACTTATTTGGACTCCATTTTCCCTGGGATCTTTTTTTCCATTTGATAAATATCTTGCTGAACCCTTTTGCCACGTTCATCGGAGACCACTCCCAAGTTTTTAGGAAAACAATCTAAATGTGAATGTTGGAAATGAAGCTTTAATGACATGTTGCAACTCAACTCTCTGTATGCTAAAATTAGCTCATCAACAATTTTGCTGTAATTTTGTGATTTCTCATTGCTTAAAAATTTCCAGCAGTTATTTTCAAATGCCTTGCATGCTCCTGTTTCTGTAGCATTTAATTTCTTAGTGGATTCTTCATCTTGGAATAGAAGTTTGATTTGAGGATCCACCCACAAAAAATTCCCTCTTTTTATCTTGGCCGAGGAAACTTTTGCCTCAAATAGGAAAATCCTTTTCCTTTTTTATCCATAGTTTTCACAATTTTTTTTTTTTTTTTTTTTTTTTTCAAACCTAGCTTTATGTGCAATGGAGGTAAATAGATTTTTGATGTTTTGCCAAAGGAAAATGTACTACATTTTTCTGGCCTAGTGTGGTTTCTGAATGGTCTAGTCATTTTTTTTTTTTTTTTTTTTACTGTGTATGGGCAGTCCTTCTTTTCACTGCCCCACTCGCATAAAAAGCAGCAGTATTTAGTGTATCCACCTTGCAATCCAGTAAGAAAAGTTACCACTTTTAAGTCAGCTCAGATATTCCATTTGTATACTTGATAACATAATTTTTGCAAAAGAACCTGTTACGTTCTTGTACCTTTCCTTCATGTGAACTGCATGGGTCAATAGTATAGATGGATACTTATTTCGATTATGGAATAAAACTGCTTTCAAACTGACCTTGGATGAATCAATGAAAAGCCTCCACTGCTCAGGAATGTGCTCCAGATGTAACTCTTTCCTGGACATTGTTGCAATAAACCAAAGCACCATTCATGGAGTAATAGGTCGTTATGTTAGATTACCTGTTTCTCTAAAAAGACACCTTGAAGATGATCCCACTGCTCAAGCCGTGATTGTAGCAATTGAGCCTTGGTTTTGGAGAGGTCCAAATATTTCAGTTCTGCCAGAGTGATTAGATGTGACTCTGCAGTATCAAAGTCTGGGTCTGTAGTTCTGAGTTCTGCATCTTTTGGAGACTCCTCTTCCAATCCTGAATCAGAGGCAAGTCCATAAGTTTCTGGTGGCATTGGCATTGTATCATCATGAGGAACTGGACTTAGAGCACAGGGTGTTAGGATACTCTCCTTTATGCTTGGATTTCCCAGAAAAACCAGAAATATTGGTCATGAAAAAGTAAAAATTGTTTGTGGTCTTGAAGTTCCTACCATATCATTGGAACAGCAAAAGGCATATTATGACTACTTCTGAGCCATAAGTTGTGACAGTTGCTTTTGTTGCAATTTTAATACTACTTCTCTGCAAACGTAGCAAAAACTATCAGGCTTATTTCGGCAAGAATGCAACATATTTCATGTATGGTTGAGGTATGTGCACATAAGAACACAATTAATAAATTTTTATTTCTAATTTAAACACAGTTCATGATTTACACTTATGCACACAACACTTGTTTACAAACACTAATTCACTAAAACATTTGTTCACCGCTCTCTCTCTCTCTCTCTCTCTGAAACACATACCCTTTTTGAAATATGAAAATGCTTGCTTGGTATGGAACCCTTGTGTATATATACTGGTAGAGAAGTTTGAAGAAGGCTCACAATATTTCTAAAGAACTTCATCGAAAGTTCTAGAACCTTCCAGAAATATCCTGACCTTTATTCTGCACAACAACAACATTCTGTAACGTTCCAGAACGTTCTGAAATGGTGTAGAAAGCTCCTGAATTTCCTAGAAAAAACATAAATAGATGGAAAAGATAATTAAACAGACTACAGGTCTTGGATCTTATTACAGTTGTATGCCTTGGTGTCTGCTGTTAACCACTCTGCCAACCTTTTGTTGTCTGCTAACTTAGATATTAATCTTCATATGCATGGGATAGATGGTATAGATGGATACTTATCAGTATTGTTAAAAAACATTGTAAGTGGTTGTGGCTCTGCACTGAACTGTGAGGGACTTCACTAATAATGTGTCTAAGATGATACAAATAATAATATAGGCTACTTTAGAATTTTGTTTCCCAGTTTCCCCTCCCACCTGCTCCAATTAATTACACGCAAACAAAATTACCCTTAAGATATCCATCCTTGCTTCCTCGTTCTTTCTATATCTAAAATGTAGAGGATCCTGTCATAATATTCTAGTCTGTAGATCACTACTGCTCTCGTAACATTGGGCCCAACTAATTTGCACCACACAGATTTTATGTGTGGTGTAAAAAAAAAAAAAAAAAAAAATTTACAGTGTATGGAAGAAACACAGATTTTACAATAGATGCTAGTAGAAACAAATGCTATACCTCACAGAGCCGAATCTGCTACTATAGTGGTTTCCCTTGTGTGGAGCACCAAGTTATTGTATTCTTCTCTGTGGTGTTTTCTGTCAATTAGATGTAAAGTTTTATAAGTGTGTGATCATTTGCCAATGACAAATGTTTGATTGTGGTTTCTTATTTCCAATTTATGCTCTATAGTGTAAATTGGAATTTTTTTGTATGCGTAGCCTCTAAATCGAGCACTTTTAACATTCAGGCTGCCTTTGATATGAATCATGATCCCATGACTGATCTATCTTCCCTATCCTTTCTATATATGTTGTACATACCAAAGTGAATCTTGTCATTCCCTATTTCTGGGCGATATCACATTTCTGTTAACCAGAATTTGTTGTTCTTATCAGCAGTTCAGACTTGTTTGACTCCCAGTGTAGCGGTGCTCTCTCTCAATTCAGTAAGCCCTTCTATATAACTTATTTCATAATCCTTCTTCTGATTTTACTTCTGTATTCCACCACTTCAGAATTAACTTATCATAATTTTCTATATTAGCTTCTCATAATTTCCTTTTTACAATACCAGGTTATCCTTGTGCTTTCCAGATTTAAATTCAAATCTTCTCAATATTTATTATGGACAAGTTCTCATAAAATATTCTATTAATATCCAATGAAAAGAAAGGGCAGTTTCTTTTCAGTAGTAACTAATGCAGTCACCCACTGCACTATAAGCTATCGTATATCAATTGTTCTGCACTTTGAGCCTTCACCTGCATTGCAGATCAGGCTATCCTTGCACAAGGTGTTGCTAATGCAAAGCCAACTCAATGTATTGGGCTTGATTAACTGGAGAGAATACTGCATGCTGTCAGGTACAAATATGTTATAAAAATAACAAATATAAATATAAAAAGCCTCACGGCCATTTAATCAATCTGCTATAATTGAAATTACAACCAATCACTTATAATTAAAAAGGTTGCATGTCAATGTATCAAACCATTGGAACTAGAACTATAAGAAGATGGAGTTATTGATAAGCTCCTCTGCTGGATTGCAGTCTGGCTAAAGGATAGGAGGGTTATTATAAATGTTTACTTTTCAGGATAGACCAGTGTCATTTTTTTATTTTTTTTTTATGTAAATGCCAAACATGAGAGGCATTAGAACCTATAGTACTTAGTACCTTGCTTAGGTTGGAGGTTGAGAAGATGAAAGAAGATATTTGTTTTGAGATTCTTGTATTACATGGGTAATACAAGAATCTCAAAAAATAATAGATCTGTTGAATTTCATCTGTCTGTGGGCAGCAAGTTGTACACTGGAACAAGTAGTCCCCCAATGTGGCAGAGGCATTGAATCTGGATGAGTTCAAAGCAGAATTGAACTGAGTCCAAAGCAGATCGTTACCTTGTGGGAACAGGAATAATATAAATATTTTTATTATTATTATTTTAACTTATTTTTTGACTGGTACAGAAAAAGTATTTCTTTTGATCATTTGGAACATAATAATAACTCACTAATAATAAATTTTATTGACAACACCTCTGATTACATTAGACATAGTTAAGACTAGATGCGCCAGTATAATTTACTACTCTAACATGTCACTTGAAAATATTTAACCCTCTGACAGGAGCTCCTCAGGATAAAAGTATGATAGAGCCTTTATTTATTTATTATTATTATTTTTTTATTACTTTAAACATAATTTATACTAGTGGCAGCAATTCCATTTTATGCTTTTCTCAATTATTGTTTCTGATTAATCTGAATCATTAATTGCTTTTCTACTGAAGAAGTTTGGCTAAAAAAAATTAAAAAATGATGCATTTTCTTGAGCCAATTCATACATATTAATTATCTAGTTTTGAAAAACAAAAATTTAAAATTATAATTTTTTCCATCCAGTTACTGAAGTGGAACCATCGTGTTTGATTCATGCTTCTCACAAAGGAAAGCTTCATTGTTTATATTTCTCAGTGGCAATCAAACTAAAAAAAACTAAAATCAAACTGTGCACAACAGTGCACAGTTTTATTTTTATTTTCTTTTATGTTTTGTTCATATACAGTAAAGATAATGCTCAAATGCTGGAATTTTTTAACATGTGAAAAAAAATGTATATAAGGCACATGTTAATGTGACTGAGAAGGGGAAGAGTTATTTTAAAAAATAATTAATTCAAAATATCATCCTAAATATAAAAAATGGATAATTCACAATTGGGTTCATAATAGATTTAAAATAAAGAGTGGCATCAAAAAGTGAATGACTAAGTCACTTGGTTTTTAGCATTAGTAGAGGCATATTTTTATTTATTTTTTATGAAATCCCCAAACACGAGAGGTATTAGAACCTATAGTACTTAGTACCGTGCTTGGGTTGGAGGTTAGAAGACGAAAGAAGATATTTGTTGACATTAGACTTGAACTTCTGTAGACTAATTTTCAGGAAATACATAAGAATGAAGGTTGTTCCAGAAAACGGCAGTTGAATGAATAAACGAGGAAGATGAAAAGTTGGTTCTGTGAGATTGAAGTTGGACAGTAAATGGATGTTGGCTTGGTGGCATGTGTTCAGACTGTTTTCAAAGAGAGAGAGCGGGAATTATAAAGCCAATTCAGAAGAACAATGCCCATGGAAGTATCTGTAGAAAAGGCATGCAGCAGAAACAGTACATATATGAGACAGAGTGGAGTGATTAATTAACCTAACTGCCCTCTTCTGAATGGAATCTAGAAGCCTGAGGGAGGGGGGAACCGTCCCAGATGTGGGAACAATATTCCATGGTAGGGCAGATTTGCGATTTGTACAGAGTGAACAGCTGTTTGGGAGAAAAGTAACGCCGAGAGCGAAAGAGAAAACTAAGTTTTTTAGATGCAGAGGAAGCAATATTTGCAATGTGCTTGTGCCAAGAGAGATTAGAAGTCAGGGTAATCCCCAAAAGAGATATATCAACTTGCCTAGAAATCAGAGTGTCACCAAAGGCATAGGAGCAGAAGAATGCTTTTTGCGAGATATAAGACAAGACTGAGTTTTAGAAGGATTGAAATCAACTAAATTGTCTTTGCCCCACTGGAGAATTACCTGGAGATCGGCATTTAAGGAATTGGTAGCGGATCTTCAAGAAAATGAAGCTGATTGAGCAGGGCAAGGTTTCTCAAAATGGAAAGTGGAATGCAATGTGCTTTCATCGGCAAAACTACGGATAGGATTTCCAGTCAATGGAAGAAGGTCATTAATATACAAGAGGAAAAGAGTGGTGGAAAGAACTGAACCCTAGGGGACACCAGCATTAGTGGAGAAGTTAGAAGACAGAGAGCCATCACCTTCAGTGAACGATCCAAGAGAAAACTGGATTACCAATTACAAAAAAACAGCTGGAAAACCATAAGATGGAAGCTTGTTTAAAAGACCTTTATGCCAAACATGATTGAAAGCCTTTGAGATGTCAAGAGCAACTGCTTGTTTCACCAAACTTTTCCATTGAATTTGTCCATAAATGGGTAACGTAAGCCAGTGGATCGGCACTGACGGAATCCGTACTGGCGATCGTTGATCAGATGGAAGGTTTCTAGGTAGTTTAAGAGTTGGCGGTTAATTGATTTCTCCATTACTTTAGAAAGAGTAGAAGTAATTGCAATGGGACGATAATTGGATGGGAGTGATTGTCATTCTTTTTAGGAACTGGCTGGATATAAGCAAATTTCCAAGCAGCAGGAGAAACACCTTTTGAATAAGAAAGTGAAAAAGCCAACAAAAAACAGGGGTAAGTTCAGGAGCACAGGTTCTGAGAATAAGTGGAGAAATATCATCAGGACCTGGATCTTTCTTAGCATCAAGATTTGTCAAAATCCTTCTCACATTCTTTTGACGGAAGACCACAGGAATATGATGCAAGAAAGCAAACTTAAGCAGCATCAACAACCCAAAGGTTGCGGGTTCGAATCCTGCCTCGGGCTTGGATCAAAGTACTGCAAAAACCTTGGGAGGTGCATTATGGCCACAGAAGCCGATGCGCCAACAACTACAAAAAAAAAAAAAAAAAAAAAAACCTTCCCATTTCACCCATACATTCACTTCAAAAGTTTGTCCAGTTCTTCTTGAATTTATTTAAGCTATCGACTTCCTCAACAACAGATGGTTTGTTCCAGCAATCTACTACCCACTGGCTAAATGCAAATTTCCGCACATCTGTTCTGTTTTTTTTTTTTTTTTTTTAATTTGAGTTTATGCCCCCCTCAGGTTTCTAATCTGAGTAATCACCTCCTTATCCCTGCTAGCAAAATTCCTGTATATCATTGACAAGATCTCATGACCTGCTATGGCAGCATGTCTGCACTGCTCAGAAAACTGCACTGCTCAGAAAACTTCATATCTGATTCCACAATTACCTCTAGTTCTTTTTCATTCTCTACCACCCTGAGTGTAGTACCACACAGTTGGTACATTTCTCTGGGGTTACTGCTGCGTGTATGCAGCACTTTGCATTTGTCAGAGTTAAATTTCAGTTGCCACTTTTCAGTCCATCTGCCCAACTTTTCTAGATCCTGTTGCTGTAGCATACTGTCATTAGCAACCCTGTCAACCTTTGTGTCATCTGCAAACTTCAACATTAAGCCTTATATACCCTCATCAGTAACATTGATGAATACACAAAACAAATAGGCCCAGCACAGAACCCTGGGGTACTCCACTAATAACATCATTAGTCCACGAAGAGCAGTATCACTCTCTGCCATCTCCCACTCAACCATCCCTTTAGCCATTGCAGCAACTTGCCCTTGATGCCATACTGCTCTAATTTGGCAGTAGTCTTCCATGTGCAACAGTAGCCAAAGTTTGTTTTTACTCTGCCCCCTTTCCCCCAACTAAACCTAAACCGTTAGCATTTCTTATAATTTGTGTATTCAGTAAGGGAATTGATAGTTTAAAGTTTTATATTTTAAGTGTATATGAAAACATTGCTATTTTATATCTATAAATATCTACAGTGTAACAAGAGTTTGTTTTTTCAATCTTTTTAAAAAAATATTAGCAAAATAATGCATATGTTCAAAATTTTACACAACTGGAAAATGAAAAGGACTAATAGTTTGTTTATATTTTGTCTATAACTTTTAAATTTTGAGCAGAATTAATAAAACAAAATATTTCAATACATTAGCTGAACCAAATGCTATACCCCACAGAGCAGAACCATCTTTTCTAGTGGTTTCCATGGTGTGGATCACAGCCTTATTGTATTCTTCTCTGTTGGTGTATTCTGTCAATTAGATGATTACATTTTTATGAATGTGTGACCATTCCGCAGTGACAGATGTTTGATTGTGTGGTTTCTTATTTTCTATTTATGCACATAGTTAAATGGATTCTTTATAAATAGAAATATGCCTCACTTTGAAGTATGGGATTGTCATAAATTGAGAACTTCGAAAATTTACTTTTTAAATATATGAAGCAGTTCTGTTTAATATTTTAATTATAACTGTTCATCAGGTGACTTGGCAGTAAATGTCCACCAAAACGATTTAAAATTAAAAATATTTATCAGAGCGATGTCATCGTGAATTTTCATATTCCTTCATTATTCATTTCACTTTTGATTTGTGTTATTAATTATCTTGTTAGAGAAGTTTCTCCATAAAAATTAATAAAAGAAGTGGTTTTGTTAGGTTTCATAAAGCCAGTTCTTGCGTACAATTATCAAGTGCTCCAAAGCAATAATTTAAAATTAATGGTGTCTTTAGATCCAATAAAAGATGAACACCTTTGATCTGAGGCATGCAAACAAAAATGCTTGCTAGCGTTGGAGTTTGTTTGTCTGCTGTGAGTTGCCATTCAGTGTAGGGAATGGGCTTTTTTTCTTTTTTTTTTGTTTGTTTCACTCACTGATAGTGAAGATAATGCCCAAATGTGGGTTTAAAAAAAAACAAAAAAAAAACATTTTATGAAAAAGCATATATCTGAACTGCATCAGGTGGAGGGACTTATTTAAAAAAAAATAATTAAAATATACAATTTCAATATAAAAGGGATTTTTCACAGTTATGCTTATTGAAAATTAAGGTGCCATTATAAAAGCAAACAGTTTTGAATTATTTCTTTCCTTTATTCCAATCACAGCAATAGTGGAAAAAGTCCACTTTGTGCTTGCATAAGGTTATACTTTATGCATAGTAAATGGTTAAAGTACAGCATTATAAAAGGCTTTTAGGGCTGAAAACCTCAGACTACAGGAAATTTACTGGATGAACAGTATCTGCTAAGAATAAGTGGTGTTGCTTATTTGAGATAGTGCAATAACAGGCAACTCTCATATTGTGAAGTGTTCACAATATGAAATGTAACAAAAATGCCATTTCGCCTACTTCGGTGATTTATGCTTAATTAAAGTGATTCTTTGCACTAAGATTTTCATCTAGTACAGCATTATTTAAGGAAAAAAACTTTGAAATTAAAAAATTAATTTGCCATATAAAACATTTACAGGTAGTTCTTGCTTTACGAGTTCCCGGGTTTATGATTTTTTTCCCCCAAGTATCAACAGAATCGAAAATATGAACATTTAATTGCAAAGAATGAACGTTAAACATTCATTTTTTGCAATTCATTCATTCATCTCAGAAGTTAAATTTTTGCTGTACAACTAAGCTATGTATCTCTTTAAAATATTCATTTTTAAGGTCACGAGCGTGACCTTAAGGCCATATTAGTTACCAATTCAAATCATTAAAATGCACTACACTTTCATTGTACAAAAATATCACATTTTTTTGTCATATTTTTCTAAAGCACATTTCTGGAGGTCACGATCATAAAACAATTTGCACTTTCCGGTTTATTGGCACTTTTCTGTTAGTGCAAGCAATTATAAATGGATAGTAAACTCGATCTTCTTGCATTTGCAAAAATACCAATAGCTGGGATTGTGTGTTTTTTTTTCGTTATTATGGTGAAATGTGTTTCCCCTTTACTGAAATCTTCAATCGTATAAAAAACATAAACAAATTTTCAGAATCTTCTGTTCATTCCTTTTTTTTTTAAGCTTTGTAAACTTGTTACTCCACGCAAATCGTGTTAGTTGCAATTTGTGTATGCCATTAAAAAATGCTTACGCATGCAATCGTGAAATTTATAATTAAAAGAGATTATCTTGGAAACAAATGCCTCTCGAAACATTTCTAAAGAAGACAACTCCTTGTGCAACAAACCAACGAGTGCCGAGCCAATAGTGAGTGATCAACAAGTGTGCATTTAGTCAATGATGAGAAAGAATAAACATTCTTTAACATTTATAAGTCGTAAATAATTTCTCTATTATTATAATTTGTTTGATTTTATAGGCTACGTTTTAATTTCTTTCAATAAATCAATCATTGTTTAAACAAAATAATTAGCTAACTAATTTCATTGTTGAGAACGTAACCCCTATTTTTTACCTTATGTCTATGGGATATAAATTCCTGCTTTAACAGTTTTCGCTTTACAAGCGCATAGTGAAATTTTCTTACAAAAATACTTGCATAATAGGTTGTCTTTTAGTCATTTTGTATTCGTGTTAAAAGAAAGGGGGGGGGGTAATAATGACTCGTTAAATTTTATTTT
Organism: Mastigoproctus giganteus; assembly: GCF_048544385.1. Lineage (NCBI taxonomy): Eukaryota > Metazoa > Arthropoda > Arachnida > Uropygi > Thelyphonidae > Mastigoproctus > Mastigoproctus giganteus. The sequence continues at coordinate 159,597,400 of NC_143586.1, read as the reverse complement.
TGGCTGTAATGTGGTTGCTAAAGTCCCCCCGACCTTGTGTTATATCACAAAATGTACTGGCCACCTCTGTAGCCAGGTAGGCAGGAGCAGCAGTGCGTAGCACATGCTTCTTGATTAGACCGGGGTTCGAGCCTGTGACCACCAAATACGGAGGATGTGGAAAGGTAGGGAATGACAACTGCATATCCCCGGAGCAATATGGCCTTAGTTGCTAATGTTCTTAAAAACGAAATAACAAAACAAAAAACAAACAAAATATACTTTCATTCAAAAGCCTTGATATTTGAATTATTTTTAGTTCCATGCCAAAATGATCTAACATTTTTGCTTAGTATAATTTTTAAAAAATCATGAAAGCCTCCAATTAAGTTTTTCAGGAAGAAGGGAACCAAATGTTTGGAATTGCAGGGATAGTTGGATGTACTGTGTACTGGACTTAGAGGATCTTCACTTCACATGTTTTTCCAAGCTTGTTGCTTTACTACTTTTAACATGCCAGCATATTTTCAGGCATTGTTAAATAAATCTTTATCATATAAAAGGAATAAGCCTCACAGTGAGATGCTAGAGGTTTAGATAGTGATACATATGTAATTATTAAACAAGATAACTAGACAAGAACTTAAAGAAAAAGAAAAAAAGAGGTTATGTGGTTAGAAAACTGAACGGGGTAAATGAATTGAGGAGAATGCTCTCAATAGGTTTCATCTCAAGAAGCTGGGAATAGTTTCTTTCTGGTTTGGAGGAATTTCTTTTTGGTCCACTTTGGTCTCTGTCTTATAGGTCTAGGAGGAATTTGGATAATATCAGAATCTCAGTGTATATTATAGTGTTATTAATATAAAAGGGTAAAACCTGTAATAAGAATTGCAATAAATTAAGAGTTGAAGACTGGCAAAGAACAACTTCAGTCACTCATGGCAGGGGGGGGGGCTGTGATTACTTTTATGACCTATCAGAACGGCTAATGGAAAAATGAGACATGGAATGGTTGTAGACTGAGGTGGTTGCCAAGAGATAATGAGGGTGTCATTTAGCATCTTGGATTCTTGCAGAAGATGGACCTCCTATACTTATCATTGGTAATAAATACACGGAGATTGCAGTCCAACTGCTGAATTCAATTCAGCTGTTGCACTGGCAGAAATCTGGTGGGTAGCAAAAATTTTTTTTTTTTTTTTTTTGCCTAAAAGTATTGGTGCAGATCATAGACTAGGTGCAAGGATATACCTGGCAGAGAGATCCCATATATTTGGGTCATTATTAGATCCTAAGAGCATTTTTGCCATGAACACAAATCATTGTTCTTCAGTTTAAGTTTAGCTGTTACTCAGATTCTAAGCCAGTACTCTACAGCATAGTTAATGTTTAGAGTGGTTAGGGCTGGGATTATTATTATTATTAGCCATATGGTGCAAGAAAGCCTGAGGCTCATGCTGCACCAGCCAAAAAAAAAAAAAAAAAAAAAGAGAGAAAGAAGGGAAATCGCCTTGGGTGTGCCAAGCCCATACTAATTAGATGTGAGCCCCTGGGATGCCCATGTTTCTGCCCGTACAGTATAGCTGTATAAATATTAGTGTGCTATGTTTGCGCAATTTTGCAACTGTTGGCATAAAGGAGCTGGTTCTCATTTGCAGCAATTCATTTTTTGTTGGAGGGAATTGGTTTGTTGTAATTTAGTGTCAAATTGCTAGGTTATTTCAAAGTCATTATGATTGTTTATATTCCTGATGAGACTTCCTTCAATAAAAGAGTTTAACGTGGTAGGACACTACTTTGAGGAGAGCATAATTTGAGCTAATTTTGCAGGATAGGATTGATCTTTATGTAGAACTGTGAAAATAATTATTAAGAGCATGGAGCTTATATATAGCATCTGCCAAAAAAAAAAAAAAAAAAAAAAACCATTACACACTTCTCCATCCATACCCTGAAAGAATTTGTCTAGTTCTTCCTTGAATTTATTCAAACCATTCACTTCCACAACGTCAGATGGAAGCCTCTTCCAAGAAACAACCACCCACTGGATGAAGGCAAACTTCTGTGCATCTATCCTAATCAACTTGAATTTATGCACCCTCATGTGTGTGTAGTCTCAGCAAGTGGAATAATGCCAATAACATTATGCTTATTCTTTCAAGGCTTTAAATCAGTCAGATCTTAAGCCTGTCATATTTCCCTGCAGGTGCCTGGTTTTGAGATCCTGCAATTTGCAGAACTGGAGCCTTTCTAGGTAAGCACATCCTTTTGTTCCCTTCACCAATCTGGTTGCCCTGCCCTTCTCTGCTGCCGTTCCATCAGATCTACAACCTTTGTAAAGTGAGGCCTCCAGACTTGTATACAGTACTCAAGATGTGGCCTAACCATGGCCTTTTACAAAGGGATAATCACTTCCTTACCATTGTTAGCAAAGTTTCTGTATATCATTGACAAAACCCCATTAGCTGTTTTGTAAACATGTCTGCAGTGCTCAGAGAATTTCATATCTGACTGCACAATTACTCCCACCTCTTTTTCGTTTTCCACTACCCTGAGTGTAGTACTGGACAGTTGATAAATTACTCTGCGATTACTGCTAGCCATAGGCAGTACCTTGAGCTGCCAATGTTGAACTTCAACTGCCATTTCTCAGCCCATGGACTCAATATTCCTAGATCTTGTTGCAGTAACTCACCCTGATGGCTGTTGTTAACCACACTGCCAACCTTTGTGTCATCTAATAACTTTGACATTGTCTGATATATCGTCATCAGTATCATTAATAAGCATTGAAAACAACAATGAACCAAACACCTGAACCTTGGGTAGCTCCCTGATTATGTTAGTCCACAAAGAGCAGCGCCCATTGATAACCACTCTCTGGCTTCTTCCACTTAACCATTCATTTATCCATAGTAGTAACTTGCCATTAATGCCGCATTGCTCCAATTTGTACAGCAGTTTTTTATGTGCAACAGTATCAAAATCCTTCGCAAAATCTTAGTATATGGTATCAAAATTATTTTTTGCATTCAGTTCCTTCATCTTAGTAAACTATCAGATTGGTTAGACAAGACCACTCTTCAATAAGTCCATGCTGTGACTGTAGTATAATTGCATTTTGGTCTAGATAGTCCTGCGTTACTTCTTTAACTAGTGATTCCATTATTTATGTCGCCTTTTGACCTCTCTTTATGAATTGGGGATACATTTGCACATCTCCATTCTGTTCAGACATTTCCTGAGTCCACTGATGCTCTCATAATTATGTTAAAAGCTTGCTTAATTCCTTTGCTGCCTCTTTTCATATGATTGGATAGATCCCATTCACCCAGGTGCCTTTTTTGTGTTCAGCTTCAACAATTCCTATTCCACTTTCTTGTTAGTTATCACAAAGTTTATAGTTAGCTCCTCGTTAAGAGTTTGATAAACTTCTGGTATCCCCTTCCCTAAAGAATTCCTTATATGTGAATGTGGATGCAAAATACGTATTCAATTTGTGAACTGCCTGAGTAGGGTCATGATTAATTAACCCATTGACATCGTGGCCCAATATAATTCAATCCCTTCCTTCTACTGTTAATATAAACATAGCAGGTCTTTGCTATGTTTATCCTTAGTACCTTGCTTTCTGGGCTGCTGCATGTTCCAGTAGAAGCAGTGCAAGAATTAATTTCACTTCTGCCTGAAGCTCTGGTTAATCGAGTAGTCTGTGTATACTCCCAAGCTAGCAGTTGTCCGACCCATCTATCACACTGCCTTGATATCATCCGTGAATATTCTTGCGCTCCTTCTATATAAGGGTATCCCATCCCTGTAAAAATATTCTCCTGTTATGGCTCACTACTAATAATACCTTCTGACTCTTTGTCATTGAGGCTTAATCTAGTAAAAAGTTTGTCATCAGCATGAGTTATATTAGGACAGCCTGTTACAAATGGAATTATTGCTACTGAGAATAAGACATCAGACAGAACACTACCTTTAGAGACTCCTGCAGTTAGTTTGTGCTGAATGGATTTGTTCTTGGTCTCTGTTATGATTGTTCTCTTCCTAAGAAGGCTGGTTGGGATCAATAGTAGGTCATCACACGCCCAAGTAAATCTACATCCTTCCTAAAATGAAGCCTCCAGACCTGTATGCAGTACTCAAGGTGTGGCCTGACCATTGCCTTATACAGAGGGACAATCACCTCCTTTTCCCTGCCAGCAAAATTCCTATATATCATTGACAAAACCCCATGACCTGCCCTAGCAGCCTGTCTGCATTGTTCAGAAAACTTCATATCTGACTCCACAATTACTCCCAGGTCTTTTTCATTTTCTACCACCTTAAGTGTAGTACCACACAGTTGGTATGTTTCTCTGGGGTTACTTCTACCCATATGCAGTACTTTGCATTTGTCAAGGTTAAACTTCAGTTGCCACTTCTTAGCCCATCTGCCCAAATTATCTAGATCCTGTTGCAGTAGCACACTTGTACAGTTGGAATCCTCTTTAAGGCCAAAGCCTAACAGCTTTTCTTTGAAGGGTCTGTGACCTGTTAGTAGTGAGGTCATGATTTTTTTTTTTTTTTTTTGATTTGGTAGTTGTTGGCGCATCGGCTTCTGTGGCCATATTGCACCTCCCAAGGTTTTTGCAGTACTTTGATCCAAGCCCGAGGCGGGAATCGAACCCCCGACCTTTGGGTTGCCGGGCAGGTACTTTACCCACTCGGCTAGCCCGGTCGGCCATTGAGGTCATGTGTAGCCCTGGGAAGAACCAAGTTGGCTGTCTAGGATATATTTTGCTAAGTTCTGGTAGGTATTAATTTCTCCATTGGTGGTCTCTGTCCACCTGTTTTACCACAGTTTTAGAAGATGAGTTTGCAGCAGGGTTTTTTCTGTCTTGTAGTTTTTTGTCGGGCCCGTTGTGTACTCCATTGAGAGTTGGTGAAGCTTCCCAGTTTTAGCCATCTCCAAATCCAAAGGGAGCGTTCCAGCGAGCACTCAAAGGGCCCGTGTACTTACTGTATGACAAACACACGCTTTTGCAATTAGTATGGTTCTCTGTGTTATGTCCAGAATTCTCTTGCATACTGCCAGGGCAGTTTTACAATACCAAATTGCATATGTGATTATGGGGATGAAGGTTGTTTTGTAGTACAGGGCCAATGCCAGTTTTTTAAGACCCCAGCAGGAGCAGATTAAGGTTGGTTGAGGCCCCAGGCGCAGAAGAAAATATTGGGCCCCTTAAAAAAAAAAAAAAAAAAAAAAAAGAGACAGGGAAAATAAAAATACATGTTAACCATTTTTTTTAAATAAATAAAAAATATTATGTACTATTAATGTTTTATTTCCAATAAAATTTGAATATAATATATGTATAATATAATTAATAATAGCATAATAATAATCACAAAGTTTTGAACTAATAGTTGAACATATCAGATCAACTAATGTGTTGGGGTTTTGCGTGGGCCCTTCAGAAGTCGGGGCCCAGGGTGCGCGTCCGGTGCACCCGCCGTTAAATCCGCCTCTGGACCCCAGTCACTTCTTGTAATCCTAGCCACCATTGCTGAGTAGCATCTGATTTTTCCCCTAATGTGCTTAACATGAGGTTGGAAGGAGAATTTACCATCCAAGACTATGCCCAAGTACTTCAGCTCATTATTTAATTTACTGCACAATTACTCCCAGAGTAATTGTGCAGTCAGATATGAAGTTTTCTGAGCAATGCAGACAGACTGCCAGGGTAGGTCATGGGGTTTTGTCAATGATATATATAGGAATTTTGCTAGCAGGGAGAAGGAGGTGATTGTCCCTCTGTATAAGGCAATGGTCAGGCTGTGCCTTGAGTACTGCATACAGGTCTGGAGGCCTCATTTTAGGAAGGATGTAGATTTGCTTGAGCGTGTACAGAAAAGGGCAACAAGATTGGTGAGGGGAATGAAGGGATCCTCTTACCAAGAGAAGCTTAAGTTCTGCAAATTGCAGTGGCTGGAAACTAGGCACCTGTGCGGTGATCTGATTGAGGTGTATAAGGCCTTGAATGGGTTGAGCACGCTGAATTCTGATGGGATCCTTCCACTTGTTCAGATTATGAACCTAAGGGGGCATAAATTCAAATTAAGAAAAGACAGATGTAGAATAGATGTGGAGAAATTTACCTTTAGCCAGCGGGTGGTTAATTGCTGGAAAAAAACGTCCATCTGTCGTTGTGGAAGTTGATAGGTTAAATAAATTTAAGGAGGAACTGGACATGCTTGCTTCATACACTTGCTTTCTTGCATCACATGCCACTACTACTATTTGATGTTAACACCATCTATTTTTATCTGCGGTGGTCTTTGCAGTTGGAGAGCAGAATGAATGTGGTCTTCATAGGTGAAATCTTTAGTTTGCTCTTTTCAGCCCATTTTTGTAGTATTTGCAGGGCATGGTTTGCCTGGATCTCCAGCTGGGTCCTGTAGACTGCTTCTATTGTGAGGATCAGGTTGTCTGCGAGTTAGATCAGAATGTGTTCGTGTCTGCAATTCTGCCCAGACACGATAGGAGGGAATATATGCTTGAAAGCCTTGAGGATAAAATCAAGATTTGAGGAGGAACTGCAAGGCTCGTGGGGGAGGGATTATCAGTGTGGCCCACATTTGTAGAGTGAAGGAATCTGTTTTGTAGAGATGGTATTCATTTGAACAAAGGTGGTGCAAGGATTTTTGCCAGGATCATGGAGGATACCTTAAGGGTTCAGGGAAATTGTTAATTAAGGGGGAGAGAAGGGTAATATAGATCCATGTTTATCTGATGATATGGGTCAAAGTAATACAAGAATACTCACCTTGAATACTCAAACAAGAATACTCACCTTGAGAATTCTTGTTTGTTGCCATAACAACTAATGTTGTGGCAGAGTTTCAAATGAGAGGGAATCGTGAAGCTAGGGAAACAAACCTAAGTAACTACAATGGGCTGTGTCAGGATAGCAAACTGTAGAATTACTGTAGATAGCAAATCTACGGTAATGTCAGGAGTGTTGTCGATAAAATGGCTCAATTTCAACTCTTGTTTAGGATAATTAAATAGTAGCGCTAACAGAAATGTGGTGTCACCTGGAAATTTGGGATAACAAGTTCCACTATGGTATGTATAATATATTTCGGAAACATAGAAGAGATGGTGTGGTCATGCTGCTTATAAAAAGCAGCCCAAGCACAAAAAAAAGCTTTTCTGAGTCTGAAGTTATGTCTGGTAGCATAGAATCTATGTGGAAGCAAAGGTATAATGACAGTGGGTTATCTAGTGACTGAAAGATTGTGAAGAATATGACGAGAGTCTCAACGTGCAGATGTAATTGGCAAGCAAGTACGAACGTCTTATTAATGGGGAGACTTTAATCTGCCCAAGATTGATTGGAGTAAGAGGGAGGGGAAAATTGCCATGGGATAATTTATTGTTTTAAAATAAATTAGGCAATTATTATTTGTGCCAGCATTTTAGAGAAAGTTCTTGACTTCATCAATACTAACAAATCAGATGACTTAAAGTACAGGAACCATTGTCAGGAAGTGATCACACAATTGTCAGTTGGAAGATGAAGAGACTGCTTCTACAGGGATGGGATACACTTAAATAGAAAGGGTGCAAGAATATTTGCTGATGCTATCAAGGCAGTGTTAGGTGGGTCGGAAAACTGCTAGCTTAGGGGGGAACAAGGACTAATAGATTGCCAGTAGCCACTGGCAGAGCTGAAAGTGATTCTTGCACTGCTTCTATTGCAATGAGCAGCAGCCTGGAAAACAATATGCAGGATATTTCAGAGACTGCTGGGAGTCATTGCGCTACAAGTAACACATGGGTTGTGTTAGGGTAGCTAAGAATAGGAACAGGTGCATGTATACTTGCGTGTACACCAATACTAGTAATTTGGTAAATAAATGTGACGTATTGCTCAAAACATCAAAGGCAGATATTGTTGGTATATCAGAGACGTGGTGTCACACAGATATGAGGATGCAGAACTGGAATTTGGGGAGTACAGTGTGTACAGAAAGGATACACAGGATAGGAAGGGAGGAGGGGTTATGCTATTAGTTAAGAAACACATAAAATCCAAACAAGTGAAGCCAGTCAACATCGCTGGACAGTGCAGTGTCGAGTCAGTTTGGTGTGACATAAGCATTGGGAGATTATGAGTGTGCTGTAGGCCTAATGACTCTGATGAGTATAATTAGAAACTGTACAGGGAAATAGTGGGCCAGTAAATCAGAGTCTTGTAATGGGGGATTTTAATTTCCCAGATATTGACTGGAAATTGTGGGTTGATCACTCACACACTAGCAAGGCTTTTGTGGATTTATTGGATGATTGTTTTCTACATCAGCATGTTCGGAAGGCAACTAGAGGGAGTAATACTCTTGATCTGATTATCAATAGTGATTCTTCATGCATTAAGAATCTGCATATAATTGAACCACTAGGTGGCAGCGATCACACTGTGCTGAAGTGGGATTTACTCAAAGAGGTGACTACCATCAGGGGTAAAGGGAAGGGTTTTTGCTTACGTAAAGGTGACTACGATGGTCTGAGACAGTATTTAAATTCTATACAGTGGGACCAACTGATGATGTTACCAGCAGCAAATTCAAAATGGGAAGCATTCAAAGAACTTATCTTGCAAGCTACTAGGCTTTACATACTAACTAAAAAATATTGTTCAGGGTTTAGGCCTAAATGGATGTCAGATGAACTAATGAGACATATGGCAGAGAAGAAAAATGCATGGGATACATATAAATTAACATGTGACACAGAAGCTTATGATATATATAAGCTGGTCTATAACCAAGTTACAAAGAAGGTTAGGCAGACGAAGGCAGATTACGAGAAATCTTTGGCAAAGGATGCAAAGAAAACCAGCAAAGAGTTCTTTACTTATGTAAACTCTAGAAGGAAGGGGATGAATCAGATTGGTCCACTTGATATTGATGGTTCAACTGTTGATGATCCTGCTCAGGCAGCTAACAAACTAAATGAATATTTTGCATCGACATTCACACACACGAGGAGTTATTCAGGAAGGGGAATGCCAGAGGTGTATTCAACTCTGGCAGTAGCTAGATAATCTTGTAATAACTGAGAGTAAAGTGGAGAAGAAATTGTTGAAGATAAACACAAAAAAGGCACCTGGGTTGGATGGGATCTATCCAGTTATATTAAAGGAAGCAGCAAAGGAAGTAAGCAAACCCTTAGCCATAATTATGAGAGCTTCCTTGGACTCAGGGGAGGTACCCATAGACTGGAGAAGTGCAAATGTTGACTCCAATTCACAAAGGAGGATCAAAGGCTGGCACAAGTAATTATAGACCTGTGAGTTTAACTTCTGTCCCAGGAAAATTACTGGAGGCACTGGTTAAAGAAGCACTGCAGGATCATCTAGACAAGACTTCAGTTATAGCTCGGACACAGCATGGTTTTCTTAAGGGAAAGTCTTGCCTGACCAATTTGATTGGATACTATGATGCAGTCACAAAAGAACTGGATGCAAGGAATAACTTTGATATTATATATTTTGATCTTAGAAAGGCTTTTGATACTGTTGCACATGGAAGACTGCTGTACAAATTGGAGCAGTGTAGCATTGGATGCAATTTGCTGCTATGGATAAAGGGATGGTTGAGGGGGAGAAGACAGACAGTGGTAATCAATGGACTCTGGTCATTGTGGACTAATGTTATTAGTGGAGTCCCTCGGGGTTTGGTGTTGGGTCCATTATTGTTTTCTGTATTTATAAATGATATTGATGATGATGGTATATCAAGCTTAATGTTTAAGTTTGCAGACGATACAAAGGTTGGCAGGGTTGTTAAGGACACTACTTTCCAGGATCTGGAAAGGTTGAGCAGATGGGCTGAGAGGTAACAAATGAAGTTTAACATTGACAAATGTAAAGTGCTATATATGGGAAACAGCAACTCCAGAGCAACTTATCAACTCTGTGGTACTACACTGACAGTGGTAGAGAATGAAAAGGACCTGGGGGTAATTGTGCAGGCAGATATGAAGTTCTCTGAGCAGTGCAGATGGGCTGCAAGAGTAGCTCATGGTGTCTTGTCAATGTTATACTGGAATTTTTCTAGCAGGGATAAGGAGGTGATTATTCCCTTGTATAAGGCAATGGTCAGACCACACCTTGAGTACTGTATACAGGTCTGGAGGTCTCATTTGAAGAAGGATGTAGAGCTGCTGGAACGAGTACAGAGAAGGGCAACAAGATTAGTGAATGGAACAGAGTGTTGCTGTTACGAAGGCTCAGTTCTGATGGGATTCTTCCTCTTGCTCAGATTACACACTTGAGGGGGCATAAATTCAAATTGAGGAAAGACAATTATAGAATAGATGTGTGGAAATTTGTCTTTAGCTAGTGGGTAGTCTATTGCTGGAACAAACTTCCATCTGTCATTGTGGAGTTGATAGCTTAGATAAATTCAAGGAGGAAATGGAAAAGTTTTGCAAATTACAGTGTCTGGAGACCAGGCACCGACGAGGTGATCTGATAGAGGTGTATAAAGCCTTGAATGGTTTGAGCATGCTCACTGCTGATGGGATTCTTGCCCTTGCTCAGAATAATCCACTGAGAGGGTATAAATTCAGATTGAGGAAAGACAGATGTAGGATAGATGTGTAGAAATTTCCCTCAGCCAGCGGGTAGTTGGTTGGTGAAAGACTTCCATCCCTTGTTGTGGAAGTTGATAGCCTAAATAAATTAAAGGCTCAGCTGGACAGGTATTTCAAACGAACGGAGGATTGAAATGGAAGTATGTGTTTTTTTTTTTTTTTTTTTTTTCATTTTAGCTGATGCTGCATAAGCTTGCTTTCTTGCATCATATGCCTCTACTAATGCTAACTCAGAGCCATTCTACTTCTCATTGGCTCTCTGGGAAAAGTGTAATGGGATATTTGGTAAACATATTTTACTGCCTATTTTTGAATAGGCTCATTACTATGGATAAAAAAAATGGGTGTTTTATCCTAATGCATCATTGATGATGAATTTGTAATCTGTTACATCCCAACATGGTGATCTCTAGCTGGAGATGGTTTAGCAGTATTGCAGATTAGTAGTAGAGGCATGTGATGCAAGAAAGCAAGCTTATGAAGCATCAGCCAAAAAAAAACATTTCATATATCCATTTCCTCCTTGAATTTATCTAAGCTATCAACTCCACAATGACAGATGGAAGTTTGTTCCAGCAATAGACTACCCACTAGCTAAAGACAAATTTCCACACATCTATTCTATAATTGTCTTTCCTCAATTTGAATTTATGCCCCCTCAAGTGTGTAATCTGAGCAAGAGGAAGAATCCCATCAGAACTGAGCCTGCTTAACCTATTCAAGTCCTTATACACCTGAATCAGATAACCCACAAGTGCTTAGTCTCCAGACACTGCAATTTGCAGAACGTAAGCCTTTCTAGGTAGGACCATCCCTTCTTTCCCATCACCAGTCTTGTTGCCCTTCTCTGCACATTTGTCAAGCAACTGTACATCCTTCCTAAAATGAGCCCTCCAGACCTGTACTCAAGGCATGACTTGACCATTGCCTTATACAAAGGAATAGTCACCTCCTTTTCCCTACTAGCGAAATTCCTATATATCATTGACAATACCGCATGACCTGCTTTGGCAGCCTGTCTGCACTGCTCAGAAAATTTCATATCTGACTGCACAATTACTCCCAGGTCTTATTTTCTACCACCCTAAGTGTAGTACCACACAGTTGGTATGTTTTTCTGTGGTTACTTCTACCCATATGCAGTATGGTCAGTCCTCGTATAGCATGATAGTTGTGTTCCTAGAAACCCTCGTGCAATCTAAACAACAGGCCGTATGGGAAAAACCACCCAAGATTGAACACACATTTTTAACCAAAACATTACCAAACACAATAAATTATCGTAATAAAATACTTACACATTTTATTACGACTATTACGTAATAAAATATTGCTAATGCTTTTGCTTCTATCGTAAGCAGACTTGTTTTTTTTTTTTTTTATCCAAACAGATGACAGCCGTTCCATCTCTTCCAATTCTTTGTGTCTTAATCTAATAGATTAATTACACTTTTGAGTTGTTCTTATTGGCAAATCGTGCATAAAAAGTTGTTTTTATTTTCTCTGCATTCTTTGTAATTCTCGGCGTTCCTTCATTTAGGCCTGTAGCACGTGCAATATCAAACGGTCTTTCATTTCTCTCAAAGCGTTTCACAATTTCATATTTTTTTTTTCTCTACCGACAGAGGGGGAGACCAGTGCGGTTTTGGCCATAAACTCTAGTATGAGGCCACTATAAATTTTCCCGGGTAAGAATTTTTGACCCAGTCCGCCTTTGTTTATCGATATTGCTTTTCTTTTTCTCTCTGAATCTGTAGTGTCTTCACCAGGATGCTTCCTTTTCCCACCTTTTAAGTATTTTTACAAAGCACAATTACAAAATGAGGAGGCACAGCTTGATGCACATAAACAAAGCTGTGCGCATGTAGCAACTGAATAAACAACACCGTAAAGGCAGAGACACACTATGAACACCTCACTAGCTCACATTTTACTAAAGCACATTTCTGGTGGTTACTACCATAAAACAAAAACAATTTTCAGTTGTGTTCCTGCTTGTGGAATCTGTTATAAACTGGTAGTAAACTCGATCTAATCGCATTTGCGATAATACCGATAGCTGGAATTTTACGTTATTGGGGTGAAATGCGTTTCCCCTTCACTGATATAAAAAACAAAAATGCATTCTCAGAATCTTCTCTTCATTCCTATTGTGTTGCGTTCATTTGGGGTGATTCTGTGTTCGACTGCCATTTCTTGTAAACACAAAGGCAAATCGTGCATAAGGGAATTCGGTTCGTTTCGTACTGGATAGATCCCATTTGTGTAGTGTAAACATGTGTTATACGAGGACTAACTGTACTTGCATTTGTCAATGTTAAACTTCAGTTGCCACTTCTCAGCCCATCTGCCCAACTTTTCTAGATCTTGTTGCAGTAACACACTGCCATTACTGTCATTAACAACCCTGCTAACTTTTTTATCATCTGCAAACTTCAACATTAAGCCTGATATACCTTCATCAATATCATTAATAAATACTAGGAATACTACGAAACAACAGTGGGCCCAACACAGAACCCTGGGGGACTCCACTAATAACATTAGTCCAAAAAGAGCAGCGTCCATTGATTACTGTTGAGTCTTCTCAGACTCAACCACCCTTTTATCCATTGTAGCAACTTGCCCTTAATACCATACTGCTACAATTTGTACAGTAGTCTTCCATGTGCAAGTGTCAGATGTTTGCTTGAAACCCAAGTATATGATATCAGAATTATTTTTTTTCATCCAGTTCCTTTTGTAATCACATCATAGTAACCAAACAAATTTGTCAGACAGACTTTCCCTTAACAAACCCCTGCTGTGCCTGAATTATTACTGCATTCTTGTCTAGATGATTCTGCAATGTATCTTTAATCAGCGACTCCATTATTTTCCCTGGAACAGAAGTTAAACTAACTGGTCTGTAATTACTTGTCACCCTTAGATCCCCCTTTGTGAATTGGGGATATATTTGCACATCTCCAATCTGTGGGAATTTCTCCTGAATCCAAGGATGCTCTCATAATTATGGTTAAGGGTTTGCTTACTTCCTTTGCTGCCTCCTTTAATATAACTGGATAGATCCCATCCAACTCGGGTGGGATCTATCCACCCGAGTTGGATGGAAATTGAAGTTAAACATAATATTTATTATGTTTAACTTCAATTTCTCCTCCACTTTGTTCTCATTTGTTACAAAATCATTAAGCACCCTGTTACAGCGTGATAAACTTCTGGTATTTTCCTCTCTTAACTCCTTGTGTGAATGTAGATGCAAAATACTCATTCAGATTGTCAGCCATCTGAGCTGGAAGAAATCATTGCTTTTTTTCTTAGCATCCTTTGCCAAAGATTTCTCGTAATGTGTCTTTGCTTACCTAACTTCCTTTGTGACTTGATTACAGAGTATCTTATATCTGTCATAGGCTTTTGTGTCGCCTGATAATTTATATGCATCCCATGCATTTTTTTTTCTCTGCAATGAGTCTCATTAGTTCATCTGACATCCATTTAGGCCTAAACGTCAAACAGTATTTCTTAAATCGGTTTGAAAAGCCTAATAGCTTCCATGGTTAGTTCCTTAAATGCGTTCCATTTATTACTTGCTGCTGGTAACATCATTAGTTGGTTCCACTGTATATAATTGAAAAAAAAAAAAAAAAAAGAAAACTGTCTGAGATCACTGTAGTCACTATAAAAACATAAATCCTTCCATTTACCCCTTTGATAGTTGAGTTTTCAAGGCACAGTTCATTTTATGCTGCATCCCAATAAAACCGTCACATTACAGTAACAGTAAGCTTTAATGTAATGCCACAGTTTGAGCACTATATTCTGAGTGGGTGGGAAATAACCTTTTCTAATTGAATAGGTGTCAGAATAGTGCACATTATACTGCTGAGTCATGTGGCAAATGAAGCTTCAAGGAGTGAGGGTAAAAATCTATCTGTCACATTGTTAGACCTTGTACCACCTGATTGCCACCTTGCTATCTTGCTTGAAAATTTTGAGGACGGGGAACTCAATCTGTGTTCTTTTTCAAGATCAAAGGAATTCTTTAAAAAAATTGTATTGGAATGCTTGTAGGGCGATGGCAGAATATTATAGAATAAAAATGTGTGAGAGTAAAGCTTGATTTGATATATATTATTTATTTTGAAAAAGAGAGGGGAAAACATTTTTGAGATGACCTGATATACAAATTCTTTAGTTTAATACAGATAGTACGTGCTGTTCATTTCATAGTTTAAAATTTTTGTCAGTGCTCTTAATTAAGTAAATTACTGTGGTTTTCTTAATTCTTTAATTAATAATCAAGGAACATTTATACCATTTTCTGTGGTGATTTTAATTATTATAATAGATATGTGAAAAAAAGAAAGTGTATGTTAAATTTCTGTAGAATGCAGGAAAGTTAAAGTACCAGTTTTTATTTATCATGTGTGGCTAATTTTAAGGGTCTATTAGTGATCACTACAAAAATTTTAAAGATGTAAGTGCCATTTCAGACTGCTTCACACATTTTACTTCCATATTTCACCCATTAGTTCTAAGATTGCAATATTTGTCTGCTGTAATATTAGAATCGTAAAATAGATATTTTATGATTTAAATTTGGGACTCATTTCAGATAAGATGGGAAAAGAACATTACATTAGGTGAACCTCCAGGGTTTTTACATTCGTGGTGGTGGTAAGTTCACAATTTAAGTCTTGTTTCTTATCATTCTTTTATATGTAAAACAGTGCACTGTATAAGAAAAAGTTTCAGTTTACTGCAGAGTATTATTGAAATGAATACTTCTTTAATATAACATGTAATGATAAAAAATGTAGTATGGTATATATAACATTTTAATATCTAAGTTCTGATGATTAGTTAGCATGTAATAAATTATTCAGAACAAGCAATTTGAAGTCATACTAAATAAACACTTCTGTGATTGGCAGTAACCTCAGCAAATTGTGACAGCCTAATTTGCTGAGGGGGATGGAAAATGGCAATGAGGAGGTTATATTTTAATATCATGAGAAGAGAAATGAATTAAAGCAACAAGAATAGTAATCTGATAATATAGTGTTCATTAAGTGTAATAAATGAAATAAGTCTAAACATGGGATTTGTGTGAATTTTAATACAAGTTTTCACTGTGAACATTGATAACTGATGATTCCCTTTACACAGAAGGAATTATTTCCAGTTTGGCAACAGTTGAAATACACTTCAGACAAATGTATATATTAACTGTGTAGTTAAAAGTATTGATTAAAATTCTGCTATATGAATCTTTCTTTGAAGATATTTTAGTATTGTAAAAATACACAGTGCCAAAACGAGACTGATGGTAGAAAAAAAATAATGATCCCGTGTATTAATAAACTAACCTTAGTTTATTCAAAGTAGCTTCCTCCTGTGTCTACTCACTGCATGCCATTATCACGAAACGACTGGTGAAAGGCCATGACTGGCAGACTGCTCAATGGTCTCATCACAGCTCTTTGAATGGGTCGACGTCATCAAAATAAAGGCTTTCAGTTGTGGCTTAAGCTTTGGGAACAAAAAGAAGTTGCACAGGTCTGTCTGGTGAATACGGTGTCTGGTGAATATGCAAACCTTTTTTTGCTAGCCAAAAACTCCCGAACAATGAGAGTCTTGTAGTTGGTACATTTTCATGCAAGGGAAACCAACTGCTGTGTTTTCCATACTGAAGCCACACATGGATTCTCTGCAAAAAAATATTTCAAAACATCCAGACATTAGGCAGCAGTAACATTTTGTGCATAATTCCTTTGCTGTCTTAGAAATTGATGAGCATGGTGTTGATTTTTGACCTTTCATGACAATTTTTTTTTTTTTTTTTTTAATGTTGAAGAGTGTGCCAACTTCTACTCTGCACTGTCACTTCGTTGCGGGGTCATACTGAAAACACCATGTCTTGTCACCTGTAACGATCAAATTCAGAAAGTTGGATTTGCTTTCAGCAGCGTCACTGTGCTCTCTGCAGCTTTCATCTTGCACCTGTCGCTGACTGTTTGTTAATGAATGTGGAACAAACTATGCACAGACCTTCGTTTTATTCAAATCCTGTTATTATTTGTTGAATGATTTCCTTATTAATGCACAGATCTGAAATCATTTGGATTGTTGTACATCGGCCATTGGTAATGATTTCCCACACTTTTTTTAAATCAACTCTTGCATTTGAACTGTTTTTGCTGGAACCCAACGTGTGTTGTTTTCCTGTGATTCTCTTCCATTGGCAAAATGTTTGTGCCAATTGAACACACATGCATAAGACACGCAGTTCTCTCCCTATGCTTAGTTAATCATCTGAAACACTTCTGTAGCACTTTTACCCAGTTGAACACAAAACTTGATGTTTGCTCATTGTTCCATTGTCCTTCCACAACGTGGACGCAGGAGATATGTGCAGGTTAGCTCATACTACATTCTGAAATGGCAACAATTTCTGCTGACCTTGGCTGTTTGCTAGAGGAACAATCACTCCTTCATTTCATGTTTACTTTTAGTAGATGGCAGCACCAGCACTTGTCTCGTAACTTCAGTCTCACTTTTCCAGTTGCTGCACTGTATGTGCTATTTCTGGTATGAGTTATTATTAAAGATGAAAACTAACGTTGAGTGATCAAATTCTTAGAACTTCCTACTTGAAGTTAGTTATTTAGTTCTTTAATAATACTGTTTACAGAACACCACATATCTGTTCCAAGGTTTTTTAGGATTATAAAGGATCATATCTTGATAATTAGTAGTGGCATGTGATGCAAGAAAGCAAATGTATGAGCTTATGCAGCATCAGCCAAAGAAAAAAAAAAAAAAAAAACACACCATTCCCTCCAAATGCCTGTCCAGTTCCTCCTTAAATTTATTCAACCTATCAACTTCCACAACGACAGATGGAAGTTTGTTCCAGCAATTAACCACCCGCTGGCTAAAGGCAAATTTCCGCACATCTATTCTACATCTGTCTTTTCTTAATTTGAATTTATGCCCCCTTAGGTTCGTAATCTGAACAAGTGGAATGATCCCATCAGAATTCAGAGTGCTCAACCCATTCAAGGCCTTATATACCTCAATCAGATCACCACGCAGGTGCCTAATTCAGTGGTATGTGGACTTTTTGAACAGGGGAAACAGTAAAGTTGCAAAAAACAGTTTTGCCTGGTCTTATTTGGATCCCAAATTTCTATTTTTGTTTTGGAAACATTGTGTTTTATTTTTTGAAGTCTGCTTTGAATATACTACTACTTGATCTTTTATGAATACTTGCAATACTTACTAAATGTAATTTATCATTTTCTTACGAACAATTAGAAAAATACCTTTTTTTTTTTTTTTTTTTTTTTTTACAATGGTTATTTTCTGTGAAACAAACCTTTTTATTAACTCTGCTGAAAAACAAAATTATGATATACAGTATATATATTTTTTATTATAAAACTTTATAAAATACCCTGCATGTCCATCCTAGAGTATAAACAAAAAATTTATTAATATCATGGCAGCAGGTACACCCATAGACAAGGTATGCCAATCAGTTTTTAGGACCAAACCTCCAGAAAGGGTTGAAAAGGGAACATAAATTTTATTCTTAATTCTGATACTATTTTGAATAATAATGAACTGCAGCTTCAACCCACAAATACACTTCTTCTTCTTGGTCCTTAGCTGGCAGCTGGGGGAGGCGGTTGGCCACGCAACCAGTATGCTGCTGTAGGTGCCACAGGGTTTCGGACTTGCTCTGTGATGTTCTTCCATACTTTACGATCCATGGCGTCAGTCCTGGCCTGGTTAAGGTCGAGACATCGGCTCTTCAAGTCGTTTTCCTAGGCGCGGTCCGTTGGATGCTCCATTGGGTGGGTCGTTGTCTCCAAAGGAGCGTGGATGGTATTCTGTTCGTGCCCATTCTACATACGTGGCCAAACCATCTAAGCCTTCGCTTCTGGATTTGGTCGGCAATGGTTGGTTGCTGTTGGTATCTGGTGCGGATGGTATCATTAGTGATGCGGTCACGAAGTGAGATGCCCAAAATCTGCCGCAGGCATCGCATTTGGAATACCTCAAGTTTGTTTAAATCTAGCTTGAGACAAATCCATGTTTCTGATCCGTAAAGGAGAATGGGCAGGATCAAAGTCCAGAAGAGTCGGATTTTAGTCTTTGAGGAAATGTTGGTCCTCTTCCACAGACACCATTTGAGCGAGGCGAACGCAGTGGCCGCCTGTCCAATTCTGCTGTGGATTTCCATGGTGGATGCAACTTTCTTCTCCTGGATAGCGACACAAGGTATTTAAAGTCCTGCACTTGCTCGATCTGGACGCCTTCGAGATAGATGGTGGCTTGTGACCCATCTGTTGTCAGGGCCTTTGTCTTATCAGCATTGATCTTCAAACCGTATGGCCGGGCAATGTCGTAGAGGATGTCCGTGGCTTCAGAGTCGTTACCAGCAAAGATAGCACTATCATCGGCAAACATCAGGTCAGTCACATAGTGATCCTTGTCATATTGTATGCCCCGTCTGTTTCTGAATGCTTGCCTCATAATGGCGTCGACCACAATGTTGAAAAGCAACGGGAAGGCTACATCCCCTTGGCGGACTCCAGTTTGGATGGTAAATTCCTCAGATAAATCGTTCTGGATGCGCACCTGGCTGGTTAAACCATTGTATGCAGTTTGGAGGAGTGTGATGACTTTTCGAGGTACATGTTCAACCTCTAGTAGTTTCCATAAGGCAGGCCGATGGACAAAGTCGAAAGCAGACTTAAAGTCAATGAAAACAATGACGATTCGCTGTCCACACCGGATCCTCTCCTCCATCAGCTGACGGATGGCAAAGATTTGATCACAGCATCCTCGCCCGGGTCTAAATCCCGCCTGTTCTTCTCGACTGGTTTGCTCGCGATGTTTTTGCAGCTTTGACTGGATGATCTTCATAAAGACCTTTCCGATGATGGAAAGGAGGCTGATGCCACGGTAGTTCTTGCAATCCCGGTTATCACCTTTCTTGTGGATCGGTACAATAATGGCTTTCCTCCATGTTAGCGGAATTTGTTCAGTGCACCAGATGGTTTTGAGCAGTGAGTGTAGTCGGCGAAGCAGTACATCTCCCCCAGCTTTTGATTGCTTCTGTGGTGACTTGGTCCACTCCTGGTGCCCTGCCATTCTTTAGGGATTGTATGGCTGCTTTCACTTCTTCTACTGTAGGCTCAACATCAACCATAGAGACTTCAGGGGAATCAATCGATAGTGCGGCTTCTGGCGGTCCCTGAGGTGGATCGTGATTATACAATGCTTTGAAGAATTCACTCCACCGTTGCAAGCGTTCAGACGGTGATCGCACGAAGGTCCCATCAGCATTCTTGATGTTGTCACTAGTCAATTTGGTCTTTCCACTCAGACATCTGAGGGTGCGATAGAGAGTGCGGTACTCGTTCTTGGATGCCGCCACTTCAAGATCGTCTGCCACTTGATTCCAGTATGCTTCTCTTTCCGCTGTCATCCTCTGTCGGACTTCTCAGTTTAGCTGCCAGTACCGTTCAAAGTCGACCAACTTTGCCTGCTTCCGTTTGTCCACGAGGTCGAGGCACTCATCTGATATCCATGGTTGCGTTCGACGTCGGGCAGGTGGACATAGGGGCTTGGCACATTCCAGGATGGCATCAGAGCTCTGCTTTTCTTCTTCATTTATATCCTCGGGCACAGCTAGCGTCTCGAAGCGGTTGGATAGGGCGATCTGATATGCCCCTTTGTTGGCAGTATTCATTAGCTGCCTCCAGTCCAGCTTGGCTGACCGGGATGACCTTTTTGCATGCCGTAATTTGAGCTGCACCTTAGCCCGGATGAGGTAGTGATCAGATCCGCAATCAGGTCCCCTCATGGCACGAACATCCATGAGTGATGAGCAAAATCGGGCGTTGATCAGAATGTAGTCCAGGATTGCTGAGTCCTTGCCAGATGGATTTCGCCATGTAAGTTGATGTTTTTGAGGGTGCTGGAACTGACTGTTTCCGATGATCAGGTTGTTAGATGCGGCAAAGGACAACAAACGTAGTCCATTGTCATTGATCTTCCCATGGCCAAACTTTCCCATTGTTGTTTCCTAACCAGATCTGTCCACGCCAATTTGGGCATTAAAGTCCCCTGCGAGGATGATCACTTCTGTCTGTGGAATTGAATCCAGCGTATGTTGGAGCTGGTTGTAGAAGTCATTCTTGGTCGGGTCCAGGCTAGTCTCAGTTGGTGCATAGGCGGAGATAATATGGGTCTTGATGGTGCCCTTGACAGTAAGGACTGCCAGGCGGTCCGATATTGGTTGGAAAGCGATCACACTACTGGTGGCCTGAACATCGACCATAAAGCCCACTCCTGCTTCTCGTTTCTCACCACCAGAGTAGAATAGCATAACCGCTTCGTTAGGTGCTGCTGGTTGGATGATCATCGTTCCAGAACCGGTGAGCCTTAATTCGGATAATGCTGCGATTGATACCTTGCACCTAAGTAGTTCTTGGGCAATGATTTCCTTTTGTCCAACGTGGTGCCCCGTTCGAACATTCCATTCGCCAATGTTAATTACCCTTTTCAGCGTAGTAAGCTTATTGCTATGGCCAGTGGTCCACTTTACACCAGTTCCCTGGGTCCCCAGTGCTGGCGCATCGGCTACCCCGGATGCGGTAACATTGTTGTAAGAGCTTGTTCTATGGCCAGTGGTCCACTTCACACCAGCACCCCGGGTCCCCAGTGCTGGCGCATCGGCTACCCCGGATGCAGTAACATTGTTATAAGAGCTTGTTCTGTGGCCAGTGGTCCACTTCACACCAGCACCCTGGGTCCCCAGTGCTGGCGCATCGGCTACCCCGGATGCAGTAACATTGTTGTAAGATCTTGTTCCGAATTTCATGCGGTTTCTTGCCTAGTTTCCCCGGTTTCCCGGTTCTGTAATTTTCATCTGTTTAAATGATCAAATGTGATGTTTTGCAGTATAATCCCTACACTTTTTTTTTTTTTTATAAACATTATATTGTTGGCTGTTGAATCAGGCTGTTCGGTATAGTGCAAATTTGTATTTAAGGTATGTTTTCCCCTAGATTTCATTCAATCTCTTTTTCATATTTAGATTTGTCTGCTTTTATCACAATGTATACGACTTCTGCCCCATCCGTAATTTTATTTTACACAAAAATGTGATCATTTATTGGAAAACATTGTTGTATGTCTTCTTGTTGTATATCTGTGGAGCCTGAAATCCGGTTAATAAGCTGTGTTCTTCATTATCTTCATGTAGTTCAGAAGATTCCTTAGCGTTATCAACCAAAGGCAAAGTTTTCGCTCCAAGATTTCTGTTAAGTTTTGAGCAGCATGCTGATTAGTGGAGAATCTCTCCCCATTAATACTTCATACATGGATACTTGGACATTTTTTTTTCTAATGTCTAAGCAATTAGAAATGGCACATTTCTAATGTCTAAGCCATTTATATCACTTGATATAAAACTTTCTTCACTGTTAATCTTTTGTTGGAAGACAAAGGCCTTTTCTTTGATGCTGATTTTGAGTCTGTTGACTTGAGTTCTGTCTTGTCTTTCTTGCATAAGTCATAATACAGTCTACTATCTTTATTTTGGTTTCTTAAGTAGAGCAAGAACGAACAAGTTAGTGCAAAGCATCATTTATTTCATAGTGAGCAACCAAAGTAGGTGAAATGACTACAAACTAAAATGATGCTTTGTACTAATTTGTTTGTATAGTAAATTTTCGTTGTTTCTGAGGGTTTCAGTCCTAAACCCTTTTTAGTAGAGCAACAACTTATAATCAAACTTGAGTGCAAAATCCTTCTAGGTTTTATGTGATTCCCCCCCCCCCCCAGTTTTTTAGTTGTCTTGCTGACGTAGCTGAGTGCAGTAGCGCATGCTCTTTGAGTGGACCTCGGTTCAAGCCCATGACTTCTAAATGCAATTAACATTTGTATTGTTTAATTGTAAACTCCACTGACCTGGTGGTAGTGCCAGAGTATAAACAAGAACATAATTATAATTCAGTTTTTTCGTTTTTTTTTTTTTTTTTTTTTTTTTAGACTTAACCTTTATTGAGTATTTTCAGAGCTCCAAATTAGTTTTCATAGAAAACACAACTCTTTTCTCACCCATATTTCATTAATTTACTTAACTTGGATAAGTAAATCAATGTCCACAGAACAATAGCATTGTTTTGTGGACTTCAGACAATGTTTTTTTTAAAGACAGAAGGGGGCCGAGATTATTAACCTTCCTGGTTAATGTGGAGAGGCAGTTAAGAGGGTTCCTGCTGTATATATGCCTAGATGCTTTATGAAGATTAAGTTATCGTGTCCATATTTAACCCAAACACTGTCTGTAGAAAAAAATAATAAATCAAGGACAAGTGCATCAGAACAATTTTTTTCTCTTCTTCAAACATCCAGTCAGCCATTTTATGTTTTTGTAATATTTTTGTAAATTTTTTTTTTTAGTTTTTTTTGAATCACGAACCAAATAATCAATTAACTTGAGATTATTTAATATGGAGGCTGCTTTTATTAACATTATGCTTATCAGGAAAGTTGAACAACTTTTCTTCAAAATTTGTAACTTAAATTTTCTAATAGGCTGCATGACTGAATATTAGTAATGTTACAGTGATCATTGCTACAGCCTGGTGTTACTCAATTGGATGATTCCTTGCAAACAGAATATCTGTACAAAGTGAGTGAGTACATCAGGACAAGTACTTTCCGTCATGCATATATAAATTACTTAAACAAGAAGATCCAATTTTGAAGATATTGCTGTATCTTAACAATTGGCAGTTCTTATTTTAGTTCTTTCATTTAAATCTTTGCATAAAAATTGTATAAATGATTGCTATTAGAAGAAGAAACTAACTTAATCTTGACTCAACTTCAAGAAAACGTTGATACACAGTTTTATATTTGTATCTTTGGAGAATTTTGGACAGATTTTTACTGCTGCTTCCCCATCATATGTGTAGTTATGTTATACCACGACAGCAGGTCAATTGGTATCTTACATTTGTATAGAAAACATATTTTGTCTAAGTGTCTTTCTCTGCCTCAGATAGGCTGTTTCCTTCCTTCAATAGAATTTGAACCCAGATTTCTTCACGGGAATGAAAAGTGGCTGACCCACTATATTGCAATGGAACGTATAAGTCGTAGTAATGGCAAATGATGCAAGAAAGCTTATATAGCATCAGTCAAAAAAAAAAAAAAAAACCTCTTCACCTATCCATACCCTACAAAAAATTGTCTAGTTCTCCCTGGAATTTATTCAACCCATCCACTTCCACAACAACAAATGGAAGCCTGTTCTAACCATCAGTGTTACACAAAAAACGTCTGTAAAGAACAGTGGATACAAATCAGGAAGGTTAACCTGAACCTTCCTGAATAAAAATTTAAATAAGGATTGCATCTACCATGGTATGAACGTCAAGCTTGAAGGCAAATAAATATGAGGATATACTTGTCCTAACTCAAGTAGGATGCACTCATCTGCCACCACTTTGTATTAACTGTCATTCCTTATTTACCATAAAACACATTCTTCTAGACTAGCTACTGCTCTATTATCTGGTACATCATTTTTAAACCACTTTCTGATGTATAGAAACCCCTGTTTATTTGATTTAAGGAATCAGTATAAATATTAGGTGTGTGTACACACAACATTACATTAATCTTAAAGAAAAATCATTGCAAATTTGGCTGAATTCTTTACATTCTTAAAATACAATTATTTTATACATTTTAATGCACAATACAACTTTATCCTAATACGAGTCTTCCAGTGTAGCATATGGAAATCATGAGATTGCAAAGCTAGCATTGTAGAATGATCAAATTGTAACCAGAAATCAATCATGTGAATCAACTGAAGTGCTCAATGTCTCAATTACCCAGGTTGTCGACTGGAAATGGGTCTTTAAATTCTTTCAGAAGTAGTAGTAGTAGCAGTGGCATTTGATGCAAGAAAGCAAGTGTATGAGCTTATGCAGCATCAGCCAAAAAAAAACAAAAAAAAAAACACACCATTCCTTCCAAATGCCTGTCCAGTTCCTCCTTAAATTTATTCAACCTATCAACTTCCACAACGACAGATGGAAGTTTGTTCCAGCAATTAACCACCTGCTGGCTAAAGGCAAATTTCCGCACATCTAATCTACATCTGTCTTTTCTTAATTTGAATTTATGCCCCCTTAGGTTCGTAATCTGAACAAGTGGAAGGATCCCATCAGAATTCAGCGTGCTCAACCCATTCAAGGCCTTATACACCTCAGTCAGATCACCGCGAAGGTGCCTAGTCTCCAGCCACTGCAATTTGCAGAACTTAAGCCTCTCTTGGTAAGAGGATCCCTTCATTCCCCTCACCAATCTTGTTGCCCTTCTCTGTACACGCTCAAGTAAATCTACATCCTTCCTAAAATGAGGCCTCCAGACCTGTATACAGTACTCAAGGCGTGGCCTGACCATTGCCTTATACAGAGGGACAATCACCTCCTTCTCCCTACTAGCAAAATTCCTATATATCATTGACAAAACCCCATGACCTGCCCTGGCAGCCTGTCTGCATTGCTCAGAAAACTTCATATCTGACTGAACAATTACTCCCAGGTCTTTCATTTTCTACCACCTTAAGTGTAGTACCACACAGTTGGTACGTTTCTCTGGGGTTACTTCTACCCATATGCAGTACTTTGCATTTGTCAAGGTTAAACTTCAGTTGCCACTTCTTAGCCCATCTGCCCAAATTATTTAGATCCTGTTGCAGTAGCACACTGCCATTACTGTCATTAACAACCCTGCCAACCTTTGTATCATCTGCAAACTTCGACATTAAGCCTGATATACCTTCATCAATATCATTGATAAATATACAAAACAACAGTGGACCTAACACCAAACCCTGTGGGACTCCACTAATAACATTAGTCCAAGAAGAGCAGCACCCATTGATTACCACCCTCTGTCTTCTCGCACTTAACCATCCTTTTATCCATTGTAGCAACTTACCTTTAATACCATTCTGCTCCAATTTGTACAATAGTCTTCCATGTGCAACAGTGTCAAAAGCTTTCCTGAAATCCAAATATATGATATCAAAATTGATATCAATTTTGCATCCAATTCTTTTGTAACCACATCATAATATCCTATCAAATTTGTCAGACAAGACTTTCCCTTAACAAACCCATGCTGTGTCTGAATTATTGCTGCAGTCTTGTCTAGATGATCCTGCAATGCATCTTTAACCAGTGACTCCATTATTTTACCCGGAACAGAAGTTAAACTAACTGGTCTGTAATTACTTGTGTCACCCTTCGATCCCCCTTTGTGAATTGGAGATATATTTGCACATCTCCAATCCGTGGGAACCTCTCCTGAGTTCAAGGATGCTCTCATAATTATGGCTAAAGGTTTGCTTAGTTGCTTTGCCGCCTCCTTTAATATAACTGGATAGATCCCATCCACCCCAGGTGCTTTTCTTATGTTTAACTTCAACAATTTCTCCTCCACTTTGCTTTCAGTTAATACAAAATCATTAAGTATCCTGCTACAATTTGATAACCTTCTGCCATTTTCAAACTTTAATAATTCCTCATGTGTGAATGTAGATGCAAAATACTCATTCAGTTTGTTTGCTATCTGAGCAGGATCATCAACAGTCGAACCATCGATGTCAAGTGGCCCAATCAGATTCATCCCCTTCCTTTTAAAGTGTATATAAGTAAAGAAATCCTTGCTGTTTTTCTTAGCATCTTTTGCCAAGGATTTCTCGTAATTTGCCTTCGCCTGCCTAACCTCCTTTGTCACCTGATTACAGACTAGCTTATATCTGCCATAGGCTTCTGAGTCGCTTGATAATTTATATGCATCCCATGCATTTTTCTTCTCTATTAAGAGTCTCATTAGTTCATTCGATAACTATTTAGGCCTAAACCTTGAACAATATTTCTTAATAGGTATGAAACTTTTAGTAGCTTCCACGATTAACACTTGAAAGCTTCCTACTTAGAATTTACAGTTGGTATCATTGTCAGTTTATCCCACTGTACAGAATTTAAAAACTGTCGGAGACCACTGTACTCACCTTTACAGAAGCAAAAACCCTTTCCTTTACCCCTGATGGTAAGTAAATCCCACATCAGTACACTGTGATCACTGCCACCTAGTGGTTCCTTTATCTGCAAATTCTTAATACACGAATGATCACTGCTGATAACCAGATCAAGAGTATTACTTTCTGTGGTTGCCTCTCGAACATGCTGCTGCAGAAAACAATCATCCAATAAATCCACAAAAGTCTGACTAGTGTGTGAGTGACCAACCCACAAGTTCCAGTCAATATCTGGGAAGTTAAAATCGCCCATTATAAGACATTACGATTTACTAGTCCACTCTATTTCTCTGTACAATTGTTCATTGTACTCATTCGAGTCATTAGGCCTATAACACACTCCTCTTATTTTTGCTTTAGCAGTGCTTATGTCACACCAAACTGACTCAACAGTGCAATGTTCATCTATATCAACTGGATGCACTTCTTTTGATTTTATGTTTTTCTTAATTAACAGCATAACACCTCCTCCCTTTCTATGCTGTCTATCCTTTCTGTACACATTGTGTTCCCCAAATTCCAGTTCAGCATTCCTTATACCTGTGTGACACCACGTCTCTGCTATCCCAGCAATATCCGCCTTTGATGTCTTGACCAACACTTCAAATTCATCAAATTTATTTACTATACTTCTAGCATTGGTATACATGCAAGCATACATGCTCCTACTCCTATTCTTAGTTACCCTAACACATCCCATATACCCACCTATTTCAGGATGGCTGCCATCCGTCCCTGAAACCCCCAACACCCCACGCTCCAGGTCGCTACTTATTCTAATAGAAGTTGTGCAAGAATCACCTTCACCTCTGCCTACGGCTACTGTTAAACTATTAGTCCTTGTATCCTCCCAAGCTAGCAGTTTTCCGACCCACCTAATACTGCCTCGATAGCATCAGCAAATATTCTTGCACCCTTTCTATTTAGGTGTATCCCATCCCTATAGAAGCAGTCTCTCCTGTTAACAAGTGGCCAATACAATGCAGCATTCATGGCATCTTTGCATTTTAAAAATGCACAAGAATGCCATTAACAGTCAGTTTTCTTCCTTGTTAATAGCAGAATGGTGATTGAACTTCTTTGTTGGAAGGGAATCGTGATACCTCCATTGCATTCATGCACCTTTGGATTCTAGTTGAAAGTGGTGGTCCCACAGTTCACATCACATTTAAATTTTTGCAAATGATATGTATCACTAGTTATGACATCAGCTGTCTTTTTAAGCAGTGGGTTTCCCGAATTTGGTCAAGTAATGGGATAAGTATATAATTGATTTGGTGATTATACTGAAAAATGAATGCCTTCTTTAGATTTGGTTTCTGTTTACACTCAACCCCAATGATTTTGCAATTTATTTACTAGTTCTTTAACATAAAAGTGCAGGTAAAAAGGCTCCAAGTGACTGTCAAAATTGCTTATCCAGCCCAAAAAATTTTTAAAAACTTAACTTTCTTATCGAACACATTAAAAAATAAAAAGTGAACTGCAGCTATTATCAACCCACTGCAGGATGAAAGCCTCTTCAACAACTCATGTTGAGGGAAATGGACCATAATCTGCCGCTCTGGTCCAGTGTGGGTTGGCAGATCGACTGTATTTAGCAGTCAGGGGCATGAACCCCGGTCTACTCAAAGAGCATGTGCTACTGCACTTGGCGCTTCCGTAGCCAATTGGACAGCAGCAGTGCGTAGCACACACTTCTTTATTAGACCGGGGTTCAAGCCTATGACCACCAAATACAAAGGATGCAGAAAGGTCATGGAAAGAACACCGTATATCCCCAGAGCAATATGGTCCTAGTTGCTAATGCTCCTAAAAACCAAACAAAACGAACAAACAAAAGCTACTGCACTCCCGCATCTGACCACTCGGTTGCGGAGGCCATGAACACATTAATTCAGATACAAATTTAATCAAGAATCAAATATTACTATTAACTTAGAGAAATAAGTAAATTCTTTGTACTAAGAGGCCATTCCCATTTCAGAAGATTTTAACTTGAGATCAAACCACATTGAAGCCAGTCATTCAAATTTGAAACCACTCTTCAAATGCTTATGAGAGTTTGAAGAGTTAGGTAGATGCCCTTGAAGGTATTAAAATGGGGAACCCATTAAGCTCTCAACTGCTCAACTTAATGCCAGAGCTTACTCTTGTGCATCAGGCAACACATCGGCAATCTCCAAAGCAGAATGCGCTGGTCCTACAGGAGTTGGTTATTGTCGGTGACTCTATTTTTAGGAGGATGGGTAATATATTGTGTAAAGGATAGGTGGAATAGGACTAGGGTATGTCTGCCGGGGCAAAAGTTGATGATGTTGTAGAGAGATCATCCTTTAAGGGCACAAAGGGTGATATTGTTGTACACGATGGCACTAATGACATTAAGAATAGGAGATCTGCTGATTTACTTAACAAGTATAGATCAATACTGAAAAAAGTCGTGAGTTAGGGTTAAATTTGAAAGTGTCTGCAATTATTATTATTATTATTATTATTATTATTAGCCATATGGTGCAAGGAAGCCTGAGGCTTATGCTGCACCAGCCAAAAAAAAAAAATTTTTGAGTTACCCTGAGAGAGAGAGAGAGAGAGAGAGAGAGAGAGAGAAGTAGAAGGAAATCACCAAGAAAGAGAGAAGAATGATGATATCCAGCTCAGGACCCTGGGTGTGCCAAGCCCATTCTACCCAGACACGATAGGAGGGAGTTGTCAATCAATTTGGTCCTGGAGGGATTGTGCACATCTCATGGGGTAGAATTTTTCTCAGCATGGTCTGTGCTTGCTAAAAGGAGAGATTGTTTCTACAGGGATGGGATACACTTAAATAGAAGGGGTGCAAGAGTGTTTTATGATGCTATTGAGGCAGTGTTAGGTGGGTCAGAAAACTGCTAGCTTGAGGGAATTCACAGACTAAAAGGTTAAAAGTAGCCGCAAGCAGAGGTGAAAGTGATTCTTGTACTGCTTCTATTAGAATGAGCAGTGCCCTGGAGGGCAGGGTGCTGGAGGTTTCAGGGACCGATGGGAGTCATCATGAAACAAATAAATACATGGGCTGTGTTAGGGTAACTAAGAATAGGTGTGTGTATACTAGCATGTACACCAGTGCTAGAATTATAGACCAGTACTTCAAATTTGATGAATTTGAAGTACTGGTCAAGACATCAAAGGAGGATATTGTTGGGATATCAGAGACGTGGTGTCACACAGATATTAGGGATGCAGAATTGGAATTTGGGAAGTACAGAAAGGATAGGAAGGGAGGAGGGGTTATGTTGTTAATTAAGAAAAACATAAAATCTAAGGAAGTGCATCCAGTTGACATAGATGGACAGTACAATGTTGAGTCAGTTTGGTGTGACATAAGCACTGGGAAAGTAAAAATGAAAGTAGGAGTGTGTTATAGGTCTAATGAGTACAATGAACAATTGTACAGAGAAATAGAATGGGCCTGTAAATCAGATTGTGTTATGGGGGGGGGGGGTTAACTTCCCAGATATTGACTGAAACTTGTGGATTGGTCACTCACACACTAGCAAGACTTTTGTGGATTTATTGCATAATTGCTTTCTGCAGCAGCACCCCATTTGAGAGGCAACTGGAGAGTGTAATACTCTTGATCTGGTTATCAGCAGTAATTATTCGTGCATTAAGAATTTTCAGATAAAGGAAACACTAGGTGGCAGTGATCACAGTGTACTGATGTAGTATTTACTTAAAGATATATAATTACCATTGGGGGTAAAGGGAAGGGTTTTGCTTCCATGAAGGTGACTACAATGATCTCAGACAGTTTTTAAATTTTGCACAGTAGGACCAACTGATGATGTTACCAACAGCAAATTCTAAGTGGGAAGCATTCAAGAAACTAGGCTTTTCATACCGATTTAAGAAATACTGTTCAACTTTTAAATGTAAATGAATGTCAGATATGCCGACCGGGCTAGCCGAGTGGGTAAAGTACCTGCCCAGCAACCCAAAGGTCGCGGGTTCGATTCCCGCCTCGGGCTTGGATCAAAGTACTGCAAAAACCTTGGGAGGTGCAATATGGCCACAGAAGCCGATGCGCCAACAACTACCAAATCAAAAAAAAAAAAAAAAAAAAAAGAATGTCAGATAAAGTAATGAGACTTGTGGCAGAGAAGAAAAATGCATGTAATGCATATAAATTATCAAGTGGCACAGAAGCCTGCGGCAGTTATAAGCTAGTCTGTAATCAGTTCACAAAGGAGAGTAAGCAAGTGAAGGCATTTTATGAGAAATCTTTGGCAAAAGATGCTAAGAAAAACAGCAAGTTCTTTATTTATATAACAACCTTTCTGTCAAGATGAAGGAGTCCCCCAAGGGTCCGTGTTAAGTTTTACGCTTTTCGCTATCAAAGTTAATTCGATTACTGAGCAACTTCCTCCAACTGTAAACAGTGTACCCTCTTTTTTGATGATTTTACCATCTTCTGTCAGTCAAGCAACATGAGGGATTGAACGACAATTGCAGCATGCCATTGACCATGTCAAAACTTGGGCAATGGCTAATGGTTTCAGGCTGTCACCTCAGAAGACTGTCTGCATACACTTTTGCCGCAAATGGAACCTTCACCCTGAACCAGAACTCAAACTCGGACAATACATTATTCCAGTAGTACCTGAGACAAAATTCAAGAAGTTGACATTTTTACCACATATCCGTCAACTGCGAACAAAGTGCACGAGGGATTGAATCTCCTCCGTGCCACTCCTCAAATAAATGGGGGCTGACCGATGCACTTTACTCCGCCTTTATCGTGCACTTGTTC
Organism: Mastigoproctus giganteus; assembly: GCF_048544385.1. NCBI lineage: Eukaryota > Metazoa > Arthropoda > Arachnida > Uropygi > Thelyphonidae > Mastigoproctus > Mastigoproctus giganteus. The sequence continues at coordinate 159,565,828 of NC_143586.1, read as the reverse complement.
GTTCAAAATTAGACTATGGGTCCCAAGTGTACGCATCGGCTAGAAATAGCGTACTACAGTGGCTAGACCCACTCCACCACCAAGCCATCCGTACAACTACTGGAGCATTCAAAGCATCTCCTGTCCAGAGTTTATACGTCGAAGCCGATGAACCACCACTATTGCTCCGACGAAAGCAATTGTCGCTAAAATGTACTTTTAAACTAAAATCCCTGCCAGACAACCCAACATGGACTTGGGTTTTTGAGCCACGATGGGAAATGCTTTATAAAACCCGTCAGACTGCCAACCGATCCTTTGGCATCAGTGTCCAAGAGCTGCTCAGAGAGCTCAATATCACGGTAGACAATGTTGCCCACTCACCAAGGCAACCACTTCCACCCTGGTATGCTCGCTTACCATCATGCGACTTCTCCATTAAAAGTTGGGGTAAGTCCATAACTCCATCCCCTGTCTACCAACAACTCTACGCTGCCCACCGATCCGATTACTCTGATTTTTTGCCTGTGTTCACCGATGGCTCGAAATCGGAGTTGTCTGTAGGATCTGCTGCTGTCTTTCCAGATAGTACTATATCTGGGAAGATTCCCCACGAATGCAGCCTATATACAACTGAGTTGTATGCTATTGAGCTAGCCTTGGACCACATTAAAACCCGTAAGCACCAAAAATGTATGGTGTACACTGACTCTTCAAGTACACTGCAAGCTTTATCGGGGATGAGGTATAATCCTCATCCGATTGTGACTCTGATTCAGCAGATGTTACATTCCCTGTTTGAGTGTTCATTCCACATCCGTTTCTGCTGGATTCCAAGCCACTTTGGGATCGGGGGAAAATGAACTGGCAGATGCTGCGGCCAGATCACCAGAACCCCACAACACTTATTGCCTGTTAGTCCCCTATACAGACTACAGGCAGCTAATACAAGATAAATTACATTCCCAATGGCAACAATCTTGGCATGAGCAAGTCACAAACAAGCTCTATCAGATAAAGCCTGTAATCTGACACTGGCAGTCTAGTCTGCGCAGGAACCGCAAAGAGGAAGTTGTTCTAGCTCGCCTCCGCATAGGACACAGTCATCTTAAACATGCTTTTCTGCTGAGGGCAGATGACTGTCCTATGTGCGAGAACTGCTGCACCATTTTAACTATTCACCACATTTTAACCGTGTGTCCACGTTTTAGACACGAACGTGATTTATTTTTTACAGTTTTTGATCATCCGGCTGAGCCTTATACACTCAGTCAGATTTTATCCGACAATGACCATGTGTCTGCTGTTTTTAGCTTTTTAAAATCAATAAACGTTTTTGCCCGTATATAAAATTTACATTTTATTGCGATTTTCTATTGATTTATCTTTTATACCTTTTAAAAATTTGTTATATATTTTGACATAGTGACCTAAGCCTTAGTTGCTAATGTGTCAATGAAATCAAAACCAACCAACTTTATTTATATCAACTCTAGAAGGAAGGGGATGAATCAGATTGGTCCACTGGATATCGATGGTTTGACTGTTGAAGATCCTCAGATAGCTGATAATCGGAATGAGTATTTTGCATCTACATTCACACGCGAGGAGTTATTAAGGGAGGAAAATACCGGAAGTACTATGATAGGGTGCTTAATGATTTTGTAATAACTGAGAGCAAAGTAGAGGAGAAATTGTTGAAGTTAAACATAAGAAAGACACCTGGGGTTGGATGGGATCTATCCAGTTATATTAGAGGAGGCGGCAAAGAAAATGAGCAAACCCTTAGTCATGATTATGTGAGCATCCTTGGACTCACGAGAAGACCCCACAGACTTGAGATGTGCAAATGTATCCACAATTCATAAAGGGGGATGTAAGAGTGACACAAGTAATTACAGACCAGTTTAACTTCTGTTCTGGGGAAAAAATTGGAGTCGCAGGTTAACGAAGCATTGCGGGATCATCTAGACAAGACTACCATAATAATTTAGACACTGCATGGGCTTGTTAAGGGAAAATCTTGTCTGACAAATTTGATTGGATACTATGATGTAGTTACAAAGGAACTGAATGCAAAAAATGATTTTGATATCATATTCTTGGGTTTCAGGAAAGCTTTTGACACTGTTGTGCATGGAAAACTGCTGTAAAAATTGGAGCAGTATGGTATTAAGGGTAAGTTTCTACAATGGATAAAAGGGTGGTATTCAATGGACTTTGCACTTCGTGTACTAATGTTATTAATGGAGTCCCTCAGGGTTTGGTGTTGGGCCCACCATTGTTTTGTATATTTATGAATGATATTGATGAAGGTAAATCAGGCTTAATGTCGAAGTTTGCAGATGATGTAATGGTTGGCAGGTTGGTTAATAGCAGTGTGCTACTGCTACAGGATCTTGAAAATTTGGGCAGCTGGGCTGACAAGTGGCAACTAAAGTTTAACATTGACAAATACAAAGTACTGCATATGGTTTAGAAGTAACCCCAGAGAAACGTACCAACTTTGTGGTACTGCACTTAGGGTGGTAGCAAATGAAAAAGACCTGAGAGTAATTGTGCAGTCAGATATGAAGTTTTCTGAGCAATGCATACAGGCTAGAAAAAAGGTCATGGGGTATTGTCAGTGATATTCAGGAATTTTGCTAGTAGGGAAAAAGAGGTGATTATCCCTTTGTATATGGTCAGGCCATGCCTTGACCATATACCTTTTTGGAAGGATGTAGAGTTGCTTGCATGTGTACAGAGAAGGGTAACAAAATTTGTGAGGGAATGAAGAGGTCCTCTTACCAAGAAAGGCTTGAGTTCTGCAAATTTCAGCATCTGGAGACTTAGGCACCTGTGAATTTATCTGATTGAGGTTGTTGTTGTTGTTATTTGGTTTTTAGGAGCATTAGCAACTAAGGCCATATTGCTCGGGGATATGCGGTGGTCATTTCCTGACCTTTCCGCATCCTCCGTATTTGGTGGTGACGGGCTCGAACCCCGGTCTAATCAAGAAACATGTGCTACGCACTGCTGCTCCTTCCCACCTGGCTACGGAGGCGCCCTGATTGAGGTGTATAAGGCCTTGAATGGGTTTAGTATGCAGAATTCTGATGGGAGTCTTCCTCTTGCTCAGATTAAGAACCTGAGGGGGGCATATTCAAATTGAGGAACGACAGTTGTAGAATAGTTGTGCGGAAATTTGCTCTTAGCCAGCGGTTGGTTAATTGTTGGAACAAACTTCCATCTGTCCAGTTTCCAGGAGGAACTGGACAAACTTTCAGAGGGAATGAATATGTGAAATTGTGTTGTGTGTTTTTTTTTTTTTTTTTTTTTGGTTGATGCTATATACGCTTGCTTTCTTTCGGCACCACCGTAGCCAGGTGGGAAGGAGCAGCAGTGCGTAGCACACGCTTCTTGATTGTACCGGGGTTCGAGCCCGTCACCACCAAATACGGAGGATGTGGAAAGGTCAGGGAATGTCCACTGCATATTCCCGGAGCAATATGGCCCTAGTTGCTAATGCTCCTAAAAACCAAAAATAACAAAAAATAACGCTTGCTTTCTTGCATCACATGCCTCCATTACTATTATTTCTATGATATATTAATATATTCTTTGAACATGCATTCTTGTTTTGATCCTTTATTATTTGCATAAAAAGAAAACTCTTAGTTGTTTATGGATGTGCTGTTTAGGACTTTAAATGAGAGGTTTCAACATCCACAAAGAAAAGAACAATACAATATCATTTAGGTGCATATTCATAGGTTTATGAAATGTGTAACATTTTGTTGGTATTACATGCTTACACAGATAGTGACACAACAAGTAAAATTGGGATGGAAAAAAAAAAGCTGCTGTAAACACTGTTGTGTCATTGCACATTCTGTCTGTATCCTTCCATAATCTGCCTGTATTCTTATCCCTGATCATTACTGTCTTCCCAATTAATAGATGACATGTAGATCTTTACTGTTAGTTCTTGTTAACAATTGCAACACAAGTTGTCATCAGCCACCTTAATACTCTGTGATTGTAATCGCTTCCTGCTAATGGTTCTATTTTCAGCTATGTGTTTGCTATCAGCATCACAGAAGATGGTCAGGTCCAGAATATTTTTACCTCATTACTTTTTCTAACATGCTAATACTCATAGCAATCGTCTGGTTTTTAAAAATCGTCTCCCATTATTTTCCTTTCCAGTTGTTCCAATCAGTATGGAGCAGCTTGAAATGGAATCTTCCATAACAAGTGCTGTATTATGGGAGTTTTCATTCTATCTGAATATGAAGGCTCCCATCATATTATTAAGATCACTCTCAAGAACAAAGAATATTTCATATTCTTTGTTCATGGGATTGATCAGGTTAAAATTTTAACCTTACTTGCCAGTGAATCAGGTTTAATTTTTCATGTGCAAAGGTGCATTTTCCTAAAACTAATTCATTTAAAAATGTTGGTACATACATTGATACATGTTACTGTTTGCAGTTTAGTTTTTTGTTTCATAATTGATATATATTAAAATTTTTTTTTTTTTTTTTTTTTTTTTATCATGTCAAATTTGTATTGTTTTCTACATAGTTAACTTTTCTCCCTTCCTTATTTCCAGTGTTTTTTGGGACTTATATTGTGCAGCTCCTGAAAGGAGAGACACCTGTGAGCATTCAAGTGAAGCAAAAGCATTTCATGACTATGTATGTGCATGTATATTTTTCATTACAGCTTTTGTTGGATGTATTTACTTAAATGTTAAAACAAAGTTATGTATTTTGATAGCAACTGAATACTCATGTTCAAAATAATTTATTGTTTAGATTTGTCATAGATACCATTGTTCAGATATTATCCCGTAATTTATTTTAAACATCTTTATACGGTTTCTGCTTTGGTCAACACAAAAAAATTTTGGACAATATGATTTATTAATATTAGCTTTCGACACCCCTGTCCCTCCCAGTCATTGTACACTAATTATTTTGGTGAGCATGTATTTATTTTATTTTATTTTTTTCTTCTACTATAGTAGAAGAAAAAAAGTAAAAGTGCAGATGGAAATGATCACAGTACAACCACTCCCTGACTTACGTAAGGGTTGCATTCCGTGGAACTCTACGAAAGTCGGAATTTCCCTAAATGCTTATGCAGCACTTGCAAATTTGATTGAAGGAAAAGAGAGATGTTCATCAAACATGTAAATAGAATTATTTATTCAATTTTTTTATCTAATGCTCAGGAAAAACTACAAAGTGCACAAAATTTCAAAATTATAAAATTACAAAAAGAGAGAGGAGACGGGCATAACGTCAGCAAGTTTTACCTTTCGAGCATCGTTGCCAGAATTAACTCTCCAGCTGATAAGCACACTGCTGTGGAAGTTGAGAGCTGCGCAGATTTAGAAGAGGGTTTTTTCCCAACACATCACAAAATTACTCTGCAGCTGCAGAATCGGCATTGGCAACTTCACCACATAATTTAATGTTTTGTTAACCAGTGTGATGCTTGAACCTATTAAGCCATCTGTTGCTTTCCACGAACTTGGCTTGGGGTTTGCTGTACTTATGCTTGAATGGTCGATGGACTCGGGCGCTCGCTTCTGAATCTGATTTTTCATCCATATTATTAATAACTGTTCCATCTTCGATATAGCACCTGAATGCTGTTTTGTGATCACTGTTGATCTTAAATGCATTGATCCTTTAACATGTTCTTGTATTCACTGTTGAAGCAGCAAGACCTAATTCTGTGCAATAGATGACAAACTTAGTCCTGCTTCGTACTTCTTAATTAATCACCTTCATTTCTAAATCAATTTTGTTTTGTTTACTAGAACTTCCAGAACTTGCACTAAGTAAATGAAGATAAGATTCTGAAAATTTATTTCTGTTTTTTCTTTTTTTTTTAAAGATTGAACATTACAGTGAATGGGAACACATTTCACCATAATACTCTAATGGAAAAACCCACCGAATTCCAGTTATCGGTATTATCGCAAATGCAATAAGATGGAGTTTACTACCCATTTATAATAGAATGTGCTAACAGAAAAGCCCGATAAAACAAAGTGTAAATTGTTTTGTGGTAGCAACCTCCAGAAATGTTTTAGAAAAATATCACAAAGGCATTCAAAATTGATTCTTATAACAGAACATATAATAATGATGAAAGTGTAGTGCAACTTGCACTATAAAAACTACCTTTTAGAGAGATAAATAGCTTGGTTATATAGCAAAAATTTCAATCTCCGAGGTCTTGGAAAGGATTACCAAAAAAAAAAAAAACAATGTGTCATTGGGTTCACAATATGATATTTTCACGATACCTCCATTTATTCCTATGGGATGCAAAATATGTTTCCACAATTTTTTTAAGCTTGCACTGGCAAGCAAAAACTTGCATAAAGTCGAATTTCCCTAAGTCGAGTATTACGTAAGCCTGGGGAGTGGCTGTATTTTCTTTATTTGCTTACAAAAAATCTGTTGCAAAACATTTTTAAAATGTTCATGATTTCTTCTATACTAGAAATTCATTGCTTTTGTTCTTAACGGTAACCCAACAGCAGACATCTTATTAGGGATGATTTCTTTTTTTCCCTTATTAATTGGAGGAAGCGTAAGGGCAACTCACCATGGGAAATAATTTTTAAATGCACTACAAGATTGAAGGAGATGGTTTATGTATGAGTACTGCAAGTACATAATTTCTGCTACCCAGGTAGTATGAATGCATCATTTAATTATATCTCGTATTGTGACTCATCTTTCACAACAAGTGGCTGAGGTATTGCACTGCTTTGAATAATATCTGGGAAGTTAAAAATCCTTCATTATAAGACATTCTGATTTACTCACCACTCTATTTCTTTGTATTAGAGAAAGACTAATATTATTTATTCTCGGCGGATACCACCACTCAGATGGCACCTTTTTGAAGCTTGTTGGCTTACTCATCAGTGGGTGGGCAGGTACCCTGTTGTTGCAATAGTGACAACCCAGTTATTAAGTATAACTCTACAATATGAGAGATGCTTGATGGTGTGTGTGTGTGTGTGGTTTAATCTAAAAATATATCCTTCACTAAATGCTAAGAGTATGAAGTATGGTTTATGCATGGACACTGCACGTCAGGGCTCCCACTCACAAATTTAAAAAAAACTTAGATTGCAACTTAAATAAACCCAAAAAAAAACCTAGTTTTCATCATATAGTATAGCAACACAAATAAGATAAAACTTACCATGCAAAAATATCTTTTATTTAATTGTAATCAGAATTTTCATCCCATTCAGTTCCCTCCACATTTATTTTTTGAAGTTCTTTCATTTTTTTCAAACGTTCTTCGTATCTTTTATGACAAGTTCCGTGTATGACTTCTTTTTCCAATTCTGATTTAGGTTTCCATGTATAGCAATTTTGATTAGATCTATTTATCACCTGTTTTGCCATTAGTCGATTTTTCACAGTTTCTGGTTTAAGGGAGTTTGTGGCTTTTGTTTTTATAGGGTTTACTTGGGAGAAGATTCTTTCTATGCTTGCCGAAGAGTGAGGTAAAATAGTTAGACTGGTCATAAAGTTAGATAAAATCTCATATTTAGAATTATTAAAGCCATCTTTTACATTAATAAACAGATACCAAAACTCAGGGATGGTTTTGTAAGAGAAATCTAAATCTTGATTTAAACGAAATGATCTCCATTCATCATCTAGAAGATCTAGTTTGTCTTCAGAAACAAGGTGAGGGAACTGCATTGCTAAATGGAAAATTGAGCATGGCGAATTGGCACAATCATGTATCACTGCTGGGTCAAGAACATTGAGACTGGCGATAATTCCATTATTTAGAGGAAATCTTTTTCTGATTTTCATACAAAGTTCAACAAGAAATTTTAAACAATCATTTTTAAACCTGCTTTCACTGTCACCAAGCGGTGTTGAATTTAATAAGGCCATACAACGGCCTCCCAAATATATTTTATTCAGAGGCTTATGATTTATTGCATTGCTTGGATCAATTTCGACCAGCTTGCACGAAGTAATGACTTCTTTTATGAAAAATCTAAGAATATTTTTATACTCAATTGAAACCATTGAATGAAGTAAGTGCAATCTGAAATGCTCAGATTGAAATTCAATATTCAGGCAGTTTATTTTCTCCAGTACATATCCTAAAAACAACAACATATGCTTAGTTCCTTTGGTGATCATAGTATTGTAAATATTCTCTGCACCATCGATTTTATCAATTTTTGATTGAGACTGAAAATAAAGAACTAACGCATCCCACTGCTCAATAATAATTTTTATTACATTGCCACGGGATAACCAACGTGTTTGTGCTAATTTGGGGATTTTATGCTTAGTATCTACAACATCTTGAATCATTTTGAACTCGTTTAATCTTTTACTACTACGGGAAAAATAACAAGAGATATCTTTTATAAATATTTCTAGATATGATGGTAGTACCTTGACTGAATGACTAGCGCATAATGCAAAAGAATGGCAAACACATCCCATTATAAATACTGATGGTACATCCTTTTTTAGCAATGACTGGAACCCACTCTTAGTACTCATCATAGTGGCACATTTATCACTATCAAAGCCAACGAGATTACTTATTTGAATGTTTTTTCCTATGAAAAGATCTTTTACAGCTTGATAAAGCCCTTCTGAAATACCATTTTCAACACAAACAGTGTCAAGTAACACATCTACAACATCAAGTTTTTGAATATCAAAATATCTAACAACAACAGCTAGAACTTGTGATAAAGATAAATCTGTACTTTCATCTATTATCATTGAAAACTTGTTGTTTCTGCATATGTTAGAAATGTATAATTTTTCATGATAGGCTATGCCATCTTGTATAAGATAAGAGACTTTAGTCGCCTTCATCTGAACTTGTTTTGCAATATTGCTATTATGAAATGCTTTCTTACATGCTTCTATAAGGTGATCACATTGCGCAAATGGAACATTATGCTCAGAAATGAGTGCAGCAATTGTTAACTCTGCCTTTGCTACTTCTTCATTTTCGTAGGTTTACGTTTTGTGAAGAACGTGTCTAACATTGAACTTGTCTTAGCAATATTTGCACTTTTTTTTATGTTTAACTGTATTTTTATGCACGAGTAACATTGATTTATTGGCATTCTTTAATTTCATATCACAACAAATACAGTAAGATGCACCTTTTTCATTACTGTCTTCTTTCAACCAATCCTTTAATTCCAGATCTTCTAACCATTCATTTCTAAAATTTTGAGTATACCACCGTTTACGCAAAACATAAGCCTTTCTTCGTAAGAAGAAAGGCTTAAGTTTTGCAAATTACAGTGTCTGGAGACTAGGCACCAGTGAGGTGATCTGATAGAGGTGTATAAAGCCTTGAATGGTTTAAGCATGCTCAATGCTGATGGGATTCTTCCTCTAGCTCAGAGGAATCACCTGAGAGGGCATAAATTCAAATTGAGGAAAGACAGATGTAGGATAGACGTGCGGAAATTTGCCTTTAGCCAGAGGGTGGTTGGTTGGTGGAACAGACTTCCATCCCTTGTGGTGGAGGTTGATAGCCTAAATAAGTTTAAGGCTCAGCAGCACAGGTATTTTGAACGAACAGAGGGGTGAAGTGGAAGTGGGTTTTTTTTTTTTTTTTTTTTGGCTGATGCTGCATAAGCTTGCTTTCTTGCATCAAATGCCTCTACTAATGCTAATATTTACTCATCTTTCTCTGTGGGGAACAAGTTTCAGACATTGTGGGCAATTTGTGGGTATGGCTAATTAGCAATTATCTTATTTAAAATGTTCTATAAAATAAAAAATAAATCACTAATCCATTAACATAAAATAGAAATAGTCACTACAATTTAAATTTATTATATCACTGTATGTAGTATACGCATAAATGTAAAAATCACCCCAAATAATGCAATAATACCACGAACGATCACAAAAGACTGTGCAGTAAAGACCGCCTTCCACCTGCTCAATAGGCTGCGCATACATGTTAGTAGCACGATCATGTATGCTTACATGTATGAACATGTAAGCGTAATTTCATAGTGTAGAACCCTGCGAAAACTTTGAAATCCTTTTACATTTGTAGTATTTTGTACAAGCACTTGAGATATTACAAATTATGATTAGAATATAAAATTAAGAAAATTGTAAACTGTTATTAAATGTATTAAATTTTATTGTATTTACAAGAAATAAAAATAAATTTTGACTTAAAATTAAAAATTACCGAAAAAACCCAGATAATGAGATATTTTTGTGAAAAAAACCTATCAACCCAGATGACAATCAAAAAACCCAGATCTGGGTGGAAAAACCCAGGAGTGGGAGCCCTGCTGCACGTACATCATTTCTACTACCCAAGTAGTATGAATGCATCATTTAATTATATCTCTTATTGTGACTCAACCTTCACAACTAGTGGCCAAGTTATTGCACTGCTTTGAATAAGTAACGCTTCACCAGTGGAGAAGACTAATGTACTTATTCTTGGCTGATACAACTCAGTTGTCACTATTGCAACAACAGGGTACCTGCCCACCCACTGATGAGTAAGCCAACAAGCTTCGAAACGAGACCATCTGGGTGGTAGTATCTGCTGTAAGTTCTAATATTTTTAGAACTACAAGATTATTATTATGTTTATTAAAAGTCATCATGAAATTAATAAAAATCATGAAGAGTGTGAAATACAGGGACATTCAGATAAAAATAGAATTCCAAAGTTATAGGAAATAGTTTTGACATTATTTATTTTGAGTTCAGCAAAGCATTTGACACATTCTCCATGAGAGCTTACAGATTGGGATCATGGATAAGATTCTAAGGTGGATCAGGAGGCAGAGGGTTATGATTAATGGCCATTCTTCAGATTTGTCTAATGTTAGAAGTGGAGATCTCAAAGTATGGGTTCTAGAATTACTGTTGTTTCCGATTTTTACAAATTGCATTAGCATAAGTAGAGACATATGATGCAGGGAAGTAATCTTATACAGCTTCAGCCAAAAAAAGTTCCCATTTTACCTGTACATTCACTCCAAACGTTTGTCCACTTCTTCCTTGAATTTATTTAAGATGTCAACTTTACAGTGATGGAAGTTTTTCCAGCAATCAACTACTGCTGGCTAAAAGCAAATTTCTGCACATCTATTCTGCAACTGTCTTTTCTTAGTTTGAATTTATGCCTCCTCTAGTGCATAATCTGAACAAGAGGAAGAATCCTGTCAGCATTGAGCTTGGTCAAACCATTCAAAGCCTTATGCAATTAAATCAGATCACCTCACACACAAGTGCCTAGTCTCCAGACACTACAATTTCTTTTCTTTTTCTTTTTTTTCTTTTTTTTTTTTTTTTTGTTAGTTGTTGGCACATCGGCTTCTGTGGCCATAATTCACCTCCCCAAAGTTTTTTGCATTTTACTGTGATTCAAGCCTGAAGCAGGATTCCAACCCGCGACCTTTGGGTTGCCAGACAGGCACTCTACCTACCTGGCTAGCTTGGTCGGCACTACAATTTCTTAGAAAAGAACAACCTTTTGTTTCCCTCACCAATCTCGTTCCCCTTCTCTGTACTCGTTCTAGCAGCTCCCCATTCCTAAAATGGGGCCTCCAGACCTGTATGCAGTATTCAAGGTGTGGCCTGGTCATTGCCTTATTCAAAGGGATAATCACCTCCTTATCCCTGCTGTCTCCTGTATATCATTGAAAACGTCCCCATGAGCTGCTCAGAAAACTTCATACCTGACTGGAAGTCTTTTTCATATCAGGAAGTCTGATAATTTATATGCATCCCATGCATTTTTCTTCTCTGTCATGAGTTTCATTAGTTCTTCTGACCTCCATCTAGGCCTAAACCTTGAACAGTATTTATTAGTGTATGAAAAGCCTAGTAGCTTCCAAGATTAATTCCTTAACTGCTTCCCATTTAGAATTTGCTGTTGGTCCTACTTTATAAAATTTAAAAAAATCTCTGAGACCACTGTAGTCACCGTTACGAAAGCAAAAGCTCTTCCCTTTCCCCCCGACATCAGTACATGCGATCACCGTCGTCTTTTGTTTCATTTATCTCCATATTCTTAATGCATCGATAATCAGATCAAGATTATTACTCCCTCTGGTTGCCTCTTGAATATGCTGCTGTAGAAAACAAACATCGAATAAATCCACAAAAGTCTTGCTAGTGTCTGTGAGTGAACAACCCATAAGTTCCAGTCAATATCTGGGAAGTCAAAAATTCTCCATGTAAGACATTCTGATTTACTTACCAACTCTATTTCTTTGCACAGTTGTTAGTTGTACTCATCAGAGTCATTAGGCTTATAACGTACTCCTACTCCCATATTTGCTTTCCCAGTGCTTATGTCACACCAAACTGATGACCCGACATTGCACTGTCCACCCATGTCAACTGAATGCACTGCCTTAGATTTTGTTTTTTAACTAACAGCATAACTCCTCCTCCCTTCCTGTCATTTCTGTACACATTGTATCCTTCAAATTCTGATGAAGGAATAGAGAGCATGATTAAAACATTTTCATATGTTAAGATTAGAATATAGTTAATGATCAGAGCTAAGCTGCGCTCCTGGCATTTACTTGAGTAGGCTTTATTTGATGGTCAGAAAAGTAGCAGCTATTTTTTATTTAGCAAATGTAAGATGATATCAAGCATTTGCTTGTAGAGATAGGAGTTTATAATTCCACTTTATAAGGCAATTGTAAGTGCAGTCTTACAGAATACTGTCCATATCTGAAAAAAGACCTTCTTGGAAGGGATCTAAAGGTAGGAACTACCTTGGTAAGATTGTTAGGAGGTGCCCCATGAGGAAGCAAATGTGGACTGTTGGGCGGGATCTTGACAACCAGGCACCTTGGGGAGGGGGAACCTGATTTGAGGTCTCTAAGGACCTGAGATGGGATAGCAAAATAAAGGTGAAATTTTCATTATTATAAATTATTCCAAAAATAGGAGCCATAAGTTAGAGTTAAGAGGCAGGTGTTTCTTTTAGCTAGCAAGTTGTTAATTACTAATTTAATATTAAAATAGCATGAGTTTTTCGTTTTTAAGTAACTCATCCTTGAAGTGGTACTTCAAAAAGAAACTCGTGTTATTTTTAATATTAAATTAATAAGGCAGTAATTTGATGTTTTCAGGCTATAATTCATATCAGTTGTTAATTACAGTAAGTTTCATACTCGAGAAGGGGAGATGCTGGTTTTTACCTGTTTTTTCAGTTTGCATATGTACGAGGTGTGACAATAAATTTTCGAGAATAATTTTGTTTCCGTCAAAGTGGCTAAACTGTAAACCGTTACATCCTTCTGCTGTGTAGCCTGAACCCCCCCCCTCTACCTGCATGCAAAGTGTAAATGTCGTCAATCATTGTACAAGCTGATTCGTGTAAAGACACGTTTCAGTTACATGAGAAATGGAACGCAATTTAGAGCAAAGGGTTGTGATAAATTTTTTGGTAAAAAGTGGCGAATCATCAATGGATATTTATGAAAAGTTGACCAGAGTTTATGGAAGTGATACCATGTTGAAAACACCCATTTTCAACTGGGCAAAACAGTTTCAAGGAGGACGTGAATCCATCAGAGATGCTGAGCATTCAGGGTGTCCTTCCACGACTCGGCATGATGGAAACATTGTTCGTGTGCATGATCTTGTTCGAAGCAATAGGCAGTTAACCACAAGAATGATTGCCGAAAAACTAAACATTAATCAGGAAAGTGTTAGATTAATTTTTACTGAAAATTTGTTGACGAGGAAAGTGTGTGCAAAGCTGGTATCAACAAAACCTCTCTCATGAGCAGAAAGAAATTCAGTTGTCGAATTTCTTTCTTGTGACATTCTCAGGAGACGTTGGAAAGTATTGAAGATGTTCCAGATTTGCTTTCTCACGTAATTACAGGGGATGAAAGCTGGGTATTTGCTTATGACCCCGAAACAAAAAGGCAAAGTCAACAATGGAAGGGCGCTTCCTTGCCAAGACACGAGAAAGTCAAAAGTGAAAACCATGTTAATTTGCGTTTTTGATCGAAAAGGAATCATCCACAAAGAGTTTGTTCCACCCAATGAAACTGTCAACGACAATTTTGCCTTCAAGTTTTGGAAAGGCTTCACAAGCGAGTCAACCGGGTTTGATCTGAAATTCCTTTGTCATAGATTTTGCATCATGACAATGCTCCCGCACATTCCACCATTGTAGTGAAAGAGTTTTTAACTTCAAAATGTTGCAGCGCCCTCCATATTCACCTGATTTGTCTCCTTGTGACTTCTTTTTATTTCCTCAACTAAAAAAAGGAGTCATGAAAGGAACGCATTTTCAGTCAGTTTCTGAAATTCAGAGTAATGTAACACAGGTGTTAAAACAGATAACTAGAAAGTGAGTACCAGAAATGTTACGATCAATGAATCCTACACTGGAATGCGTGTACAGCCTGCAGGGGACTATAATGAAGGCAATGGCCTCGCATCTGTATAATTTTCAAAGTTAAATTTTTTAATGAATAATTCTTGAAACTTTATTGACACACCTCGTATATGTGCATGTTGTCTTCATTGTCTGTTCATCTGCAGTAATAGAATGGCTATCAGTGGAGGATTTCATGAAATTTTATATTTGGACTCTTTAAAAATATTTATTTAACCATTCTAAATTTAAAAAAAATTACATGAATAAATCTGGAAATTATTATATATTTATTTTTTCTTACAATTTGTATGGAAAAAAATAAATTCATAGATTAAATCTAATTTTAATACAGCAGTATTGCTAGATTTAGATCTCTGCATGCTTCGTATGTTTTGTTGTGCAAAACCCATGTATATGGTATCTTGTATGAACACACAGAGAGAGAGAGAGACTTAAAAAAATACAGGAGTGTAATAAATATTATACAGTTGTAATTAAACTGAATGGTTAAGTTTAGAGAACATAAAACCATAGTTTTTTTTTTTTTTTTTTTTTTTTATTAAATGCTTTATAAAGTTATAAACTTAATAATTATCTGATAAGGAGATAACTGTGTTTACTTTTCCCTTCTATTAATTATAGAAAAAGAAAAAAATTCAATAACTGTAAGGGAAAAAAAAATTGAACAAATCTTGATATCTGATGAACTGTGCACATTAACTAACTTGTTTCTTTTTATATACAGTAAGCGGCAGTTATAGTGATCACTGGTTATTAGAATCAAATATTGAAGAACTGATTCAAATCAATAAAATGCACTAAATTTGCATCATTTATTAGAATTGCATCTTTGCTTATAAGAATCAATTGTGAATTCCTCTGGATAGTTTTCTAAAACACATTTCTGGAGGTCACATTTATAGAGGCCTCAACCATAACACAATAAAAACAATTTGCAGTTTCTGGTTTATTGAGCATTTTCTGTTAATGTAATCCTGTTAGTGCAATAAATAGGTAGTAAACTCTATCTTATTGCATTTGCGATAATACTTATAGCTGGAATTCTGTGTTTTCACATTATTTTGGATGAAATGTATTTCCCCCTTCACTGAAATCTGCTCTTCGTTTCAAAATGTAAACTTTGGCTCACTTGCGTGTAACGCGTTAGTTCCAATTTGTGTGTGTGCTGTATACTTTGTTAATTGATTGATGCTTATCTTTTTTACTGTATTTTAAATTTTACTACCCAAAAAAAATTGTCAGTGAACAGAAAGAGAGTGAATTTGAGTGCAAAAGATAAGTTATGAATTATAGAAACGTACGATAAATTAAACTTAGGCAATATGTCTCAAAGGGTAGCGATAGTAAAATTAGGAGTGCTTCGGTCATCTTAATTAAAATCACGTCATACATTAAACACTAATTAGTGAAACCAGAAAAAGGAAATGCCCAACAGTAGATGAAGTTCTGTTCATTTGGTTCAAACAGCCCAGCTCATTTAATGCACCAATTAATCGTAGCATTCTTCTTCAAAAAGCTAATGATTTTGCTGAAAAACTACACGAAGAGTTTAAGGCAATGGATGGATGGCTGACAAGAAGGAAGGAGAGGCTTGATATTTTTTATAAATAACTTCACTGAGAAAAACAGGAGTCCGATAGTTCTGCAGCTAACACCTGATTGAAAACCTCTTAGCAAACTGTGTTAAGCACTTTTAATCATGAAGAAATTTTTAATACAGATGAAACAAAGCTGTACTACAGGGCTACCCCAGACCACTGCTTGATTTTTAAAACTTCCTCTGCATCAGCAGGAAAGAAAATAAAGGACAGGATTACAGTTCTTTTAATATGTAACATGATGGGAACAATCAAGATGAAACAGTTAGTTATAGGCAAGAGTAAATCAGTAGATGTTTTAAAGGAGTAAAACGAATATTGGCATATTCAACTGCCTGTTGAATATGCCAATGCTTGGATGACAGCTTCTTTATTTGACGATTATCTTCTTAAATGGAATTTGCAATTGGATAAAAAAAAACAAAAAAAATTGCATTGGTGTTGAACAACTGCCCAACTCATCCACAGTTGACTTTCAAAAACGTTGAATTAGTTTTTCTACCTTTGAATACCACATCCCTGATTCACCCTCTCACCCAGGGAATAATAAAAACCTTTTAAGACCTTTTATAGATGAGATATGAGGCAAAGAATCATCCAGTCTATAGATGAAGGTTTGTGAACATCATCCAATATCACAAAGCAGATAACTGTTCTAGATGCACTTCATATGACAATGAGTGCCTGGAATGAAGTTTCCAAAACCTGCATTAGAAACTGTTTCAAAAAAATGTGGATTAATTATTCATGATGGTCAACTAAGTCACGATACTAATCACGTTGAAAAGTAGCATAGAAAAAGACATGGATGAACAGGAGTTTAATGATTGGGTGGGCATAGATGGTGATCTACAAGTTACTACAGCTTTAACAGATGAAGAAATTACCCACTCTGTTACTGATAATTTTGCCAAGGAAGAGGAGGAAAATGAAGATGAACCCGAATTAATTCCAGTTACAAAATGGCAAACTCGTGAAGCTATAGCCGTCCTGAGGAGAGTGTTAGAAGAAACTGGGGCAAGTGACTGTGAATATAGACTGTTATAAAATATTGAAAAATTATAAGTAGACTTTGTAGTGATAATTTAAAGCAATCTAAAATAGATGATTATTTTAAATTATAATCATATAACAAAGTTTCACGTTTACTATGTCAATTTGCTATGTACGTAAGCATAAATTTATTTTTATTTTCCTAACCTGTTGATTAGCAAAATAAAAATAAATTTATGCTTACGTACATAGCAAAGTGACATATTAAACATATGTCACTTTTCTTCAGATTTTCGTATTTCGTGTATCATCTAATTGGTAATAAACCTTTTGTAATAAAGTGTAAATTTGTGCTTTATTATCTTTATTTTTATAGCCTCTGGATAATATTTGTAGATTTCAGCTTATTAGGATCACTGTTTATTAGAATCAAAATTCAATTTGCAAACATGATCACTATAACCGGAACTTATTGAATTATATTTATTTATTTTTTGGTTGGTGCAGCAGGACTGTCTGTGATAGCCAAATCCTCTGCTTGCACCTTCACGATGTTGGGACTGTTAGTAATCCTGAGTATAACCTCCATGCACAAGCAAACTGTGGGTTGACCACCCAGGTATGAATCAACGTAAGCAGCGGTCGAGGTGTGGTGCCCACACCACATGAAAGAATGCCATCCCTCATATTACCAGGCAATTCTAGATGGTAGATGATTCTCAACAACCATGCAATACCACGACTTTGCTTATTGGAGGCTTGAAATGGTGGAACACATGTTTAGTCTCCAGAGCTAAGTTCTGTTCAACCTTTCCCTATCTCTTCCATCATGCAGTATGACTTTTGAGGTTATGATGAACATCAAGGCGACATTCAATCTTACTTACATTTCGAGGGTACAGCTCTAAAATGGTGTTTGCAGGCTGGCCACTAGTTAGTACACCGGGCCGAACCTATTGGTAACTCTTTAGAAGGCTTCCGTATCAGCTAGTGTATAATCTTGATACCTCTACTCTGCCAGATAGTGACTGGAGGAAGTCTGAGTAGTGTGGATGTGGGGGGCGAGGGGAAAGAGCATTGAAGAGGCCACGTTATGTCAAGGATCTGGGTATATTCTTACCATGTGTACGCCATATACAAACATTTCATTACTTCGTACAGCATGTCCTTCCCCCACTTTTTTTTACTATTGAATGCACCATGAATTGTGAAACTAATAGAGTAAGATATATACAGTTATACCCAGATATTTATTAACAAATAAAGTACAAATAAAATAAAATATAAGTACAAAAACCAGTAGCTTTCGGAACACGTGTCCCTTTATCAACTGATAAGTTAATATAAAATTTGAATACACTACAAGCAAAGTGTGGCACGTTAATCATGCGTCATTGTTGTAGCTTTCGGAACACGAGTAATAGGGCCAAGGCTTTCTCTCGGTAGGCTGATCGGTCCAGCACAACAGTCCGGCGCCCTTTATCCGCAGGAAGTACAACGATGGAGTTGTCTTTTCTTATAGATGACAGGGCGGCACGCTGGCGGTGGTTGAGGTTTGAGTACGTTTTTCGAGTGTTGCGGAGGATTGCGGCAGTCTTGAATCGGATCTCGTTGGCAGTATCTTCGGGAAGGTTGGTAATACTGGCTTCTATACCCATAGCGAGCTGTGTGATGGGAGGTTTCGATGGTATAACGGCGAATTTCATACCGTTTGATAAAACACTCAGCTGCTCGTTGGACAGTTGTTTGTTACTTAGATTCAAGACCGAGAGAAAGCCTTGGCCCTATTACTCGATCCTAACGTATATGAACCTCTACCTGATCCTCCCGTTAAAGTCTTGAAACGTCTGGAAGCAAATGTTAATAAACTTATCCACGCATGGCTTAAAGATAAGAAGATCCTGACCGCGACTCACCATCTTCTACGTGCTACTGGCTGCCAACTACCGCAATTCTACGGATTACCAAAGATCCATAAACCGGGTATTCCTCTCAGACCTATAGTGTCTTGCTGCAGTGCCCCAACGTATGAACTGTCCAAACACATCGCGAGCCCCCTCTCACCTCTTATAGGTAATACATCTCACACCGTTAAAAACAGCAGTGAATTCATTAACATCATTAAGGACATTTCAATCCCTGACAACTCTGTCATGGCATCATTTGACGTGGTCTCTTTATTCACCTCGATTCCCGTCCAACAGGCCGTGCACTGCGCCAGAAGGCTCCTTGAGAGCGACTTAAGCCTCCAATCCAGGACATCACTATCCACTGATGACATCTGTACTGCCCTCAACCTATGCCTCTCTAGCAGCATCTTCACCTTTGAAGACTCACTCTACAAACAAGTACATGGCACTGCTATGGGTGCCCCTGTCAGTTCCGTAGTAGCTAACATCGCCATGGAAGATCTAGAGGAGCAGATACACCAGAACCCACCTACACCTATTACAACGTGGTGTAGATACGTCGACGATATTTTTACCATAATACCACGTGGTTCTGAAACGGTACTACTAGAACACCTCAACTCCTTATCCAATTTCATCAAGTTTACCGTAGAATCAGAGGTGAACGGTTCGCTCCCGTTTCTGGACGTACTAGTGCATCGCGTAGGCCCACGTCTAGAGACCTCAGTATACCGCAAACCCATGTGGTGCGGTCAATTCACCAACTACGGGTCCGGCCACGCTCCAAGCCATCTCAATAGCACTGCCCGCACCCTATTCTCCAGGGCCTGGAGCCATTCCAGCACCGACACAATTAGACGTAACGAGATCTCCCGTGTGAAGGCGGACCTAACCAGATGCGGTTATCCATCCCATGTACTAAACAGATGCTTGTTACAGGCAGAACAACTTACATTCAACCCAAGACCTCCGAAGCAAGTCGGCATATCGTCCGCCTACATTCCGTACTATCCACGAGTGTCAGGACGTATCTCAAAGATCCTTAGAAGTTACAACATCAAATGTGTACAATTACCCGGTAGGAACCTACGTTCACTTGTCTCCAGTGTGAAGACCCCTGTCACACCTGTCTTACGCAGCAATGTAGTGTACCGTATCACCTGTAAGGCCTGTAACAGTTGCTATGTAGGTGAGACATCGAGACGTCTCCAGGATCGCCTCACGGAACACGACAGAGCAATCCGGCTTGCCGAAACTGACCAGTCCGTGCTCGCAGAACATTTTTGGGCTACCAACCACGATCTTGACCCCAAGCGCGACTTTGAGATAGTGGACCACGCGCGACACTTTCGCCACCGCCTATGGCTAGAGTCACTAAACATAATAAACAACCCTAAGGCATTAAATCGCCAGAAAGGCATGCGTCTGCATCCCATCCTAGAGACAACCGTTTTATTGATGGATGATCACTGGCGTAAGGCAGCACACGTCCGTGCTACAACAATGACGCATGATTAACGTGCCACACTTTGCTTGTAGTGTATTCAAATTTTATATTAACTTATCAGTTGATAAAGGGACACGTGTTCCGAAAGCTACTGGTTTTTGTACTTTTATTTTATTTGTACTTTATTTGTTAATAAATATCTGGGTATAACTGTATATATCTGTATTTGAAACTATGGACCCCAGTACTCCAGGCCCATTTGTCACTAATAGAGTAAGCTTATCAGAAAAAAGATCTAAACCTCCCAAACACTTCCTAGTTCATTTCAAAAATGTACGTGGTCTCAATGATGTCCATTTCCACTTGCAGTCTGCCAAACCCCATGTACTTTTTCTGACAGAATCTGTTATCAGTTGATTCAACTACTGCTCATCTCGGTTGCCCAAATTATTCGTTGTATGATGTGTGGTACTTGTGCATATGTCTGTTCCGATATTCCCTGTCAGAGACTTGGTAATTTGGAATCTCCTCTTTTCAATCTTCTCTGGCTTAAAATCTCTCTACCTCTTTGTGTCAAATTCATCTGTTGTCTGTACCGTTCTCCCATCTACACTAACCACTTGGAGCTCTTTGACTTCCTCTCTTTGCAACTTGACTTTCTCCAGTCCAACTTTCCTAACAGCAAGGTAATTTTCCTTGGTGATTTTAATGTTCACAACTCCAGCTGGTTTCTGTTTTCTAGTCACACTGACCCACTGGTTGAGATGCTGAGGCTTTTGCAATTACTAATGACCTTGCACAGATTGTTCATTTAGCTACAAGAATACCAGACAATCCTAACCATACAGCCAACACGCTTGATCTTTTTCTCACAAACAACCCTTCTAAGTACACGGTTGAAGTGAGTGGTCCTTTAGGTACCTCAGATCACAACTTGGTGATTGTCTCTTCTCCAATGGAGCCTTTATCTCATGGCTATTCCCAACCTTGTATTGTTTGGCATTACAAGAATGCGAAATGGGATGACCTGCGAGATTTCTTCTTTTCCTTGGTTGAATTACTCTTTCAAAACTAACTTCTGATGTCAACATTTGCTCAGATCGTGTCAGCGAAATTATTCTTGTAGGAATGAAATCCTTTAATTCACATTCCACTTTAAAATCTCGTCCTTTAAGGCTGTTCAAGAGAAGAATGTTGCATATCGTAATTGGCTTGTTTCCAATTCTTCAGTTTCATTTTCTGCCTACACCAAAGTTCGCAACAATTATAAAACAGTCATTAATCAATCCAAACTAGATTTTGAACAGGCTAAGAGTAGAAAACTTGCTTCTTGCCCTAATGGTAGCCGAGCATTATGTTCTCTTGCCAAAGCTATTGGCCGGAACTTTTGCCCATCTCTGCTCCCACCTCTGTCAAAACCAGATGGTTCTATCGTCATCTCAGCCAAGGATAAAGCTGACCTGCTAGCATCCCATTTTTCTTCCAACTGATGTATTAATGATCTTGGTAAAACACCTCCCATCATTCCTAACAAACTCCATTCAATGCCTCGTGATCTTCCATCAAAAGGATGTCAGAAGGATTTTGACTAATCTCGATGCTAAGAAAGCTCCAGGTTCTGATGGTATTTCTCCACTTGTTCTCAAAACCTGTGCTACTCCTGTTCCTTGCTGCCTTTTTTCACTTTCTTATTCCAAAGGTGTTTTTCCTTCTGCTTGGAAATTTGCTTATATCCAGCCAGTTCCTAAAAAGGGTGACAAATCCCTCCCATCCAATTATCGTCCCATTGCAATTACTTCTACTCTTTCTAAAGTAATGGAGAAATTAATTAACTGCAAACTCTTAAACTACCTAGAAACCTTCCGTCTGATCAACGATCGCCAGTATGGATTCCGTCAGTGTCGATCCACTGGTGATATTCTGGCTTATGTTACCCATTTATGGACTAATTCAATGGTAAGGTTCGGTGAAACACAAGTAGTTGCTCTTGGCATCCCCAAGGCTTTTGATCGTGTTTGGCATAAAGGTCTTCTAAACAAGCTTCCATCTTTTGGTTTGCCAACTGTTTTTAGTAATTGGTTATCCAGTTTTCTCTCCGATCACTCACTGAGGGTGATGGTAGATGGCTCTCTGTCTTCTAATTTCTTCTAATTCCACTAATGCTGGTGTCCTTTCTTTCCCCCACTCTTTTCATTTTGTATATTAAAGACATTCTTCCATTGACTGGAAATCCTATCCGTAGTTTTGCTGATGATAGCACATTGCATTCCACTTTCCATTTTGAGAGGCCTTGCCCTACCCAATCATATTCAACTTCTCGAATATCCTCTATGAATTCCTTAAATGCCGATTTACAGGTAATTCTCCAGTGGGGAAAAGACAACCTAGTTGATTTTAATCCTTCTAAAACTCAGTCTTGTCTTGTATCTCGCAAAAAGGATTCTTCTGCTCCTACGCTTATCTTTGGTGACACTCCAATTTCTAGCAAAATAATATATCTCTTTTGGAGATTACCCTGACTTCTAATCTCTCTTGGCACAAGCACATTACAAATATTGCTTCCTCTGCATCTAAATTTGGTTTTCTCTTTCGCTCTCGGAGTTACTTTTCTTCCAAACAGCTGTTCACTCCGTACAAATTGCAAATCTGCCCTACCATGGAATATTGTTCCCACATCTGGAGGGGTGCCCCCAAAACTTCTCTCAGACTTCTAGATTCCATTCAGAAGAGGACAGTTAGGTTAATTAATGACTCCTTTCTAACAGAGTCTCTCCACTCTGTCTCATAGACATACTATTTCTGCTGCATGCCTTTTCTACAGATACTTCCATGGGCACTGTTCTTCTGAATTGGCTTCTATAATTCCCACTTTTTCAAAACAGTCCGAAAACCAGCCAACATCCATTTGCTGTCCAACTTCAAACTCGCATAACCAACTTTTCATCTTCCTCGTTTATTCATTCAGCTGCTGTTTTCTGGAACAACCTTCCTTCATACGTATTTCCTGAAAATTACAGTCTACAGAAGTTCAAGTCTAATGTCAACAAATGTCTTTTGTCTTCTCAACCTCCAACCCAAGCACAGTACTAAGTACTATCGATTCTAATACCTCTCGTGTTTGGGGTTTTCAAAAAAAAAAGACTATGTGGCTTCCTTGCACTGTGTGGCTAACACTAATCCTAGAACGAGTTTGTATTTATTAATAGTAGTTTTTTATTTATTAATATCTTGTTTTGAACTTTCATCTGTATAATCTTGTACACAATTTTATCTCATCTCATTTTTTGAGTTGTCAGTAAATTTTCAAAAATTGGATATATGGTGCATGACCCTGTGTTTTCTGTCACTCTGCTCTGATTACTCTTGACATCTTTTGTGGGAAATATCAAAATAATTTCATTCCATTTGATTAAAATCATAGGCATTTTTGATGCTAACCAACTTAACATCCGTGAATGATTTCCGATTTAGAGTTCTTGATAAGCTTAGCCTTTTCGCACTCATAGATGAATTTACACCACATAAATGAATTATTCTCGAAACTTTGTCACACCTCATATATATGCCTGTTATCTTCCCTGTCTGCTCATTTGCAGTAATCAGTGGAGGATTTCATGTGTGTTTTTTTTTTTTTTTTTTTTAATGGATGGGAAGCTCAGATAAATAGAAAATTTAAATAAGTGGAATTCCCTAATTTCCATGTGCTGAATAATAAAGATTTCTCTGTATTATTACTTTTTTATTTATTTCATTATTTTTATTTTTTGGCTGGTGCAGAAAAAGCCTGTTTCCTTCCACCGTATGGCTAGCACCAATACTGACTTGCAATCAAAACACAGTCATGAGACATTATACAGAAAAATAGATTGTATCAGTAAATCATAACCTCTTTAAAGGTTACTCTTGATCTTTTTTAAATTTTAATGGGGATTTAACTCTTTCTTATAATGGTGGATTTTAACTTTCTAAGTATTGACTGGAATTTGTGGGTACATTACATGTGGATACATTTCACTTGTACGTTGGGTAAGTCTTTTGTTGATTTATCTGTGGAAGACTGTTTTCTACTCCAGCTTGTTAGACTGGCAACAAGAGAAATTAGTACCCTTGATCTGATTATCAGAAGCCACTCTTCATGCATTAAGAATCTGCAAATAAAAGAACTGTTAAGGGGTAGTGATCACAGCATATTGATGTTGGATCTAATTAAAAATGTAACTACTGTTAAGAGCTTTTGCTTTCATAAAGGTGACTACGTCAGGCAGCCTTTAAATATGCAACAGAATATGCTGTTGATGTTACCAACAGCATATTCTAATAGAGAGCATTGAGGGGAGTAATCATAGAAGCTATTAGATGTGTTTTATACTGACTAAGAGATACTGTTCAAGGTTTAGACTTAAATGGGTGTCAGAGGAACTGATGAGACTTGTGGCATTGAAGAAAAATACAGGAGATCATATAAATTATCAGATGATATCGAAACCTACAGTAGATATAAGCCATTTTGCATTCAACTTCACAAAGGTAAGCTAAAGCAGATTATGGAATCTCTGGCAAAAAATGGAAAGACTTTATTTACTTGTGAACACTAAGAGGAAAGGGGATGAATACTTTGGTCTACTAGATATGAATGACTTAATTATTCATTATCCTGCTCATGTTGTTGACAAACTGAATAGATATTTTGCATCAACATTCACACTTGTTTAGGAATGGAGGTGCTAGATGTGGATCAAATTCTAACAGGGAGCTAAATGATTTTCTGAAAATCAAGAGGAAAGTAAAAGAGAAATTGTTTGTTGAAGTGGGTGGGGATCTATTCGAGGGAACGTCTCTACGGACTGGAGGTGTGTGCAAATGTATCCCCAATTCACAAAGGGAGGGGCATAGGTAATTACAGATCTGTTGGCTTCACTTGTGTTCCAGAGAAAATTATGGAGTCATTGGTTAAATAAATAATGCAGTTCATCTAGACAGAAATGTAGTCATAGCATGATTTGTTAGGGGCAATCTTGTCTGACCAGCCTAATTGGATACTGTGATGCAGTAACAAAGGAACTGGTTGCAAAGAATAATTTTGACAACATCATATACTATACTTAGTTAAGAAAAAAGTTTTGATACTATTGCACATAAGACTGCTGTATATATAAGGGCATTAGGGGCAAGTCCCTGCTGTGGATAAACGAATGGTTGAGTGGGAGAAGAAGACAGAGTGCTTTTGTTGGGCGCTGCTTTTCGACTACTGTTGTCAGTGAGTTCCCTCGGGTTCAGTGCTGTGCTCATTGTTGTTTTCTGTATTTATTGATGGTATAATCAGGCTTAATATCTAAGTTTGCAGGTGAAATGAAGACTGGCAGGATAGTTAATGACATTAATTCGGATATGCTACTACAACAAGATATAGAAAAATTAAGCAGATGGGCTAAGAAATGCAATTGAAGTTTATGAAATGCAAGGTACTGCATATGGGTAACGTTAATCTATCAATGACATATCAGCTATGTAGTACCACACTGAGGCTATTGGACAATGAAAAGGTCCTGAGGGTAATTGTGTGATCATATATGAAGAAATCTGAGCAGGGAAGTGGGTTGCTAGGACAGCTCATGGGGTTTTTCAATGATTTATACGAATTTTGCTTGTAAGGATAAGGAAGTGATTATCCTATTATACAAGGCCGTATTTTAGGAAGGTGTGGATCTGTTGGAATGGGTGTAGAAAAGGCAATGAGATTAGCAAGTAGAATAAAAGCTTACCAGGAATTGCTTCAGTTCTGTGAATTACTGCATCTGTAGACTAGGCACCTGCAAGATGTGATTGAGGTGTTTAAGGCCTTAAATGGATTGAGTAACCTCAGTGTTGATGGCATTGTGTTTCTTGCTCAGACAATACTCATGAGGGGACATAAATTCAAATTGACCAAGTGGTTGCAGGATAGATACATGTGTGGAAATGTGCCTTCCAGTGGCTAGTTGATTGTTGAAACAAATTTCCGTCTAGTGTATAGTGAAGTGGGTAGTTTGAATATATTCAAGGAGGAACTAAAGCTGTTAGCGTGGGGTGATGTACAAGTGATATGTTAAGTTTTTTTTTTTTTTTCCCTGTTTATTTTTGCTAATGTACAAACTTGCTTTCTTACATAATTTGCCACTACTAATAGTCTGGATGAGACTTTAGTTTCTGAGCTAATTAGATGCCTTCAAGAGTTAATCTGGCCACTAAGAATGTATATGTAAGTGTCATTATTGTGATGGTTCTAGTTCTCTCAAACGATTTTTTCTCTGGAATAGATCATTAGGTTTCATTTTGGCTGCAAATGAGGTAATTTTATTGGAAGAGGAGGAGGAATCAGTTGTCAGGGAATCTAGGAATTTTTTCTGTAATTAAAATAAAAAAAACTAGAACAGAACCAGAGTACCAATGAAATTAAGCACTTTTTTTTTTTTATTATTACGCATAGTTTTTGGTAAATTAATGCTAGTTTATTGGAATGTGCAAATGTTCACTTAACATTCACGTGATCACCTTACAAATTCCAGTAAATCAAGTAATCAAATAAATCGGTACACTTATTTTCATTTAATAGAAATTTTGAAACCTCTTTGTTTCATTTTGTTTTTAAGAAAATAATTTTAATGGAAAAATTGTAGCTAAGATAATCACAAGATTAAGGATATAATTATATATAATAACTGCATTTGTTTTGCTGTTTGGTAGTTTTTAAAACAGAAACTTGTACAGTCAGTTAAAGTTTTATCATAAACTTTAATTTATGCAAGATTCAGATAAATTTTATCTAGTTGCAAAGTATAAACTGTTAAGTTGGTTATAAAGTAAGGTGTAAAATTGGTACTTACATGCAATACTCGGTGCTAGAGCCTGTATACAACTTACATCACCAGTAGTTAAAAAAAAAAAAAAAAAAAAAAAAAAAAAAATGAGGCAAAATGGCAGACTAATGTAACTTGAGGCTCAAAGGTACAAGACTGCCAAAATCTGACCAATGAAGAATGCTCAGACCAGATGCAATGGGAGATAGGTGTTCTCTTAGTGTAGTGTAAAAACAAATGTAACTCAGACACTCCAAGATGCAAGATCACTACTATCTAACAAGTGGGGAAGAAATCCTAGAACCAGATGCACTGGAAGTTAGGTGTTCTTTCAGAGCAGTAATGAAGAAATGAATACAGATTTATTTAAATTAACATATTAGCCAAATCAGTATGGGCAAGGTTGAATATTGAAATTGCTTAACTGCAACAAAAGAAATAAGTCATAAATCAAGTGCTTTCATACTTACTGCTAACAATTTTGGCTTCTAAATTGATACTTGTTTTGGTTTTTCTGTCTTCTTCAGCTGTGTTCAAACTGGATTTCTACCAGTTTTTTTTTTTTTTTTTTTTTATGGGACTTGGTTCTCTTTTTGCTTTAACCATGGTTCTTGTAATGAATTGGATTTCTGGTAAGAATTTTTTCCTTAAACAGAAGGAGGCACTCTTAATAAAAGTGCACCCCCTCCTTTCTGTTCACAGAGATCCTCGTTGTAGCTAAAATGATTGTTTAAATGTTCTCCTCTTGTGTGAATGATTTGAGCAGAGGACAGTAGCTGTGTTGAATTCTCAATCCACTTTGCATTTAAATGCAAGAAGGTTTAGCTTCCCTCTCATCTTGGACATATTGTATATCTTTGACATGTTCACCAAATCTGGTATACATTCTCCTGTAGGATTCACCTATGTATAATTGTTCACAGTTACACTGGAGTTTAATTTTTTTTTTTTTTTTTTTTTAATTGTATGTAGTTGAATTATAGCTTGAATCTCCCTTTTTTTCTCTATATGTTCTTTGAGGCAATTCATCCTGCAAAGTGTGGTTAATTTAAAAAAAAAAACAGCCAAAGTAGCTGTCCTCTGACTGATTCTTTGTATGTCATATGTGGTACGTTCAGTTTGGTTCCTCTGTTATGCTGTTATTATCTTTTGTGAGTTTCTTTAACTGGGCCAGTTTGTAAGACAATTTCCTTGTATGGAGTAGCAAAGAAAAAATCTACAATTTTTTTTTTTTTTTTTTTTAACACCAATAAAAATCATCCAAAAACCCATTTGAAAAAGCTAACTTTTTGTATATTCTACTGTAAAGAATAGTTAACAGTATAACTGCTAAAGCACACAGGAAAGCTACTGATATGAGTTTCATCCTCAACTCTCGTTCGTCTCATCCTTTATTCAAAATCCCTAATGAAATCCCCAAAATCCCTGCTGCAAAGGATTCCCTCCATTGTGAACCTGAGGATGTTAGACAATTAGGTTTGCAGAATGGATAACCAGATTGTTTGTTTAAAGAAGGGAATCATAGAGGATATTGCCAAAGAGCATAACAACAGAGTAGTACAGTTACAAAGAATCAGTTAAACAGTAGCCAAAGTAGTAAGTGGATCCACTTCCCAAGAACTTATTCAGAAAAACAGTTTCAAGCTACAACCCAGGAGACAGTATCAGCCACCTGTAGTTGCAACTGTGGACAAATATACATAAATGAATTTGGCAGGAGACTTTGTACCAGACTAGTAGAATATGACAAAGGTATACAATATGGTCTAATTAATAGGTCAGTCTAACCCTCTGTGCATTTCAATGGAGGCTAGATTGGGATTTCAACACAGCTGCTGTCCTCTTAGATCATTTGCACAATAGGAGAACAATTAAAGAAATCATTTTATATCAGGAGCTGCCTTTCTGTAAACAGAAAGGAGGGAGTGCACTTTAAAGAAAAGTATTTCCTTCTGTTTAAGGAAGCCTCTTTTCAGAAAACTAGTAGAGGTTACCAGAATCATGGTTGAAGCAAGAAAGAACACCCAGAGGTCTCTTAACCCTAGAAATTTCAGGCAGAAATTGAAATCCAATTCAAACACAGCAAAAGACAGGAGACCCAAAACTTACTACAAATGTCAACTCAAGAAGCCAAAATTGTAACAGTTTAGAGTACTTGATTTATGACCTAATTTCTTTAGTTGAGGATATTTAGCAATTTTGTAATTTCAACAGTTATCCTTGTTCATACAGGCTGAATCCTGTACATTAATTTAACTCTTCATTAGTTGTGTGCTTTGTCATGTGTTTAGTTTCATGGGGGACAGCTGTCACCCAATATTAACTCATTTTACAGAATGCCTTTTGAATACTTTCAAAATTTTAACAGTAATCTGTGTTACTAGATGTCAAAAGTGATAATTTATAACAAAAAAAAGATTAGAACTATTATTCATAATTAGGTCACAATAGTTTGTGTCAGTTTATGCAAATACCTTTTTAAGATGATCAACACATGCCCATTTCTGCACTTAAAACACTACCTTTTGTTTTGTCACTAGTTCTACCAATAACAAAACAGCAAGATGGTGTTTAAGATCCATTGCTTGTTGGTTGTACCTACAGGTTCATCAAACACTAGTAAAACCTTGACATGCTTCTTATTTCTGAAGGACTTTGTGAATTATAGATCTGCATTGCATTTGAGGTTTTATTAATTCCTATGTGATGGTACCCAAAAAAAAAAAAAAAAAAAAAAAAAAAAATCGATTCTTTTTACTTTCTGGTAATTTATAATTGGCCTTGAAAATGCATAATACATTGAAAATGCACTTATTGCAGCTATATTCATTAAATTATAAATAAAAATAAAAAACCCAATAACATCCATGAGCCAGCATCTTTTATTTCTTGCCACATTATTATTTTGGCAGAGTTGAGCTAAAATAACTCAGTTTGGCCATGTGTATTGATCTGAAAAGCTCTCTACATCTGCACATAAATTTAAAAAATTACAGCCATTTTATTGTCAAAAAAGTTCATTATTACAACAGTAAATTTTACCATCTCTGAGACTTATCTCATTTTCATTATACCCACTCATTTCAATGGCTGTGATGTTATAGAACATAAACATTTTTGGTCTATTCTGGTCTCTTGTTTTTTCTGTAACATCATCATGACATCTGGTTGAAATCACCCAAACAATTTTGTTCTCTTTTGGGACAGCAATAAATAAGTGTGCAATTACTTTGAAAAGAAAAAAAAAAAAAAAACAAGGATTTTTTCAATACTTTGGTGGTTTGGGAAATATTCATTTGATCTTTCTTGGTTTCATCTTATGAAGAGTACCAACATATGTCAGTCCTACTTTCACCTAGAGGAATGGTCATAAGCCAGTGATTTCCTGTAACATTCCTGTTTGTCCCCTGAACTGGTTTCATTAATTTCATTACAGCATCTTGAAGAATGTTACTTCACCTGTTTTGTCTTTCAGGTCCACATAGGTTTCAAGACTGAAAGTATATGATGTGTTTGAACCCACCAGAGCAAATACTTTCAATCCATATCTTGTAGGCTTACTGGGAATGTACTGTCTAAGTGTGTAGTTATACAGTACCATTCCTAGGGTACCTCTAAAAGCCAGAAGTTTTCATATATGGTCAGATACTTTTTATGGCAAAATATTTTTGAAAATTTGAACAATTAATTCTAATACTTCCCTTATTGGCCATTAACCTATCAGTTTTCTTGTGAGCATTTGTCTTTTATGCCATAACTAAAGAAGAAGAAATCAGAATCTCTTTGAATTCATTGACAAATAACATGACTTTAGGTCATTCCCTTTAGTATTATATCCCAATTCATTATACAGCATACAACTAAATAGTGCCCTGATTTCTATCACATCTGTATAGGTCTGGCATCCCTGTCTAATCCAAAATTAATATTGAGAACACTGTTGTCAAAAAACAGAACCCATTTTTTCCCTGACTCTTCCCTAATCAATGCTTGGAAGATTAATCCTGAGCATTATCACCATTTTAATTATCCTCAGACGTATCTTGCTAGGAAGCATTATTGTGGTCCTCTTCGGCTTCAGGTTTGTCAGAAGCAGTCTTCTTCACTAACACCATTCAACCAACTCTGACTCTGCCATATGTTAGGAACTGAAGCCTACTGAACTTTTCTTTGCTTGGGACATTCTGAATATAATAAAATAAAGCTGTACATGTGTATACTATGTTTTAAGCAAAGAAAAGAAAAACTTTTTTTGACAGGTAAAACTGTAGTAAGTGTACGTAAAATAGTAATATTAAATTATATGGCAATAATAGTTACTATTATTGCCATATAAGCTGTAATAAGCTATGAATTAATGAAACAAAGGAAAAAAAATTACTGATCTTGTCTAACACTATTGCACGATTAGGTGTGTGGTTGACAGTTGTCCCCCAATGGAATTGCCATTTCATGTATTTGCAGCTTCAGAATTAATAATGGATGTTTATTGTTCTGTATGGTTAATATGGAAGCTAATAAAAGCTATTGCATGTGCTGACTCCATCAATCAAACACAGTGTTGAAAAGAAATATACTGGGTGACAGGTGTCACCCATGTGCCTACTGTAAAGGGTTAAGTAAATTTAAATTTGAATTCATTATTTCACTACTGCACTAAAAGAATACCTAACTCCCAGCGCATCTGGTCCTAGGATTTCTTTTCCATTTTGGTAATCTTATACCTGTGAGACTGGAGTTCCATTTGCTTCCTGTTTTATCGCCTCATTCTATAACTACTGAAGATGGAGGTCACATGTGGACTATAAAACCCAAGCATTTCACGTAAGTACCAATTTTTTATCTTACTTTGTAACTAGATAACATCTCTAAATTTCGTGTAAATTAAAGTTTGATATTTTACTACATAACTGACTGACTTTTTTTTGGATTTTTCTGGTTTAAAAGCTACCAAGAAAGCTACTCGTGACCTAACTGAAAATACGTGGTGTGATCAAAGAAGTTTGCAGACTAAACTAATACAGTAAATTCTCAAAAATCTGACTGTTAGGAATTTTGAAGTCCAAGTTTCACGAAATGCCATTGCCAACTCTCTGGTGATGAAGCGTTTCGGCTCCACATTTGGTTCATCTTGAGCTTCATCAGCATTTTCTTCTTTCACTATCACTGCCTGCAAGTCAATAAGTTCTTCATTAGATAATTCCTTCTCTTCCTCCATTAACTCCACATCTTTGGCATCAACCTCCAACTGGAGTAGCTCTGCAACCTTTACATATTTTCTTCCATGTGCCATTTAAGCAACTTTTAGTAATTTCTGCACAGGCCTTATTAATGTTTAAGATGGCATGGTAAATATTGTAAGATTTCCAAAAGTCTCTTAACATAATTTTCTCGTAGTCTACTGAAGACAATGCCCGAGCAAATGTTGTGTGTGAATAGTATACTTTTAAATTTGAAATAACACCCTGATCCATAGGTTGGATGAGTGAAGTTGTGTTTGGCGGTAGAAATATGACTTTCACATTCTAATTGAAATCATCTAGATGTGTAGGATGTCCAGGAGCATTATCTAATAGAAGCAAAATCTTGAAAGGAATGTCATTGTCTATATAATATTGTTCAGCCTCAGGAATGCAGGAGGGTTTCCAGAATGATACACAAGCAGTGACATTAATCTGTAATCTCCCGCGGCATTAGCCCCAAGCAAGCACGTGACCCTATCTTTTGAAGCCTTGAAACCTGGCATTGTATTCTCCTCTTTGGCAATGTATGTTCGATCCGGCATTTTTTTTCCAATACAGAGCAATCTCGTCAACATTAAAAATTTGCTGCATTGAATAGCTGCCTTCATCAATAATTTTTTCCAACACATCACAAAATTTCTCTGCAGCTGCAGAACCGGCACTGGCGACTTCACTGCATACTGTAACGTTGTGGAAACCAGCACAATGCTTGAACCTATTAAACCACTCGTTGCTTGCCATGAACTTGGGTTGGAGTTCGCCGTACTTATCCTTAATATCTTTATAAATACTTGTTGCTTTTGCTTGAATGGTCATTAGACTCAGTGGCACTTGCTTCTGAATCTGATTTTCCATCCATGTTATTAACAGCTGTTCCATCTTCGATATAGCACCTGAACACTGTTTTGTGATCACTGTTGATCTTAAGTACGTTGACCCTTTGACATGTTCTTTTATACACGCACTATCCTTTAAAATAGTATTCACTGTTGAACCAGTGAGACCTAATTCCTTTGCAATAGATTACAAACTTTGTCCTGTGTCACGGCCTCCATAGCCGAGTGGTCAGGGGCGGGAGTGCAGTAGTAAATGCTCTTTGAGTAGACTGGTGTTCAAGCCCCTGACTGCTAAATATGGTCGATCTGCCAACCCGCACCGGACCAGCTTGGAAGATTATGTTCCGTTTACATCTTGCAGTGGGTTAATAATTAATGGCTTCAGTTTACCTTTTTTTTTTTTTTTATTTTATTTGTCCTGCTTTGTACTTCTTTAATCATTTTCATCTTCATTTTTTAATCAATTTTGTTTCATTTCCTGGCACTACCACCACTTCATTGGTCGCTTTCCCTTCATTATTGTAATGTGTAAATAGGAATGAAGAGAAGTTTCTGAAATTTGTTTTTTATATGATTGAAGATAAGATTCAGTGAAGGGGAACACATTTCCCCATAATAGCGTAAAAACCCACAATTGCAATTATCGCAAATGCAGTAAGATTGAGTTTTAAGTGCAAATTGTTTTTGTTTCATGTTCGTGACCTCCAGAAACATGCTTTAGAAAAATATCACAAAGCCTTTCAAAATTGATTCTTATAACGGAACAAATGATAATGAAAGTGTAGCACAATTTCCATTATAAAAATGACCTTTTAAGAGATAAATAGCCTAGTAATATAACGAAATTTTAAAATTCCAAGGACTTGGAACGAATTACGAGAGAGAGAGAGAGAGAGAGAGAGAGAGAGAGAGAGAGAGAGAGAGAGAGAGAGAGAGAGAGAGAGAGAGAGAGAGAGGGAAAAAAAAACCAACAACAATGTGTTATTTGGTTCACATTACGAAATTTTCACGATACCTCCATTTATTCCTACGGGATGCAAAATACGTTTCCACAATTTTTTTAAGTTTGCACCGGCCAGCAAAAACTTACATAAAGTCGAATTTCTGTAAGTCGAGTATTACATAAGTTGGTGAGTTCCTGTATAAATTAGTAGAATCCAGAAACTAAGTTTAAGCTACTCTGCAGCCAAGTCACTAAGAGTATTAGGCAAGCTAAGGCAGATTATGAGAAGTTTTTAGCTAAGAATGCAAGGAAAAGTTGCAAAGAACTATTTGCTTATATTAACACTATAAGGAAGGGATGATCTACATTGGCTTACCAATATGAATGGCATAAATGCTGATGATCCTATTCAGATTGCTGACAAACTGAATAAATATTATGCATCTATATTCACATATGAAGAAGTTTTTAGGAATGGGAACTAGAAGTATATTAAGTTATAACTGGGAATTAAATGGTTTTGTGATACTAGAAAATAAAGTGTAAGAGATTGTTGAAGCTAAAAGTAGGCTTGAGGCTTATGGAATCTGTCCAATTATATTATAAGAATCAGCAAGAGAAAAAAACAAACCTTTCGCTATAATTATGACAGCATCCTTGGATTCAGACGAGGCTTCTCCCTCTTCTAAAAGAGGGATCACAAGGCAAAGTGAGTATTTACAGACATATAAGCTTGACTTCTGTTCCATGGAAAATAATGGAGTCAGTGCTTAAAGAAGTATTGCAGGACCATCTTCACAATAATAGAAATGCAGTTATATAGAAATCACAGCATGAGTCTGTTAAGAGGAAATCTTATCTATTCAGTCCGAATAGTTACTGGGAAGCAGTAACAAAGGAACTGGATACAAACAATAAGCTTGACATTGTATATTTAGATTTCAGTAACTTTTGATACAGTTCCATGTGAAACACTGCCATAGAAATTGAAGAATTGCATTAGGGGCAAGTTACTGATATTACAAAGGAATGGGTGAGTGGTTAAAATTGGGCACTGCTTTTCTTGGACTAATGTTATTAGTGGATTCTTGGATTCATTTCTGCTCCCTTATTATTTTCAGTTTTTATTAGTGATATTGATGAATGCATATCAAAATTATTGTCGGAGTCTGCAGATGATACAAAGGTTGATAGGGTGGAATCAAGGCATACTGCTGCAATAAAACCTGAAAAATTGACTAGATAGGCTAACTGGCAATTGAAGTTTAATATTGATAAATGCATGGTACTGCATATGGGCAGTATATGTAATCCCAGAATAACAGACCAAATTCATTCTCCACATTCAAGATGCTGGAGAACAGAGACTTTGTACAGTCTGACATGAAGTTCTCTGAGTACTGCATGCAGATTTCTAAGACAACTCTTGGATTCTGTCGGTTACACTGGTCAACACCTAAGATGTTACTAAAATGAAAATATCCAATCTTGACTAATTGATGCTGCTTCTGAACACGAAAATCACATTAAAATTTGTCGATTGGCTCTTGTTTTTGAATTACAGTTGGGGTCTCATATTAGCAAGTTACTCTACATTATGAACTTTGGCTTTCAGAAAAACGCATGCCAACACTGAAGTTTCTGTACCACCACGCTCTTATCACATGACTGGCACCTGCCGCCTCACTCTGCATCATATGATAAGTTGTCGTCTCAAATGAGTCTTCAATTCTGTTGCAGTAATCCTCGAATACAGCTAGGTGGTACTGGGTGATTTGTTCTCTGTGAAATTCCTACTTTTTGTGCGGTATTTGTGTCGTGTAAGATTAATATGTCCGGTAATTGTGTGACTAGTCAGAATGATTTCTGTTACGTTATGTGGAGAAGTTACATTAGCTACAAGAAAGTGTCCCTTGACTTGAGCCATAAAAAAGGCCTACTTTTACTTTGGGTGTAAAGTAGGCGACCAGGACAAGAACTGGGCTCCACACATATGCTGCACTACCTGCTCATCAAAACTTAACATGTGCATGAATCGAAAGGACGTTTTATGCCTTTCGCAGTGCCTATGATATGGAGGGAGCCAACAAATCGTGTCACACTGTTACTTCTGTATGGTGCCTCCCATTATAAAAGGGATGACAATGAAGAAAAAGTGAACAGTGATGTATCCAAATTTTTTTTTTTTTTTTTTTTTTTATGTTCGCCTTTTTCCCATTATTATATCGGGTCAGCGTTTTTTATTGTTTTTGGCATGCAATTTTTACGGCCGGATGCCCTTCCTGACGTCAACCCTCATCCTTTATCTGGGCTGGGAATATGCGGTGGTCATTCCCTGACCTGCTGCATCCTCTGCATTTGGTGGGTACGGGCTTGAACCCCGGTCTAATCAAGAAGCGTGTGTTATGCACTACTGCTCCTGCCCACCTGGCTACAGAGGCGCCTGTGATGTACCCAAATATACCATCTGCAATTCGTCCAGTGCCTTACAGTGAAGTATTACCTATTCCTGAACCACCCGGCCTTTTTTCTGTACACTCTGATGAAGGTGACGACACTGGTGAACATCAATTTGATATATATGAAGTATAGTAGCCATCTAAATTGAACTTATGTAATCTTATGAACCACATAAGGTCACAGAAAGTGAGCTTAATGACCTCATGAGGGATCTCGAACTGCCGAAGAATAAGGCAGAGATTTTTTGCATAAGGGCTACAACAGTGGAATCTTCTAGATCATTCTGTGAAAGTGACAACATTTTGTACTCTAAATAAAGACTGATTAAATTTTATCAAACAGAAGGTGAACTCACTGTTTTTAAGGATGTTGATGGTTTAATGGCAGCAATGAACATGAGACACGTTCCCAAAAAATGGAGACTATTTATAGATGCTTCTAAGTTAGCCTTAAGGCTGTGTTATACAATGGAAATATGCTGCCTTCAATACCTCTTGCGTATGCCATCCACAAAAAGAAACATGCACAAACATGGAGAACATCCTCTTAGGTGTACACTATCAGAAATATGAGTGGCAGATATGTGGTGATTTAAAGGTAGTCGCTAGGACTATAAAAGGGTTACACTAAGTGTTGTTGCTTTCCCTGTGAGTGGGATAGTTGTGCCAAGGATATGCACTATGAGAAGAGGAGTTGGCCTCAATGAAAATCATTAACATCTGGAATGAAGAACATAGCATTTGAAGCTCTGGTAGAAGATCCTATTACTTCTTATGAGAAACTGGGGCAGAAGATGCATTTTTTGCACTTGCACCTGGATTTCTTCCCGCCAAACTGTGGTACCATCAACAGTGAACATGGTGAGTGCTTCCATCAAGACATCACAGCGATGGAACAAAGATGAAAATCAAATTGCCTCCGTATTAGTCAATTATTGTTGGATGGTGAAAAGAAATGCTCCCGAAGCTGAAAACAAGCGA
Organism: Mastigoproctus giganteus; assembly: GCF_048544385.1. Lineage (NCBI taxonomy): Eukaryota > Metazoa > Arthropoda > Arachnida > Uropygi > Thelyphonidae > Mastigoproctus > Mastigoproctus giganteus. The sequence goes on along the minus strand of NC_143586.1, from coordinate 159,528,155 downwards.
AAGGCAAAAAAGGTCCCGTTTTTGTTACATGCTTGTTTAAAGTAGGTATGTTTATAGCTACATCTTTTTGCCATATAAATAAAAAAATACCTTGTATAAATATAAAAAACTACTTTTTTAAGAACAAGAGCCAATCTGCCATTTTAAGCATTATTTCCGCATTTAGCACCCCAAAATCTATAAAATAAACTTACTTTCATGCTCATAACAACATATGACCCAAAATTTGTTGTTCAATTTAATCAGTGATGCAGATTTAGGCAATGACCATACTGATGGATTATTAAAATTTTATGTTGATATAATTCTAATATGCATTTTAAAAATTAAAATGCATATTAGAATTTTAAGAATTTTCAAATTTTTTTTTGTAGTGGGATCAACAGTACATCCAATATTGGGTTAGTGCCCTAAAGTGCTTCCACTTTGATGCTATGTTTTTACAATAATTACTTATTCCTGCAAATTGTATTACTTATGATGCAACATGCAGCTATGTTTACTTATGAGTAGACATTGGATTATATGCACGAAAAAACAGGTCAAATATGCACCAGAATGCTAATACAGTTGATTCCTGTTATATGTGACACATCGGGACTAGTGCATTTTGACCCGATTAAGTGGCTGCCCCAATTATGCGAAGTTTCACGTAAATAGTTAAAAAAAAAAAAAAAAAAAAAAAAAATACTGTGGACCCCCAATTGGTTTACAATTGGTTCGCTCTACAATCAGAGGAGATGGGGGAACCCCTGATGCTGTCAGACAACTAACACACTGTACAATCAAATGACGGTACGATGGACTTGCCATAGTAAAGTACCGTTCACTATACGATATGTAGTAAGCGCTGGTCATTGTGATCACGCTGACGAACTGAATTAATTTTAATTCTATTAAACAGCGATTCTAATTAGCAAAAATAGGAGGAATATTATCCACAGGCTTTAAAGTAAAGATATATTAAGCACAAATTTACACTTTATTACCTTACCAATTAAAAAATTAAATGATATGTGAAAATCATAGGAATATACGTGAAAATCGGAAAAATATACGTGATAATCGGAATAATTAATATGTACGTACAAAATAGTTGACATTTCAGTTCACTGACATTTGTGAGTAGGGGTTAAAATTTAATAGAGTAAAAAAATAAGCAATCAATAACAAAGAACACTGCACACACAAATTGCAAGTAACACGATACACGTAAGTGAGAACGGAGTAACGAGTTACAAAGCTTTAAAAATAGGAATGAAGAGGAGCTGAAAATTAATTTTTTTATATGATTGAAGATTCCATGGAAGTGTAAGCACATTTCACCGTAATAACCCACAGAATTCCAGCTGTCTGTATTATTGCAAATTCAGTAAGATCGAGTTTACTATCCATTTATAATAGATTGCACTAACAGAAAAGCCCAATAAACAGGTGACTGCTAATTGGTTTATGGTTGTGACCTCCAGAAATTCGACCGAACCATGAGGTATGGTCGGAGACAATCTTAGGGTAATCTCCAGTATTACGGTCTCCTGCTCCGATTAAACAGCATGTTGTTCCAATTAAGCAAAGTAAACCCTGGCTATTTTCTCGATTGGGTTCTATTCTTTAAGATTTGTCCCAAATAAACAGCTGCCCCAATTAACCGGCGGCCCAAATAACTGGAATCCACTGTATATGTACTGCAATTTTTATATTTATTACAATTAATTGAACCACAATTTCTTTTTTATTCAACATGCTAAAGTAATAAAACTGTGTATGAAAAAAGTTTTAGCATATTTTTAAATATGCTAAAAATTATTCCAGGTGTAAATACCTTTCACACCTGGAATAATTTTTGTTACAATACACAGTAATATTGATCTACTTCTATAGAAGTAGATCAATATTACTGATCTGCTGTATTTAAAAATGTGAGCTTTTGAAGCCTCTACTTGAAGTTCATTTCCTTTCCCATTGATCAATTCATCTATTTTCCTTAAAGTGTGAAATCCTGAGTTCTTTTCTAAAACATTATTATATTTTCTTCTTATTTCTTCTGCTATGCCTCCTGGCATTCTTTAAATTTGCAATTCAACTTTTCCCATCTCTCCAGTTGTGTTGCTCAGTGAAAGTCCCCGCATTTCAAGTTTGGTTGTATAACTAGGTAACTAACCGACTGAAATGGGCCTGGATGAACAATAAATCTTTTTTAGCCAAAGAATCAAAGCTGTTGCTTTAGCATTACCAATAGCTGCTGAATGTGTTCTATCCAAGGAATCAACTAATTTTTTTATAGAATCAAAATTTTTAGCATAAAACAATGCTACTTGTGACCACATTCCACATCTTTCAACAGGATCAGGTGGGAGAGGAAGAGTAGGTAAGTTGCTATTCTCTAAAGCACTTTTGGCAAAATCTTTTTTATAATAGAAATTAGTTTAATTTCCCCAAAATTCTCCCATATTGCTTCTGTCAACCTATGTAAGCCATAGGATAAGCATGTCCAAATCTGACGTGGATCAGATTTGGATACAGAACTAGTAATGGAGAAGTGGCTTTTATCATATATGAAGCAGCGTCACTAACAAAAATGCAGACTCTTTCACTGTAGGTCAATTCTGGCCACAATAACTGCAAAGAATCATTACAAAATCTTTCTACTGTTGAGTAATTCACTTTTTCGAGGGTCTTACAAGCATCTAATTTCCACATATAAAATGTGCAGTATAGTGGCCACAAACATCTGTTGTTTTGTTAATGGACATTCAAATATAGTATTCTCTAATATCTTGACAAATTTTGCTAATAATGTCATCATAAGTAGTGTTAAGGTAATTCTTTCTCAAGATAGATTCATCTGGAATACTAGATGAATTATATTTATACAATATATTTATATTGTATAAATATAATTTTATATTTATTTGAAAAAATAAAATATAATTTTATTTTTTCAAAAATTGCTTGAAGATTCATTTGGTTAATTTATTGAACGGGATATTGCTGCTTACCAGGGCCAGACACAAATCCTTTGAAAGTCATTTTTCTCTTTTGAAGTACATGGCTTGGTTAAAAGTGACTGCTCTGGAAATTATTCCTTTGCTTGGCCATAATGTGCAAAGTCATTTTCACCTATCGGTCAATCTGGAATTTTTCGCTGCATGGAACGTTCTTTTTTCCGTTCTATACCGATGACATATCCTCAACAAACAGAAATAAATATATTTTCTTCCATATTCCGAAATAACAAGGACCCTGGTAATTGCTTCCCTTTAATGTAAGCCTACACTTTTTTTTTTTTTCCTAGCATATTCTTTCTTCCTTTCTAAAGCAATAAAAATATACATACATAACATCAACTTTATGTAAGGTTTGGATCTTAATGTTTCCCATGCTGATTTGAGAAATTTTCCCATGCTCAGTGAAATAATGCCTCATTCTAATTTTAATTGCAATACAGTGACTTGTTATATAATTCTGAGATAAAGTTAAGGAATATGCAGTGTTGCTTGTAATATTTGTGTTATGTGCATTTTGTATGCACTAACAACTATGGCCACAATATGCAATTGCATATAATCCAAACTCTATTTATGAGTATGGCATGGGTGGTGGTGATCTAGAATTCCAAAAATCCCCTAAAAATATGCCTTGATTGCCTTTAAAATATTGGGGGGGGGGGGTAAGAAACATTGTTGGTTTCAGAAATTTTTATATTTCTGATTTTTAGTTGGATAAAATTGATGGTGAGATTACTTTTGGGCCCTGTTTTCAATATTTATTACAGTTTGCCATTTTTAATTTGGTAACTATACTCTAACTTTAACACTGACATAAATGAATTGCACATCGAGTAAAGCTCTAATCAGTCAGCTACAACTGTATTGTTTTGCCACTGACTGTAGGAGCATTACTTGATGTTGTGTACTTGTTTTTTGGCATAAGTGAACAGAATATTATTACTGATTTGGTATCATGTTTTTTGTTATGACTTATTGCATTTCCTTTGTCTTATTAAAAAAACTTTTATTGTTTTAATATTAGAACTGTGTACTTTTTTTTCTTTTTTTTTTTATATTGAAATGATTAATTGTATTAATATATGAAATTTATTTTCTGCTGAAAATGGTAATTTAATAATGTCTCTTATCTTTACAGCTTCATACATCTAAATTATTATAGTCTAACAAATTTTGTGTAATTTGAAATTATATAGTCACTGCTTTAGTATTTAAATGCTTAAATTTTTTTTGTCTTCCCCTTTTTAGGGGTTTGTCAACTCCGGGTATGCTGTAAATGGTATAGCACACGTAAGTGTCTCCCTTTTTTTTAAATATCACAAATTTTTTTTTTTTTTTTTTTTGTTACTTTTATTTTTGTTAATTCCTTCTGTGTCTAAAAAGAAACAGGTATGTCAACTTTCATTTATTGCATAAAGGTAATATAAAACATTCCATCTGTTACACAACTTTTGGTGAGTACACTTCACTGCATGTGATTGGAGTAATTTAGATATTTAATAGACAACTAGTAATAACAGATGCCTCTGTACTACTACATAAAACTGCTTCATGTTTTGAAGTTCTGTAGTTCCTTCTTGTAAGGTAAACACATTAGTAGTACTTCTCCTAAACCTTATTCCATCTGCTTATGGTTAGCCTTTCTGATCAAGTCTCTTCAGTCATTCCTGCTTTGAACCAAATCTTCATTCACTCTGTTTTCCTTCATATCCTTCTTTGCTGTTCTCCCACCATGGATTTTTGGTCTTCCTCTTTTTCATGCCCCTCCACTCCAATAACATTATCTCCAGATCTTATTCACTGGCACTGTCTTGGCCAAACCATCAATCTATTTTCCTGCATTTTTTCCCTTTCAGTCAACTTCACATCCAGACTCCCTCTGATATATGTATTGCTCACTTTGTTCTTCCTTGTAACACCACTTGCTCATTTCAGTATTCTTGTCTCTGCTATATGTAACCTCTGCTCAAATTGTCTCTTTACTGTGATTAGTAGTCATGGCAAATGATACAAGAAAGCAAGCTTATATAGCATCAGCAAAAAAAAAAAAAAAAAAAAAGCAGCACAATTCACCCATCAGTTCTTGCAAAGAATTTGTCTAGTTCTCCATTGTCAAGACTGCTCCATACATTAGTACAGGTTTCACTGCTATCCTATCAAATCTTCCTTATAGTCCTGTTAATACTTGCCAGTCATACAGCACCCCATTTGCCTTCTTTCTTGATATGCCTTGCACCTATCTAATTAGCTGTACCACATCCTAAATACTGAAATTTATTCATCTGTGTTACATGACAATCCTCTGTTCTCAGCACAATCCTCCATACTCCTATTTGCACTGAAAAACACTCTTTGTACTTTTATGTTTGTCCTACTGATCTTTAAGCCATTGGACTCCAGAACCTTTTTCAAGTCCAACTTTATATTTAATCCCATTAAATATAATGGGATTAAATATCCACACACTCTGATTAGTATGATACTCATGTTATTTGAGCTTCTTGCCAGGTTGCTGAGGAAACCAGTTTTCTCTATTTAGCTCTATCCTCTAATCATTCCTCTCTTCCTCCCCCCCCCCACATTTTCACAGCTAACTCTTAATGTCTCCACGCTTCGATAGCCGCCAACTCTTCAGATTTACAACTGAAGGGTCAAATCAAGTCTTTCTTTTACTCGATTTCATCCTTCTTTGTTTCACCATCATAATGTAGATCAACAAAGAGTTTATTTTTCCTTTCACAAAAAAAAAAATAATAATAATAAAGCTACGTTAAAACTAGATTTCTTTTTTTTTTTTAAATTTTGTGAATTTCTGCTTATTTGAGATAATGAATTGACTGTTGGGTGTGCTGTAATAGTCTAGATTGCAAAATTTAAAATGCACAGTGATAGTTTTTCTCTGTATATGATGTTTCATCGGACCTGTATGGTATAAAGCTAATTAACAATGTCTTTTAGTAGGGTGTCCAAAAAATATGAAAGTAAGAAATACTATTCAAGGCTTAGACCTAAATGGATGTCAGATGAAGTAATGATGAGACTTATGGCAGAGAATTAAAATGCATGGGATGAGTATAAAGTATCAGGTGATATGGAATCCTATGGTAGCTATAAACTAGTCTGCAGTCAAGTTACACAGGAGGTTAAGCTAAAGCAGATTATGAGAGGCCTCTGGCAAAGAATGCCAAAAAAAGCTGCAAATGCTTCTTTACTCCTTAACAGTAAAAGGAAGGGGTAGAATCACATTGATCGACTTGATGTTGATTGTTTAACTCAGTGGTTTTCAACCGGGATGCCGCAACAACATACCAGGAGTGCCATGTAATTTGGGTTTAAGTTTTCTTAAACTTATTATTATTTTTTAATTTATATGTTTATTTCATTATAAAAAGGTGTAGAGTTTCTTTTTAATTTTGTGGTGATCTATAATTGATGTTTGCTAAGTACCTCTATATAAAGAATAAAATTATATACTGTATATATATATGATTTGTATTATGAAATGTAATTTTTATAATTATATTATTGTAACAACTATCATATAACATATTTTTTAATTACACACACACACACACACACACACAGAATTGGATCTAACAGGCAGAAAATTGAGTAGGAGTGCCGCAAAATAAAATAAATTACTTAGGGGTGCCGTTATTAAAAAAAAAAGGTTGAAACCACTGGTTTAACTGATGATAATGACCCTGCTCAGGTTGCTGACAGACTGAATAGATATTTTGCATCGCCATTCATCTATGAGGAGTTGTTCTTTAGGGAGGGGAATGCCAGAAGTTCATCAAATAACAGGGAGTGAAATGATTTTGTGATATCACTCCAGGGGCTCACATCTGGTGAGTATGGGCTTGGCACACCCAGGGTCCTTAGCTGGATATCATCATTCTTCTTTTTCTTGGTGATTCCCTTCTACTTCTCTCTCTCGGGGTAATTCAGAAATTTTTTTTTTTGGCTGGCAGCATAAGCCTCAGACTTCCTTGCACCATATGGCTAATAATAATAACTGAGAAGAAAATGCAAGAGAAATTGTTGAAGCTTAACATAAAAAAAAAAGGTGTCCAAGGTGGATGATATCTGTCCAATTATATTAAGAGAGCAGCAAAATTGATAAATAAACTGGTAGCCATAATTATGTAAGAATCTTTAGATTCGGCTGAGGTCCCTGTGGATTGGATATGTGCAGATGTGTCCCTAATTCACAAAGGGGAGTCAAGATGACATGAATAATTATAGACCTGTTAGCTTAACTTCTGTTTCATGTAAAATAATGGTTACTTGTTAAAGAAATAATGCAAAATAGTATAGCATGGATTTGTTAAGGGGCAGTCTTGTCTGACCAATCTGATTGGATACTGTGATGCAGTAACAAGGAACTGGATGCAAAAAATACTTTTGATATCATATAGAACGATAGTTCTGTTCCTAGAAACCCTCGTGCAATTTAAACAACAGCCCTATGGGGGAAAAATAGGGTTAGGTGTCGACCACCCACGATTGAACACACATTTGTAACCAAAACATTACCAAACACAATAAATAATCGTAATAAAATATGTAAGTATACGTAATAAAATACTTATGTATTTTATTATGACTATTACGTAATAAAATATTGCTAATGCTTTTGGTTCTATCGTAAGCAAACTTGCTTTTTTGTTTGATTTTCTATCCAAACAGATGACAGCCATTCGATCTCTTCCAATTCTTTGTGTCTTGATCTAATGGATTTTAATTACACTTTAAGTTGTTCCTGCTATGAAAGTTGTTTTTATTTTCTCTGCATTCATTCTAATTCTTGGTATTGCCTGTAGCACGTGCAATATCACATGGTCTTTCATTTTGCTCAAAGCATTTCATATTTTTTCTCTATTGACAAAGGCAGACTGGCCATAAGCCTTACCAGGGAAACCCCAGTGGGCCAGAGGCCGGTGTGGTTTTGACCATCAACTATAGTATGAGGCCACTACAAATTTTCCCGGGTAAGAATTTTTGACCCAGTTCGCCTCTGTTTATCGATATTGCTTTTCTTTTTCTCTCTGCATCTGTAGTGTCTTCACCATGATGCTTTCTTTTCACACCTTTTAAGTATTTAACTCATTTTTAGGGAATAAAGCACAATTACAAAATGAGGACGCACACTTGATACACATAAACAAAGCTGTGTGCGTGTAGCAACTGAATAAACAACACCATAAACAGAGATACACTATTAACACCTCACATTTTACTAAAGCACATTTCTGAGGGTTACTACCATAAAAACAATTTCTAGTTGTGTTTCTGCTAGTGGAATCTGTTATAAACTGGTAAACTCGATCTAATGGCATTTGCGATAATACCGATAGCTTGAATTGTGTTGGTTTTTACCTTATTATGGTGAAATGTGTTTCCCCTTCACTGATATAAAAAAATATAAATACATTTTCAGAATCTTCTCTTCATACCTATCATGTTGCGTTCAGTTGGGGGATTCCACATTCGACTGCCATTTCTTGTAAACACAAAGGCGAATCATGCATAAGCGAATTCAGTTCGTGTTATATATGATATCGTTTCCCTATTTATAAATCGTGTATGATTGAATTCATGTAGTGTAAACACGTGTTGTATACCAGGACTGATTGTACTTGGATTTTAAGAAAGCTTTCATATTGTTGCGCATAAAAGACTGCTGTACAAACTGGAGCAGTGTGGCATTAAGGGCAAGTTATTGCTATGGATAAAGGGATGATTGAATGGGAGAGGACAGAGTGATTATCAGTGTGCACTGCTCTTCTTGGACTAATTATATTTGTGGAATCACCCAGAGTTCCGTGCTGGGTCCATTGTTGTTTTCTATATTCATTAATGATTTTTATGAAGGTATATCAGGCTTAATGTCTAAATTAACAGATGACACAAAGGTTGGCAGGGTGGTCAGTGAAGTCAGTCAAGGCATGCTACCATAACAAGATGTAGAAGAATTAGGCAGATGGGCTGAAAAATGGCAATTGAAGTTCAACGTTGACTAGTGCAAGGTGCTGCATGTGGGTTGCAGTAATCCCAAATTAACATACCAACTATATGGTAGAACTCTGCTCAGGGTAGTGGAAATTGAAAAAGACTGGGTAATTGTGTAGTTGGATGTGAAGTTCTGAGTAGTGCAGGCAAGCTTCCTGAACAGCCCATGGGGTTTTGTTAATGATAGATATACAGAAACTTTGTTAGCAGGGCAGTGATTATCCTATTGTAAAAGGCAATAGTTTTGCCGCATCTTTAAGTACTGCATACAGATCTGGAGGCTTAATTTAGGAAGGATGTAGATCTGCTGGAACGGATGTGGAGAAGGGCAGCAAGACTGGGGAAGAAAATGAATTGGTCTTACTAAGAAAGGCTTCAGTACTGCAAATTGCAGCATCAGGATACAAGGTACCTCTGAGGTGATCTGATTGAGGTGTTTAAGGCTCTGAATGGATTGAGAAAACTTATTGCTGATGGCCTCTTCCTCTTGCTTAGACTATGGAGCATAAAATCAAATTGAAGGATGGTCGCAGGATAGATGTGCAGAGGTTTGCCTTTAGCCAGCCAGTGGGTGCTTCATTGTTGGAATCAAGTTCCGTTTGTTGTGAAGGTGGATAGTTTGATTAAATTCAAGGAAGAACTAGTCAAATTATTGGAGGGTTGGGCAGGTAATGTGGGAAAGGTTATTTTTTTTTCTGACTTTATTTATAAGCTTGCTGTCTTGCATCATATGCCATTACTAATATAGATATGATATTTCATTCTCAAGAAGTGGGAAACAAAGCATAAAAACAGCACAACACTTTCTTACTGCATTCTTAGAATCTACTGAAATTCAAGTCTAATGTTAACAAGTATCTTCTGTCTTTCCAACCTGCAACCCACAGTACTAAGTACTGTAGTTTCTGATACCTTTCGTGTTTGGGGTTTTCATAAAAAAAAATAAAATAAAATAAGCATAAAAATAAATGCAAAAGTAGATGTTGCATTTCATGGTGTCATGTGTCGAATGTTTATTTGCATTTTTTGTGATAGAGCACAATCTTCCTCCTCTAAGCTGTGTTGGTCATGCAGATGCATTTTTTCAGAAATATGTTACAGTATAGGGAAACAGCAAACATAGTTAAGGAAAGACTAAAACAGGCATTGTTTCATGAAGTTGTGTGGATAGGGAAAGAAGTGGTAATGATGGCTCTGGAAAATGGACCATTTTCAATTGCTAGTAATGATTCCAAGCTGTATCTGATTGTAGTGGTTTTTTTTTTTTTGGTTTTTTTTGTAATAAAAAAGAAAATAAGAATTGTCAAATTGAAAGCAGCCTGCTTTCAGCACCATCATCAGAAGGCAACTCTGCAGAGTACAGTATAGGGACATCAACTAGAAAGATATGTGATGCTGTTTTATATCCAACTTTCAGCATTTGAATCTACTTTTCATCTGCATCCACTCTTGTTCCATACTTAATGTCTTCCATTATCTTAATAAAAGAGTTAATATCCTTTTCATACTTTTTCTCTAGTGTTGTTTGCTACTCAAAAACCTTTTTTTACCCATTGATATTCTTATTTCTCTGCTGCCCTTTACTTCCATGATTAGGCTCCCCAAATTACTTACTTCATTAGGCTTCCCAAATACTTGCTTTCTCACCTGTTCTATTTTCTCTAATCTAATTATAGTATTTAAATCTCATCTTTCCCTTCTCACTCATAACTTTGTTTTCTTAATATTTATTCTTTGCAAAGATCATGGAGTGTCTGAAAAACTTGCCAGTGTTATGGTTGTGGAGAATCTAAAGGAAGAAGAGAATCTTGTTCTTTTGTACAGTGAAGTAGTACTTCATTGCAATATGTGACTATATGGTGCATAAATTCCCTCTAAAAATGATGTTATACATGCTGAGGTGGCATAAATTCTGTTGTTCATAATTTTTTTTTAGACACTATTTTGATCACTGTCTTTTTGGTATCACTGAGAACAATGAAATAGGTGATAAATGAAACAGAATGGATACCTATAGGTGTTCTGCAGTATCAGTTCTGTCAATTTCAGTGTCAGAAGATTATGAAAGAATTTTTTTTTTTTTTTTTTTTAAATGGTACTTGGGCCATGATGCACCACATCAGTGGGGGGAATGAACTGAGAAGTACAGAAGGAAACTAGAAATATAGCAAATTATCTTGAGTCATGGTTGGTATTTTAACAATTGCTCATAGCAGCCCTGAGTGTGAGAAAATATTCAGCCAGCCAAAAAGAAAAAAAAAAAAAATAAAATAAATATTGCAATTCAGATCTATTTTTAGTGAAATCTTTGAAATTCTTTTGACAGCCATGAATGAATACAATAACTTAGAGTGAGGGTGAGCACAGAATTGTTAATCAGAAAGGGGAAGAAAGAAAAGAAACTGAGTCTGCAAGAGCATCATCCTGTAAACTGTTCATGTCTAACATGCAATCCAAACAAAAAGCCATAAATAGAAAAATATTCAGTGTGGTAATGCTTGAGAGACTACATAGTGGTAAACAATCTTATGACTGCACCTTAAAATAAAATAAATGTGTTGGTTAATGAAATTAATTTCATGCCCAAAGTCTGGGTTAAAACACACACACGCGCACGCGCGCACACACACACACACACACACACACACATGTACGCACGCGGAAATGGGAGAAACACTTGGGGCCATCAGACAACTAACACATTTTACGCCCACCCACCTGCTTTTGTGTTTGAATGATACCTGCTGCTCTGATATTATAATAAAAAATGGAATTTTGGTAATTCCTTTTTTTTTTTTTTTTTTTTTTTTTCATTTAGGCTTCTAGATATTACATAGCTGTAAATAATATTCTCAGTGTCATAATGTAGAGTTTCTCCATATGTTTGCAATAACAGTATTTCCTCTTTTTGGAATGATGCCATGGAATGATGTCCTCTCTCAGTTTATAAAATAATAATCATTAATAAAAGAACATGAAATTTGTTAAAATCTAATAATATTAAAGGTTCATTTGTCAAACATATAAAAGATGAATAGGAGACGAGTACAGAGACAGGATGTCAAAATGGGTTGATGGATGTTGAACTGATCAGTAGTACCATTTTATGATCATTTTATATATACAGGAAAAAAAAAGTGTTAGTGTAGTTCTATCAGTGTCCCATCAAGGTTGATTTGTGTACTGATATTATCCAGAGAAGTGTTATAACTTCAAATATTTAACACAGAGCACAAGCTCTATGACATCATGAATACATTTGATAAATTGTACACTTAGTTTGGCAGCCAGCCAGCTGACTTTCTGTTGTGAATTACTGAGACCAAAGCTTATTTTCTTATGGAAACAAATTGGAATTTATAGATAGCAAGTTGCTATCTGAGCCTTTGAAGTTTAAGCTACATATTTAACTTTAATTTAAATATAATTGGAGAACTATTTTGCCTTCTAATGTTATCATTATTTGGAGAAATTACTTTTTGAACCAAATTGAAAAGAATCAATTTTCCAAAAACAGCAACAACAAAAAAAAAAAAAAAAAAAAGTTCCCAGTATTTCTCAATATCATTGAAGATAAAGAAATAGATATATTTTGCAGTTATTCTTTAATTTCATTTGATGTGTAACAGAAAATCTAGAGAAGTCCAGTCAGAAAAATCCTAGGTAAGCTAAATTTTGTTTGTAAACATACTGTACTGGTAAACAAATCTGGTGGCTGCATTTTAATTAAAAAAAAAAATAATAAAATGTATGTCATCAGTGAAATTTAATGTCTGGTATATGGACACTAAATCTTAGCTGCCTTATCCAAAAAATCTCCTGCTGTCCTCCTGCTTACTGTTATACAACCTTCAGCTTTCTGAAAATTAGCAGTTGATAGCTGCATGTTACAAATCCTGCCACTTCAACTTTTCATTAGAATATTCATTATAGGCAGCCCATGCTTAACACTGATAACTTTTTCCTGAAAAACAGAGTGCTGAGTTAGCGTCTATTCCCATAAGATAACTATCTATATTTGTAAGTTGTGGTCTGTGCCATAGGATATTTCCTAATCAATAATAAATAGTAGTGAAAAGATGCAAAAATGTCAGTCACAATATTTAATATACAAAAATTTGTACATATAAAATATTCTATATTACATATGTGTGTAATTATGTTGTAAGTAACTACATTACGTATCAAAATTAAACTTAAAATGCCAATTAAAATCATCAATTTTTTAATCTGATGGCCCTGGACTGTCTAGCTTTTGTATCTTTGGACTGAAAAATGTGTCAATTTTGAGTTGTACTTTATCCCTTTTCCTCTCGTACAAAATCATGTAGGGATTCGTTTCTTTCTTTAAATTTCTTATTACCTTGGAACTTCCGTGTCAGAGTCGTTCTCCTGGAAATAATTACACATTTCAATTAAGCTTTTAATAAGTCCTTTTTCAGTCAGTAATCAAGATCCTACAGTTCATCTGTAGGATCTTGATCATCTTCTCCCTCAATTGCACACCCTTGTTCTTTTGTCATTTCTCTGAGTTCTTCATTAGACAGCCATCCCTGTTGTTGTCAGTCATCTCTTGTACATCGCCATCATCAATTTTGTCCAATCCTGCTTCTTTTCCAAGCTCAGCAGTTTGCGCTTTAACATTTTCAACTGAATTATCAGATTCTTGGGAATCCTATATGCAAGCTTTCCTCCACGCTCCATTCATTGTTTTCTGAGTTACTTCATCCCAGGAACTTGAAATGTTGTAGATGGCAGTGTTAATGTGTAGAATTGTATTTCAAAACTCCTTTAGGCTTGGTACATTTTCTAAGCTATTAAAGCAGTGCTAAAGCTTGTAATAGCTTGAGAAAAGGTGCTCCTTATGTAGTAAGCTTTAAATGTGGCAATAACACCTGGGATGAATTTTTTTTATAATTGTTTTTACAGTTGATCTTGCCAGTCCTAAATTATTGCACACATCCACTTGTCCTTGACTGGAATCAATTTGCTTCAAAAAGTCTAATTTAATTTTCAAACTCAATCTTTTTCTTACCTTTGTAGTCTTCGTACCGCATCCGGACATTTGTTGCCTTTTCAGTCTTATCCGCAATATCAACTCTTCAAATATGTAACTGCATTGCATTATGATACAATGTTACAGTAAACTGTCTGTTGCTGACGATGTCCAACATTGTACTGAGTGATGGCACAAAAGGTGATATAGTTGTACACGTTGGCACTAATGACATTAAGAGTAGGAGACCGGCGGAATTACTTGACAAGTACAGGTCACTGATGAAAAAAAGCTGTGAATTAGGGTTGAAATTGAAAGTGTCTGCAATTCTGCCCAGACACGATAGGAGGGAGTATATGATGAGAGCCCTGTCAATCAATTCGGCCCTGGAAAGATTGTGCAGGGCTCAAGGGGTAGAATTTTTTTCAGCCTGGTCTGTACTTGTTAACAGGAGAGACTGCTTCTACAGGGATGGGATACACTTAAATAGAAAGGGTGCAAGAATGTTTGCTGATGCTATCGAGGCAATGTTAGGTGGGTCGGAAAACTGCTAGATTGGGGGAATACAAGGACTAATAGATTAACAGTAGCCACTGGCAGAGGTGAAAGTGATTCTTGCACTGCTTCTATTGGAATGAGCCGCAGCCTGGAAAATAAGATGCAGGATATTTCAGAGACTGCTGGGAATCATTGGGGTACAAGTAAACACATGGGTTGTGTTAGGGTAGCTAAGAAAAAGAACAGGTGCATGTATACTTGTGTGTACACCAATGCTAGGAGTTTAGTAAATAAATTTGATGAATTTGAGGTATTGCTCAAAACATCAAAGGCAGATATTGTGGGGATTTCAGAGACGTGGTGTCACACAGATATAAGAAATGCAGAACTGGAATTTGGGGAGTACAATGTCTACAGAAAGGATAGACAGGATAGGAAGGGAGGAGGGGTTATGCTATTAGTTAAAAAACACATAAAATCCAAGGAAGTGAAGCCAGTCGACATCGCTGGACAGTGCAGTGTCGAGTCAGTTTGGTGTGACATAAGCATTGGGAGATCAAAATTGAGAGTAGGAGTGTGCTATAGGCCTAATGACTCTGATGAGTATAATAAGAAACTGTTCGGAGAAATAGAGTGGGCCAGTAAATCAGAGAGTCTTATAATGGGGGATTTTAATTTCCCAGATATTGACTGGAATTTGGGGGCTGGTCACTCACACAGTAGCAAGGCTTTTGTGGATTTATTGGATGATTGTTTTCTACATCAGCATGTTCGGGAGGCAACTAGAGGGAGTAATACTCTTGATTTGATTATCAGTAGTGATTCTTCATGCATTAAGAATCTGCAGATAAATGAACCACTTGGTGGCAGTGATCACAGTGTGCTGAAGTGGGAGTTACTCAAAGAGGTAACTACCATTAGGGGTAAAGGGAAGGGGTATTGCTTTCGTAAAGGCGACTACAATGGACTGAGACAGTATTTAAATTCTATACAGTGGGATCAACTGATGATATTGCCAACAGCAAATTCAAAATGGGAAGCATTCAAAGAACTTATCGTGGAAGCTACTAGGCTTTACATACCAACTAAGAAATATTGTTCAAGGTTTAGGCCTAAATGGTTGTCAGATGAACTAATGAGGCATATGGCAGAGAAGAAAAATGCATGGGATACATACAAATTAACACGTGACACGGACGCCTATGATAGATACAAGTTGATCTGTAACCAAGTTACAAAGGAGGTTAGGCAGGCGAAGGCAGATTACGAGAGATCCTTGGCAAGGGATGCGAAGAAAAACAGCAAAGAGTTCTTTACTTATGTAAACTCTAGAAGGAAGGGGATGAATCAGATTGGTCCACTTGAGATCGATGGGTCAACTGTTGATGACCCTGCTCGGGTAGCTAACAAACTAAATGAATATTTTGCATCGACATTCACACATGAGGAGTTATTCAGCGAGGGGAATGCCAGAGGTGTATTCAACTCTAGCAGTAAGCTAGAGAATCTTGTAATAACTGAGAGCAAAGTGGAGGAGAAATTGTTGAAGATAAACACAAGAAAGGCACCTAGGGTGGATGGGATCTATCCAGTTATATTAAAGGAGGCAGCAAAGGAGGTAAGCAAACCCTTAGCCATAATTATGAGAGCTTCCTTGGACTCAGGGGAGGTACCCATTGACTGGAGATGTGCAAATGTGACCCCAATTCACAAAGGGGGATCAAAGGCTGACACAAGTAATTATAGACCTGTGAGTTTAACTTCTGTTACCGGAAAATTAATGGAGGCACTGGTGAAAGAAGCACTGCAGGATCATCTAGACAAGACTTCAGTTATAGCTAGGACACAGCATGGTTTTGTTAAGGGGAAGTCTTGCCTGACCAATTTGATTGGATACTATGATGCAGTCACAAAAGAACTGGATGCAGGGAATAACTTTGATATTATATACTTGGATCTTAGAAAGGCTTTTGATACTGTTGCACATGGAAGACTGCTGCACAAATTGGAGCAGTGTGGCATTGGAGGCAAGTTGCTGCTATGGATAAAGGGGTGGTTGAGGGGGAGAAGACAGAGAGTGGTAATCAATGGACACTGCTCATCGTGGACTAATGTTATTAGTGGAGTCCCTCAGGGTTCAGTATTGGGGCCTTTATTGTTTTCTGTATTTATAAATGATATTGATGATGGTATATCAGGCTTAATGTCCAAGTTTGCAGACGAAACGAAGGTTGGCAGGGTTGTCAAGGACACTACTGACACTATGCTGCTGCAACAGGATTTGGAAAGGTTGAGCAGATGGGCTTCGAGGTGGCAAATGAAGTTTAACATTGACAAATGTAAAGTACTACATATGGGAAACAGCAACCCCAGAGCAACGTATCAACTCTGTGGTACTACACTGACAGTGGTAGAGAATGAAAGGGACCTGGGGGTGGTGGTGCAGGCAGATATGAAGTTCTCTGAGCAGTGCAGACGAGCTGCAAGAGTAGCTCATGGTGTATTGTCAATGATATATAGGAATTTTTCTAGCAGGGATAAGGAGGTGATTATTCCCTTGTATAAGGCAATGGTCAGGCCACACCTAGAGTACTGTATACAGGCCTGGAGGCCTCATTTCAGGAAGGATGTAGAGCTGCTGGAACGAGTACAGAGAAGGGCAACTAGATTGGTGAATGGGACAAAGGGGTTCTCTTACGAAGAAAGGCTTAAGTTTTGCAAATTACAGTGTCTGGAAACTAGGCACCAGCAGGGTGATCTGATAGAGGTGTACAAAGCCTTGAATGGTTTGAGCATGCTCAATGCTGATGGGATTCTTCCTCTAGCTCAGAAAAATCACCTGAGAGGGCATAAATTCAAATTGAGGAAAGACAGATGTAGGATAGATGTGCGGAAATTTGCCTTTAGCCAGCGGGTGGTTGGTGGGTGGAACAGACTTCCATCCCTTGTCGTGGAAGTTGATAGCCTAAATAAGTTTAAGGCTCAGCTGGACAGGTATTTCGAACGAACAGAGGGGTGAAGTGGAAGTGGTTATTTTTATTTATTTATGTTGCTTTTTTTTTTTTTTTTTTTTTTGGCTGATGCTGCATAAGCTTGCTTTCTTGCATCAAATGCCTCTACTAATGCTAATGCTAATGACTAGACTTTGAATAAATGCATATAACGCAAATATTACAAGCAATACTGCATATTCCTTAACTCAACATTTTTTTCAAATGTTGATCTCGGAACTACGTAACAGGTCATTGGACTGCAATTAAATTAGGGTGGGACAAAATGTTACTGGGCATGGGAAAATTTCTCAAGTCGGTGTGGGAAACGTTTTAATGCTGTTTTTCTATTCATTCTCATGCTATCAACTACATCAGATGACATGTTTTCATTAAACATGTCAAATTTCCAATCTAAAAGAATTCAATTAAAAATTTCACCCATAAGCTGGTAAAAGAGCATTATAGTGAGAATCAGGTTATAATTTAAGAAGAGCATTATAGTGAGAATCAGGTTATAATTTAAGAAGAGCATTATAGTGAATCAGTGTAAAGTGAACCATGTTATAATGAGGGCCTACTATATAGTTCATATAATTTTCTCCATTGTTTGTTCATTTATTTAGTTTGTTTGTTTAAGATGGTAAGACAGTTTGCATCTTCAAAATGATAAAACCACATTTCCAACTTTCATTAATAATTTAATTGCTTTAAATTATTATTATTTTTTAATTTTTAGAATCATTCATTTCAAAATTTTCAGTTTCAAAATAAGTGTTAGTATCAATTAATATTTAGCTTTCTCAGGGTAATATCGTGATAGTCACTATTGTTGCAGTCAGACCCACCAAATATTTAAATTAGTTTTAAGATTGTTCTATATCAGGCTTATTGATTGGCCCTATTATTACTGTGAGAATTGAAATTAATGTTAAAAAAGAAGTATTAGGCAGCTTTAGGTGGTCTGACTACAGGAAACAAACTGGCGATTAGTTTTAGTGTTTCTTGAATATAATTAAGTGTCAGTTACTTTCAGCATGAAGCAGTAATGATATTAAAAAGTTCTTTTATGAAGAACAAGGCAGATAAATATGAATATTTATCTAAATAATAATCTCCCAATTTATACACACCGTACATTTCTGAGAAGTTGTTCAAAAGTGGAAAGTTTCTAACTGACCCATTTTTCTCTACATAAAATGTAATGCTTGTCAGAAATAAATATCCATGATTTCTTACAGTATGATTACATTCTTTATATAGTGCACACATTGCACTTTGTTTTATATATGGTACCACATGGGCAAAATAAATTATTTTGCTGATTCATCCCAGTCAAGTCATTTCAGAAAAGTAACTTGCGTCATTGAGTCACTTTGAAATAAGTCACCATTCAGAACAGTAGCAGTAGCCAGTGTATTTAGTCATTGAATGTCCATAAAATAGAAAGTGTAAATGAAGCTCTAAAAACTGCCATCAGGAGAAAAATTGGTATTGCTAAGAGTATACACCAAACCATAGCCATTATGTGGGCGCTGTCTAAAAAGTTCAACAACAAAGAGTTAATTTTTCCAAGTAAATCTGTAGAATGCTTGCATGGTTGTGGAACAGATTAGAATAAAGGCAGACGAGGAGAATTGTAATGTGATAATGTTGCAAGAACCTTATACCCATAACATAAGGGGATATCCCCTTACATATAAGATAATACAAAAGGAAGGTGACCCCCCCCCCCACGAACCACTTCGTGGTGCAAAACCCAAACATCACTGTTACAAGGATAGACCACCTCTGTTACGGCCTGGGCTGCGTGTGTGCATCTGATCACTCCCTTGGGTGGAGCTCGATGCCATTTCACTTTACTGCAGACCTGGAGATGATATTATACCAGCGACTAGATATCTCTAAACAGCTCAGCTGGAACTCCCAAACCAGAAGATTGTAATCTGTGCTGACTTAAACTGCTTCTCTCAGTTATAGCACAGCAATGTGAACAATCATCGTGGGACTCATAACGGCCAACGCATTGAGGAATTTTTGGTCAACTCAAACCCTATCGTCATCAATCTACCAAATAACCCTGCAACTTTCTCAAGCACCCTGTAGGAGGCCACCATTGATTATGCCCTCATCACTAGGTCAATAGCTGGCTACCTACTTAATTGGAAAGTTTGAGAGGCATGCAGAATCTCTTACCACAGGGTGATTAGGGTCATCTTTAGGAGAACCTCTTACCACAGGGTCATCTCACCTTTGAGATGAGACACTCCATTTTACACACCCCAATTCAAAGACAGCTTATGCATAGATAGGCTATTAATAAAGCAGACTGGGTGCTATTCTGTGAAGCACTGGTGGCCCACGCAAGCAGACCTCAACTGGAAAACCCAAGTCAGATAGCACCCGATCAGCATCAACGCAAAATCACAAACCTGATTATGGCCACATGTAACATAGAATTAGGAAAAATAACCCTATGCTGGGTGCTGTCCCTTGGTGGCTCCCAGAGTTGCAGACGCTTAGACATGAGGTCAATCATAAAAGGAAGACATTCCAGCGGGCCCCAAAGGACCTGGCCTGAGGCCGAATTCGAGGTGCTCCAGCAACAATATAGAAGAGTGCTAAATGAATACACTGCTCTCATTCAGAAGAGAAAGAAGAAATCTTGACAGGACCTTGTTTTCACAGCGGGCAGCATGGATCCCTAGGGGGTTGGGTCCACAAACTGACTACCAATAAACTCCACAGGGGGTGAAGTAATCGCAACAACTAAATTACTGGATGGCACAATGACAACAACCTGGCAAAGCACAATAAATAATATTCTTGACTCTATTTTCAAACAGATGGCCAACCTAACTACCCAGCTCCAAGTTCAGCTCTGTCATGAAAATGAAGCATACTCAACTCAACAGACTGAACCTCCCTTCACTCTGGAACTCTCTTGCAACTGCCAAGATTAGGAACCACAAGACGCCTGGACTGCTCTTACTAGAGTCTGAAATAATAAAGAAAGTAGTTGAATACATTCTAGAGCACATACCTGACGTAGCCGAGTGGTCAGGAGCGAGAGAGTGCATAGCACGCGTTCCTTGAGTGGACCAGGGTTCAAGCCTGTGACTACTAAATACAATAAATATTTGTATTGACGATTTATTGTAGACTCTACTGACTTGGTTGTTTGCCGGAGTATAAACAAAAAATTTATTTATTTTATGCTAAAACTGTTTAAACACTCGCTACACACCAGTGCTTCAGTTGGCAGGTTAGTTAGTTAGTTAGTTATTTGATTTTTAGGAGCATTAGCAACTAAGGCCATATTGCTCCGGGATATGCGGTGGTCATTCCCTGACCTTTCCGCATCCTCCGTATTTGGTGGTGACGGGCTCGAACCCCGGCCTAATCAAGAAGCGTGTGCTACGCACTGCTGCTCCTTCCCACCTGGCTACGGAGGCGCCCAGTTGGCAGGGTTGTTAATGGCAGTACACTGCTGCAACAGGATCTAGAAAAGTTGAGCAGATGGGCTGAGAGGTGGCAAATGATGTTTAACATTGACAAATGTAAGGTACTACATATGGGAAGCAGTAATCCCAGAGTAACGTATCAACTCTGTGGTACCACACTGACAGGCGTAGAGAATGAAAAGGACCTGGTGGTAATTGTGCAAGCAGATATGAAGTTTTCTGAGCAGTGCAGACTGTCTGCAAGAATAGCTCATGGTGTCTTGTCGATGATATACAGGAATTTTTCTAGCAGGGATAAGGAGGTGATTATCCCCTTGTATAAGGCAATGTACTGTATACAGGTCTGGAGGCCTCATTTTAAGAAGTATGTAGAGCTGTTGGAATGAGTACAGAGAAGGACAACAAGATTAGTGAATGGAACAAGGGTTGCTCTTACGAAGAAAGGCTTAAGTTTTGCAAATTACAGTGTCTGGAGACTAGGCACCTGCGAGGTGATCTGATTGAGGTGTGTAAAGCCTTGAATTGTTTGAGCATGCTCAATGCTGATGGGATTCCTCCTCTTGCTCAGAATAATCGCCTGAGAGGGCATAAATTCAAATTGAGGGAAGACAGTTGTAGGATAGATGTGCGGAAGTTTGCCTTTATCCAGCGGGTGGTTGATTGCTGGAACAAACTTCCATCTCTCGTAGAAGTTGATAGCTTAAATACATTCAAGGTAGAAATTGACAAACATTTGTAGCGAGTGGATGGGTGAAATAAGGTTTCGTTTTTTTTTTTTTTTTGCCGGATGATATATAAGTTTGCTTTCTTGCATCATGTGTCTATGCTAATGCTTTCCATCTGCCTGGAAAGAAGTCAATATATGCCTCGTCCTGAAAAACCCAAACAAGCCACAAGACCAACCAAATTCATATAGGCCAATAGCACTTCTCTCGGTTTTTAATAAACTTTCTGAGCACCTGTATAACAGAATAGTCACCCACTATAACAGTGCAGGCCTATAATCACCAAACTAATATGGATTTGAAGAGGGCTTCTCCACTGTGGATGTGCTGGAAAGCATCATCTCTGCTACAAGAAACTCCACCAAAACATATTTCCTGATGATTTCAATTGATTTTTCTGGGGCATTTGACTCACTTTGGTATCCAAGCATCCTCGACAGACTCCGTACAGCCAACCCTATGCAAAACCTTTACTGTTGAATCAAGGACTATCTCTCACACAAAAGAAGTATAACAGTTATAGCACCATACAGTTCGGTTTCCAGAGAAGTCCACAGAGGAATGGCAGAGTTCAGTCTTGGGGCCCGTCCTATAGAATATAGTTCTAGATGGCTTTCTGACCATGAACCTACAAGATGTTGCGGTGCTTCCATAGCCAGGTGGAAAGGAGTAGCACATGCTTCTTGATTAGACCGGGGTTCGAGCCCGTCACCACCAAATACGGAGGATGCGGAAAGGTCAAGGGAATGACCACCGCATATTCCCGGAGCAATATGGCCTTTGTTGCTAATGCTCCTTAAAACCAAATAACAAAACAAAGAAACAAGATGTTGCTTCCCAGGCTATGCAGATGGTATGGTCATTACCCTGGTGGCAGACTCCACACAACAATTAGAAAACATATTACAAACAGGGCTCTTATCACTCTGCAGGAATGGGCTGATCATAACCGCATACAGATTTCATCTGCAAAAACAAACTCCCTACTGCTGAAAGGGAATCTATCCCACAAGACCACCACAAATAAAGATACAGAACAGGAATATTAAACTGGCCTCAGAACTTAAATCTCCTTTTTTTTTTTTTTTTTTTTTTTCAGGCCCCAATCTTGTCTGGAAATTTTATGACGAGATTGGGACCTGAAAAAGGATGCCCTCTCTCTTTATATCGAGCTGTCTTTGTGCCCATTATCAGCTATGGATCTGGGGTGTGGTTTCATAAAGCTATTACGGCTGTAAATGGTTTGAAACTAGAAATAATGCAATGTGCCATCCTTACCATTACAAGGGCCTGTTTCACTTTCAGCACTCATGCTCTGCAGGTGATAGCTAGTGCACTTCCAATGGACTTGGAGGTTGTCAGATGTGGGTTACTGTACATTCTTTCCAAGGGGATATCCACCACATGTCTTGGATTTGCAACTGATCCTGCCAACAATACCAAGGCAGAGAAAAAGCAGCTGACACGACACTTAATGCAGACTTGTCATTGTCACTAAAAAATTCATCCCTGAAATTTCCAGAACCTACCCAGAGTCACCTTCGTGATTCTCCACTGGCCTGTACATCTCATTCCTACTTACTGGCCACAGATAAATCAAAGGAAAATTGTAGGTGCTGGGTATCATTGACAACACCTTTGCCATTGTGGCTCCCCTGTAAACTGGGACCGTCTTATGTAGGATTGTGAAATCTACGAGGATATAAGATGTACTCTACTCACAAGGATACACTATCTTCCAAAAAAACCTTGAGCACCAAGTACTCAAAAACAGAGAAGACTATATGGCCTTCGCCCAGGACCTGTTTGAGAGGCAGAAAACCCTGTCTAGGCCATAACCTTTTAACTATCGAATGACCACAGGATCTAAAAATCTAAACATCACTTGGACTTGACTCAAAATAAATAACCTGGACTTGACTCTTACCTACTAACCGGTGACCTACGCAGTGCTCCCTTTCACTGTCACTTTTGTTCCTCTTTCACCTAATGGAGACATCTCCATCTCACCTGAGGATACTGCTATCTGATCCTGCTCAGATAGCAAACAAACTGAATGAGTATTTTGCATCTACATTCACACGTGAGGAATTATTACAATTTGAAAATGGAAGAAGGTTATCAAATTGTAGCAGTGTGCTTAATGATTTTGTAATAACTGAGAGCAAAGTGGAGGAGAAATTGTTGAAGTTAAACATAAGAAAGGCACCTGGGGTGGATGGGATCTATCCAGTTATTTTAAAGGAGGCGGCAAAGCAACTAAGCAAACCCTTAGCCATAATTATGAGAGCATCCTTGGACTCAGGGGAGGTTCCCACGGACTGGAGATGTGCAAATGTGTCCCCAATTCACAAAGGTGGATCGAAGGGTGACACGAGTAATTACAGACCAGTTAGTTTAACTTCTGTTCCGGGTAAAATAATGGAGTTGCTGGTTAAAGATGCATTGCAGGATCATCTAGACAAGACTGCAGCAATAATTCAAACACAGCATGGGTTTGTTAAGGGAAAGTCTTGTCTGACAAATTTGATTGGTTATTATGATGTGGTCACAAAGGAACTGGATGCAAAAAGTAATTTTGATATCATATACTTGGATTTCAGGAAAGCTTTTGACACTGTTGCGCATGGAAGACTACTGTACAAATTGGAGCAGAACGGTATTAAGGGTAAGTTGCTACAATGGATAAAAGGATGGTTAAGTGGGAGAAGACAGAGGGTGGTAATCAATGGGTGCTGCTCTTCGTGGACTAATGTTATTAGTGGAGTCCCACAGGGTTCGGTGTTGGGTCCACTGTTGTTTTGTGTATTTATCAATGATATTGATGAAGGTATATCAGGCTTAATGTCGAAGTTTGCAGATGACACAAAGGTTGGCAGAGTTGTTAATGACAGTAATGGCAGTGTGCTACTGCAACAGGATCTAGATAATTTGGGCAGATGGGCTAAGAAGTGGCAACTGAAGTTCAACCTTGACAAATGCAAAGTACTGCATATGGGTAGAAGTAACCCCAGAGAAACGTACCAACTGTGTGGTACTACACTTAAGGTGGTAGAAAATGAAAAAGACCTGGGAGTAATTGTGCAGTCAGATATGAAGTTTTCTGAGCAGTGCAGACAGGCTGCTAGGGCGTGTCATGGGGTTTTGTCAATGATATATAGGAATTTTGCTAGCAGGGAAAAGGAGGTGATTGTCCCTCTGTATAAGGCAATGGTCAGGCCACGCCTTGAGTACTGCGTACAGGTCTGGAGGCCTCATTTTAGGAAGGATGTAGATTTGCTTGAGCGTGTACAGAGAAGAGCAACACGATTGGTGAGGGGAATGAAGGGATTCTCTTACCAAGAGAGGCTTAAGTTCTGCAAATTGCAGTGGCTGGAGACTAGGCACCTGCGCGGTGATCTGATTGAGGTCTATAAGGCCTTGAATGGGTTGAGCACGCTGAATTCTGATGGGATCCTTCCACTTGTTCAGATTACCAACCTACGGGGACATAAGTTCAAATTAAGAAAGGACAGATGTAGTATAGATGTGCGGAAATTTGCCTTTAGCCAGCGGGTGGTTAATTGCTGGAACAAACTTCCATCTGTCGTTGTGGAAGTTGATAGGTTAAATAAATTTAAGGAGGAACTGGACAGGCATTTGGAGGGAATGGTGTGATTTTTTTTTTTTTTTTTTGGCTGATGCTGCATAAGCTCCTACACTTGCTTTCTTGCATCATGTGCCACTACTACTACTACTTTCGCCGTTGTCCTCAAGGCTTATCCTAGCTCTCTTTTCTCCCTTCAACTATATCCTCACTTTCCTTCTCTCTCTCTCTCTCTCTCTCTCTCTCTCTCTCTCGACGTGGGCACCTGTACGTGGTGAGGGGATCACCCAGTGACGCTGCTGGACTTCCAAACTAGCATCACTGGGATCCAACGCCCACAGCCCAGGTTCCAGGGTTACATCAATGGAATCCGGCGTGTTTGCCGTGCGCTGCGACCCGTGGAAATTCAGAAAGGGGGATCCTGGTGGTTGAGGGGCCCAGCTTCAATACACCAGTTTGGCCCCTGCTTCGACAAGACGGGAGGTCCTGGAAGGCCCGGCTAGGATCAATCGTCTAGTAGGCTCGCCTGCGAGGGTCAACCGTGTCAATGCCATGCCCCTACCCTCACGGTCCGAGCGACAGGATTCAGGCTGGCGGCAGTGCGGGTATGGTGTCTGGGTAGCCCTGGCGTCCCACTCCCGAGCGCATTTATTGCTTGCCGGGTAGTGGGCATCCCTTTGGGCTCCATGGTGGGTGGGGAGCCCGGGCACTGAACCAAATAAAATTTCTATGAATCCTGATAAACTTATTTCTTCAGGGGCCCCAACCCGGTCCCTATCTGAAAACAACGACACAGATATAGATAGCATTATTGCTAAAAAGAGGCAGCGAACGGAATTACCATCAGGGCCTGTCCCAAGGT
The DNA here is from genome assembly GCF_048544385.1 of Mastigoproctus giganteus. NCBI lineage: Eukaryota > Metazoa > Arthropoda > Arachnida > Uropygi > Thelyphonidae > Mastigoproctus > Mastigoproctus giganteus. The sequence goes on along the minus strand of NC_143586.1, from coordinate 159,502,011 downwards.
TCTTAATTATGCATTCTACCAATGAAACACCGATTGGTAAAATGTCGCCCTCTTTTATTCAAAAAGGGTTAGACGGGTTAGCAGGTACACTCAAATCAGTTAAGAGGCTTCGTTCTGGAGACCTTTTAATTGAAAGTAAAAATGACAGGCAATCTGAACATCTACTCCGAACAACATCAATCGGAGGAATCCCTATAACAGTGACACCACACAGAACCCTCAATTCATCGAAAGGTGTCATTTCGGAGTGGGACCTTCTCGACGTAACCGAGGAGGAAATCTGCTCCGAATTAAAACCACAGGGAGTTATTGCCGTCAAGAGAATTACTGCGCGAAGGGATGGGAAAATTATTAAAACCAGGAGCGTTATCCTGACTTTTAACTCTCCTAAACCTCCTGACAAGATTAAAGCTGGATACATCAATTGTTCAGTGCGTCCATACGTTCAGAACCCTTTACGGTGTTTTAAATGCCAGAAGTATGGCCTGCCGTGGAGTCCTTGCATGCGCTCGATGCGGTGCAAAGGACCACGAAACAACAGCATGTTCAGCCGCAAAACCCACCTGTATTAACTGTGAAGGCGAACACCTGGCCTACTCACGAGCATGCCAGAGGTGGAAAGAAGAAAAAGAAATTCAACGGCTGAAGGCAGAGCTAAACATACCATACCAGGAGGCAAGGAAATCAGTGAAACCCCTGAATATCAACAGACCTACCTACGCCCAGAAGGTAGCAGGGAGATGTTCCGTCGGAACTCAGACAGACATGACCATTCCTCCAAAGGAGTCTTTCACTCCCATCGCGTGTTATCTCTTAAGTTCTCAAAAACCTGCACAGAAGGACCAATCAGCTGCCACTCCTATATCGGTACCTCCTAATGCTCCACAAGTAACAAAGGTAATTATGAAAGAAAAGAATAAGAAAGGGGAAGTCTCCCCTACTACCCAAGTAAACATGGATGTCGAGCAGAAGGAGGTACCCGAAGATTCAGTCTTGGAACTCTCTGCGGAGGAAGAAATGGACACGGGACAGTGTCCATTCTTCCCCAAAAGAGATAAACCCAAGACTGATAAAAGTAAGCCCTCAGCACCTCGGAAGCCGCCTGATGGACCCACCAAGCCAAAATAATGGCTAAATTTCTACAGTGGAATTGTCGTGGATTCCGGCGAAATATTGATGACATCAAGGCTCTTCTGCAAAAGCACGAGCCAGTTTGCTCGAGCCAGGAGACTTAGCTAAAGGCAAATGATGATCCCACAATGCATAACACCACAATTTTTCGTAAGGATAGAATTGCGGATGGTCCTGCTCATGGAGGAGTGGCTATCCTTGTGGGAAACCAGACCCCAGTTCAGCCTTGCTAATTACAACTAGCATAGAAGCTGTTGCAATTCGCCTTACAGTGGGATTTTTATTAACGGTCTGCTCTATTTATTTGCCACCTGGGACTGACATCTCCCAGGAAGACCTTGATGATCTTGTAACGCAGTTGCCTCCCCTTTCTTACTTTTCGGGGATTTTAATGGACATAACACCCTGTGGGGTAGTGCTAACATCAACGGAAGGGGACGAGTCATAGAGCGTATGCTCAATGACAATGACCTTTCCCTTCTAAATACTGGAACAAACACCTTCTTCCACATGCCTACCCGTACTTTTTCTGCCATTGATCTCTCTATCTGCTCCCCTTCTCTACTCACTTGGGAAGTGGAGGAGAATCCATATGGAAGTGATCACTTCCCTGTGATAACCTCGTTACACAGTGGGAGACCATGTCTTCCCTTCAGGTTACCACGGTGGAAGATTGATCAGGCTGACTGGACTGCCTTCCAACATCAGGCAAATTTTGATCTTAGCACAGTCAGTCAAGAGCCTATCAATGATGCAGTTAAGTACATCACAGAAAATATTGTCCAAGCAGCTGCGAATGCTGTTCCAAAAACATCTGCCCGGTTTCCACCATTTCCCAAACCTTGGTGGAATTCACAATGCACAGCAGCAAAAAAGGCTCAAAACAAAGCGTGGGGGATATTCCGCCGATATCCTACCACGACCAACCTTATAGCCTTTAAATGTGCACGAGCTAAAGCACGATATATCCGCCGTCAGAGTCAAAAGGAATCGTGGATCCGTTTTACATCATCTATTAACCAGTCTACCAACTCTAAGGTAGTCTGGGATAAAATCCGGAAAATGAAGGGAAAATATACATCCCACCCTTCTTCAATCCTAGATTATAATGGATGCGCTATAGCAGATCCAACTGCAATAGCCAATTCTCTTGGGGAAACATTCTCTAACATCTCTGCAACATCTTTGTATTCCCCAGAGTTCCTGGTCCTGAAATATAAAATCGAAAAACAGGCACTTAACTTTAAATCTAAGAGCATTTATCCCTACAACGGGGATTTCACTATTCAGGAACTGAAAAGAGCCCTTGCTCTTTCCAAAGCAAGTGCCATTGGACCAGATGGCATCCATTATGAAATGATTAAACATCTTTCACCAAAATCTATGGATTGTCTGCTCCTTCTGTATAACAGAATCTTTACTGAAGGGCAGTTTCCGGACTCCTGGTGAAAGGCAATCGTTCTTGCCTTTCCTAAGCCAGGAAAGGATCCAAAAGTCACCACCAATTATCGCTCTGACTAGCTGTCTGTGCAAAATCCTGGCGAGAATGGTTAATTCTCGTTTAATATGGTATCTCGAATCAAATGACCTTCTCTCCAATATCCAGTGCGGCTTCCGAAGGAACCGGTCCACTTTGGACCATCTTATCAGATTGGAAGCATCCATCCGGGATGCTTTCCTAAAACGCGAACACTTGGTGTCGGTGTTCTTTGACATGGAAAAAGTGTATGACACAACTTGGAGATTTGGCATTTTAAAAAATTTACATAGCCTAGGCCTTAGAGGGCATCTCCCCTTTTTTATTCAAAACTTTTTAGCCAATCGATCGTTCCAAGTTCGTGTGGGATCCTCACTCTCTCGCTCCTTTAGCCAAGAGGAGGGAGTACCACAAGGATCAGTATTAAGCGTCACGCTTTTTTGCCATCAAAATAAATTCCATCACAGAACAACTTCCTCCAACTGTAAACAGTGCCCTCTATGTTGATGACTTTAGCATATTTTGTCAGTCATGCAACATGAGGGTTATTGAAAGACAACTGCAGAAAGCTATTGATCGCCTCAACTCCTGGGCTCTTGCTAATGGCTTCAGGTTCTCGCTGGAGAAGACCGTTTGCGTACACTTTTGTTGTAAGCGTAATCTTCATCCTGAACCTGAATTAAAGCTCGGACAAAATGCAATTCCGGTAGCAGCGGACATAAAATTCTTGGGACTCGTATTCGATAAAAAGCTGACCTTTCTGGAACATATCCATCAACTCCGCACAAAGTACACAAGAGGGCTGAATATTCTGCACTCTCTTTCCTCAACATCTTGGGGTGCGGATCGATGCACCCTGCTACGCATCTATCGTGCACTTGTACGATCCAGACTAGATTATGGGTCCCTGGTATACAATTCGGCCAGAGACATGTACTTCGATGGCCGGATCCTGTCCATCATCAGGCTCTCCGTATCGCTATTGGAGCATTTCGAACATCTCCTGTCCAGAGCTTATACGTCCAAGCAAACGAACCACCGTTATCACTTCGACGTAAGCAGTTGTCCTTAAAGTACGCCTTAAAACTGAAATCCCTGCCAGACCATCCTACGTGGCCATTCGTTTTTGAGCCACGATGGGAAAATCTGTACAACACCCGTAAGACTGCTAATCGTCCTTTTGGTATCCATCTCCAAGAGCTACTCAATGAACTTAATATTAAGGTAGACAAGGTTGCCCAAACACCAAAGCAACCCCTTCCACCCTGGCATGCTCATGTTCCAACATGTGACTTCTCCCTTAGAAATTGGGGAAAATCGGACACTCCATCATCTGTCTACCTGCAGCTTTATTCAGCACACCGAGCTGAACATTCTGACTTCGCGCCAGTTTACACAGACGGTTCGAAGTCGGAATCATATGTGGGATCTGCCGCTGTCTTTACAGACAGCACTACATCGGAGCAGATTCCTTCTGAATGTAGCATATTTACTGCAGAGCTGCACGCTATTGAGTTAGCCTTGGATCACATTAGTAAATGCCAATACCAACGGTTCATTGTATACTCTGATTCTCTAAGTGTTTTACAGGCCTTAATAACTGTGAGATATAATTCTCATCCAGTTCTGTCTAGCATTCAGCAGAAGATTCACTTCCTCCGTGAACGTGAATATGATATCCGCTTCTGCTGGATTCCTAGCCATGTTGGGATTAGTGGAAATGATTTGGCTGACACCGCAGCCAAATCAGCAGTTCGCAGTAATAATCGCTGCCTGTTAGTCCCCTATACAGACTACAGGCAAATAATACACGAGAAAATACACTCCCAATGGCAGGATTCGTGGAATAGACAGACTGCGAATAAATTATATCATATAAAGCCTGTAATTGAACCGTGGCAGTCTAGTCTGCGCAGTAATCGTAAGGAGGAAGTTGTTCTTGCCCGGACCCGCATAGGACATAGTCATTTGACTCATTCATTTTTGCTGAGGGCTGATGACCCTCCTATGTGTGAGTCCTGTGGCACAGTTTTATCCATGAGACACATTTTAATTGATTGCCCAGATTTTAGCAATATCATTTTACCGCTTTTAATCATCTGACTGAGCCGTATACACTCAGTCAGATTTTATCCGACAATGACAATGTGTCTGCTGTTTTTAGCCTTTTAAAATCAATAAATATTTTTGCTCGTATATAAAATTTACATTTTTCTTTTATATATTTGTTATACCTTTGGACATAGTGACCTAACTATTTAGGTCACTGAAAGTTTAAACTTTTTTTTATAAATGACATGGTCTTGGCGCATTATAGCCTTAGTAGCTAATGTGCCAATAAAACCAAAACCAAAACAATCTCTCTTTTATGCTAAAAACATTTTTACTGGCATTATTTGGAGAAAAGTGTGACGTTACCTAGAAATCGCCACGAAACCAATGTGCATGCGATGTACTTGTTGCTGCAGTGACGCAACAAGTACAACACATGCGCCCAAGAAAACTCAGTTGTATGCAACAAGTGCAGTGACGCAACAAGTTGCAGTGACACGACAAGTACAATTGAGCAGTGATGTGCTACGTTATACCGTTATATCAACATAATGATTAATACGCGAGTGACTGCCCCAAAATCTACAGCCCAGTGTTCGAAGGAATGTTGTGAAAGAAAGAAAGGGAAGTTGGACAGAAATGTGAATCCAAATGAAATTCAACGAGAGTGTTTCGTTATGCCTGGGAGTTCTCAAACTGTACCAAAAAACTCAACCTGAAACGGAAGAAAAGGAAATTAGAAATTCAGACTATTCAAAATAATAATTAAATTCAACCACAGAGTTCTACTATGCCTGTTACTCATCAGGAATCTAAAACTCCAGCAGAATGAATGAAGGAATATCGTGCACGAAAAAAAGCAAAATTAGAAATGACTAATAATGAGATTCCTGATTACATCCCTAGTGTCTACAGGCACTGACAGTAGACTTTTGTACAAGAGTTTGAAAAACTAGTGTATAAAAACCCCATTTGGATTTAGTTGTAATGTTTGTGATCATTTATAGTTTCAATTAGATTTGAAACCATTTCCAACAACATCATATGAGTTACTTCAAAATGAATTTCATTTACAAGAAGTGAGTACTTTCATGACATGTAATACATGTCATACTTAATTAAAAGAGGGACAGATACAAAAGATGGCCACGTCAAATGGATTTATATATTCAAACTATCCTACTCATTTGCCTCCACTGGATGTTGTAACAGAGCATTTGATATCACCACGATTACCCTTTATGAACATGGACAATATGGGATCATTGGATAAGTAATAAATGTACCAGTTAACGTAAATATGGTGGCTCATCAATTACCTAGAGCAGTGGTTCTTAACCTTTTTCTACTTACGTAGCTCTTGTCAAATTTAACATCAATTGTGTACTCCATTATAAAATATCTTTATTTACTTATTTGTACAATATTTTAGTAATCTTAAATATTTAACAAGCATAAATAATGTATACAAATAGAAAAAATAAAACCAGAAGTTTAATGTGAGCATTGTTGCTGTTTGTTCATTGTTAAAATGGTGAACTGGGGAACCGGCTTCGATAAAGAAATACACATATCATGTTTTATTATTATTATTATTATTATTATTATTAGCCATATGGTGCAAGGAAGCCTGAGGCTTATGCTGCACCAGCAAAAAAAAAATTCAGAATTACCCTGAGAGAGTGAGAGAGACAAAAAACAAGAGTCAGAAGTAGAAGGGAATCACCAAGAAAGAGAAGAATGATATCCAGCTCAGGACCCTGGGTGTGCCAAGCCCATACTCACCAGATGTGAGCCCCTGATGGTACTTCAACAGGCTAATGGGAGCTTTTGTCAACTACAGATATTTGTTTATATCAAGATTAAGGCAGAAGCAAATAGATTGTAGAATTATTAAAATTTGTAATTCATACACAGTAACAATTTGTGAATTTCCGTGATGGAACACCCACATCGCTTGATAGTAAATTTGTCACTTTTTTCAATAAATATTATACAAATTTGTGTCTAAAAATTTTCAGTTTCAACAAACTTTATAAATTCAGTTTTTGCAATAAATAATTAAGCATGCATATGCACTTTTCTCTTGATTTCATAATTTACTACATAGGGAATTCTGATTAAAAAAAAAAAAAAGACATGACCATAATTGTGTGGGTGGGCCTGCATTTCAAGATGGCAAACTCGCGAATGTGCAAGTGAGTAAGTGAGACCCAAGTGAGTTTTTCTATATATATATATATATGGGCTGTCATATTAAATTATGAGTTTAGACCGGAAGTTTCGGTTGATAGATAAAAATAAAAAAGTAAGGTATGACAGATGCACCAAAAGGCGCAAAGTAGCAGTAAGGTTGCAAAAGTATATGTAAGAAGGATTTAATTAGAAGTCTAATAAATTTTGAAGTAGGTGCAGAGATGACAGTGAAAAATACACAAGGTGCCAAAAACTAGAAGGGTGAGGATAGCAGGAATAAGTATTGTAAATTTGTAGAAAGAAAGAATGTGAATATCCTATTAATAGCCATATGGTACATTATGATGAATTAACAGAATTATAGACTGAATTGCAAAACCAATTAGATGTGAGGGAACTGTAGAGTAAATACAAAATGGTTAAACAAAAAAGTAAATTAGCAGTCATCAGAAATCGGTCAGAAAATTTAGTTATAATTCGAAAAAGGGGTGTAGCAAAAATGAAAAAATTCCGTTTATAGAAAGATTTTTTTTTTTTTGAATGATTGAAAAATAATTTCGTATAAAATATTCGCTCAGCATCACTGTATTATATATTTAAAAAACACCAACACATAAAAAAATAAAACAAAAAGTTTTACAGGGGAAACATTTCATTTATATGGTTATTTATTTCAGCTATTTATACTGTATATTTTACACTTTAAATTACTTTATTTCGAAACTTTCTAGTTTTCAATTTTTATAAATTTTAAGTAGACGAATCCGTGACTTCTTTGGTCAAAATTACAACAAAACTGAACTCACTAAATTTAGAACGGCCCTGGCCAAACCAAGTATTGTTAACTACATACAATTAAATGGATAGTTCTTGATTGCATTATGAATTCTTATAAAAAATGGACATCTTAATATCCTCCTTACCTGACTATTTTCTGATATCAGATCATTGATATCTTTATTTATTTATTTATTTTTTTTTGGAGCACCCGCCACATAATTTTCAAAAACTACTCTCACATCGACTCTCGTGCCTTCCACAAGAAGCTTATTTTGTTTCTTTGTTTTTAATGAGACTAGTGTCAAATCCTGCTTTGCACATATAAGTTGTCATTAATGGAATTAATAGCTCCTCTGATAAACAGTTATTGTTTCTTGAAAAATCGTGCACTGGCTTACGATGGAGAGGATAGGCAGAAATTAAAACATTGAATTTTAAAGTTCTCAACAATTATTTGTTGTAAAAACATAAGTGAAATAATTTAAATATATTTCATATTGTTAAATACTTAGTGATATTTGTAAGGGATGAAATATTTTTTTTTGTTTATTACAAGAAATATTGTATTTTATATATGTTTACATATCAAGACTAGCATACCCCTTGAAAGACTTTCATATACCCCAGGTAAAGAACCACTGACCCAGAGAATTAATGACGATTATGCCATTAATGTACATATAAAATGAAGACTCATAGTTACAAGGATGTGTGTAGGAGAAAATAGTGAAAATACAGTTACGGTATTGGATAAATTCACCTTTGTATAAATTCTACAGCATAAAAGTGACGATTTCTTGGGACAAATGATGATAGTGAACAGGAACATTCAGATGAAATTGTGGAACCTGTCAACAATGATAATGAACTATTGTTAATTCAACAAACATTATTTTGGTCTGAAGATTTATGTATAGCACCGGGTCAGAAATCATCTCCAACAAGTTTCATATTTGATTTACATGCAGAAGAACTTTCTTTTCCAACTATATATTTGGGACCTGCACAAAAATTTAAAAATAGTTGTCGTGGAGTAACTCCCCAACATTTGCTATGTATGGCAATGAAAATTATGCGAGTGCATACCACAGAAAATTTGCAAATTGCATTTAAATCAGTAGGAATAACAGCTAACATTACTCATTCTATATTGGAATTGAAAGAATTTATAAACCAGTCATTAGAGATTGCTCCAGAATTATGGCATTCACTACATTTTCATGAATTAGTACAAGTTGTTTGACAGTCCAATAGTATCTTTCCAAAATTCTTACAAAAATAGGCAATGGAGAAGCGTTATTATCAGGTGAACTTAAATTTATAGAATCAAGATTTATTACCAAAGAAGATGCTACTAATTTATGTCTGCAAGGGATTCAAAATAAAATTCATAAAATGTCAGTGACTGAAACTGCAGGACTTCCATATATTCTACCATTATTGAAAGGAAAACTGTATGTGATTACTACAAATATAGATATGGTCGCTGGATTAGTAAATGGTGCAATCAGTACTTTAGTATATTTCTAATTTGAGGACAACGAAACAGTTAAACGAGTATGGATGAAATTTCCTGGGTCAAAAATAGGACATAACCTTCAATCTCGTTATAAACAATATGTGAAAGATAACATTTACCTAGTCAATCTGTACCTATTATAAAACGGTTAACTATGATTCCATTCAAGAACAATAGGAAATTAACATGTAGACTTACACAATTTCCTTTAGTATGCACTTGTGTTTTGACTATATATAAATCTCAAGGAGGGACCTTTCACAAAGTTGTATATAATTAGAAATTATATACAACTATGAGTTGTATATAATTATATACAACCAGTTATGAGAAAGATCAGCAACTTGTATACCTGGCGTTACCTTGAGTGACCTCATTTCAAGGTTTACATATTACAAATCCCCACGACGATTTCACCATGGCAAAGCTAATATAGAACTTCGTACTGAATTAGATCACTTGAAAAATAATAAGCTACCTTCTCTACAGGATGAACTGCAAGATTTCGTACAAAGTGGTATATCTATATCATCAACGAACGTACAAAGTTTACGGGCCCATGTTCAAGATATTGAAACAGACACAATCTTATACCGATCCACAAAATTGATATTATATATAAGTGAAACATGGTTGGATAATGATGAACATATATTACTTAAACCGTTCCAATGTGTGACTCAATTTAAAAGGTTGGATGTTCGTAGTGGTGGTTTTGTGATATATCAATGTGAAGGTTCAACTATCATCAGTATACCACATATCTTTGCACAACATAATAGCAGCAATGTCACAGCAGTATCAGATGAAATTGGAGACATTTGTGGATCTTTGTGCAAATTCAATAGTGAATCTATTTTCATTGTTGCCATATACATCATTCCAGGTATGTCATTAGATAAAATTCATAAATTTTTGAATTATATCTAATGACATATTCCATTGAAGGTGCAAAATTATTGGAAGAGCCACTGGATCATATACCTATGGTTCTCGCTGGTGATTTCAATCCAGAATTAAATTCTGAGGCTGGAAAGAAGTTTTTGTAAATTTATGAAAGATGTCTTCAATTAGATATCAAGTCAAATACTTTAGTAAATACTACACGTAATGGAATGACAATCGATGGAGTATTCAGTCGGGAATTAAAATCAATCAAAATTATATATCTTATTTCACTTACCATAGAACAATAATTTTAGTGTTATTATAATATATTTTATACGAATTATTTCATTGTACACTAGTACAATAAAATATTCCATTCATTGTACTGAAATTATTTTTTCAATAAAAATAATGCAACAATACTTTTTTTTATTTATTTTACTGTACCAGTTTCATAATGAGTTCTTACAGAAAAGACCTTTTTAACAGCTGCTGCTGTGACATTATCAGTGACACTGTCAGTCTCAGAGTAGAGCAGTAGCAACTCATTATGTACCTGGTACATATATATATATTTTTTTATTATTATTATTTTTTTGTGATCTCTATTGTGAGGCTTAGGCAACCTTGGTGGAGACGGCAGTGATTTTGGGACTACCTGGCTACCTCCCAGAGGTTAGTGCTGGGCAACATGGAGTCCCCTCAGGAGGCCCCCCGGCAAAAAGCCAGATGACAACACAACTACACTTCGTTAAATAACACACTACTCACACTTCTGGCTTTCACAGATACTGTTTTACCACACAGAGTATATAGTGCAGCTGTGGGAAACCAACATAAGCACCCCAACCCAAACACTGTGCCACTATGTAGTGCCAGAATGCAAATCTAACCTCCTCATGTAATTATTCAGCTTGTCCAAGAGAGATAACAAGTAGCTTAATGCAAATAAAATAAATGTGAGGTACCTGTGCATGTGTGTGTGTGCTAGGAGATTTCCAACTTCTTATAGGATGAACCTTTTTGTGGTCTGAAAACTTGCACATAAGCCTGATATACCTTAATCGGTATCATTAATAAAATACAGAAAACAACAATTGCCCCAACACTGAACCTTGGGAGACTCCACTAATAATATTAGTTCACAAAGAATAGTGTCCATCGATAACTACTATTTGTCTTCTCCCACTCAACCATCCTTTTATCCATAGCAATAACTTTCCCTTAATGCCACACTACTCCAATTTGTCCATCAGTCTTTTATATACAATAGCATCAAAATCTTTCCTGAAATCCAAGTATATGATATCAAAATTATTTTTTACATCCAGTTCCTTTGTGACCATGTCGTAGTATCCAGTCAAATTGGTCAGACAAGATTTCCCCTAAAAAAAAAAAAAAAAACAATGCTGTGACTGAAATATACGTGGTACTGCATTACTTATTTAACCAGTGACTCCATTATTTTCCCTGGAACAGAAGTTAAATTAAGTTAACAGGTCTTGATGTAATGGTTAGTGCAATAGAATCATTGTTATATGTAAGTGAATTGCCAAAATGGTTATTTTTATCATATCTCACGTTGTGAATACCTTCACAATGTGTTTCCTGTTTTGCACTACCTCAAATAAGCAATGCTTCACCAGTAGAAAAGACTATTGTTGCTTATTCTCAGTGGATTCCACCACCCAGATGGCCATGCCAAGACTGTTTGGCTTCTCATCGGTCGGTGGGGGTGGGTGGGTAGATAGGTACCCTGGTGTTGCAATAAGTGACAACCCAGTTATGAAGTATAACTTCACAATATGAGAGATGCCAGATGGTATAAAACAGTATGGACTGAGAGAATTTGGAAAGGCTATGGCCTCAACCTACAGAGCATTCACTTGACGTAATGGTTAGTGCAATAGCAGCATCATTGTTATATGTAAGTTATTCACCGAAATGATGAAAATGGCATTGTGTTTATCATATCACATAAAATTATGCAATTTCATTTTTAACTTACGTATAACAATGATGCTATTGCACTAACCATTACATGAAGTGAATTCCAGGTTGAGGCCATAGCCCTTCCAAATTCTTTCAGTTAAACAGGTCTGTAATTACTCATGTCACTCTTTGACCTACCTCTTTGTGAATTGGTGATACATTCACATACCTCCAGTCCACAGGGACCTCCCCTGAATCCAAGGATGCTCTCATAATTATGGCTAAACGTTTACATCCTCTACCTTGCTTAATATAATTGGATAGATTTCATTCACCCCAGGTACCTTTCTTATGTTTAACTTCAATTTCTCTTCCATGTTTCCTGTTATTACAAAACCATTTAGCTCCCTGTCAGAGTTTGCTAAAACTGCTGGCATCCTCTTCCTTAAAGAACTCCTGATGTCTGAATATAGATGCAAAATACTTATTCAGTTTGTCAACAACCTGAACAGGATCATGAACAGTTGAACCATTGACATCAAGTACACCAATGTGATTCTTTCCCTTCCTCTCTAATGTTTACATAAGTAAAGAAGTCTTTGCACCCTTTGCCAAATGTTTCTCATAATCTGACTTGGCTTTCTTGTGACTTGATTGAAGACTAGTTTAGCAGATAACCAGACTAACTCAGCATTGCACTAGATGCACTGCCTTAGATTTTATGTCCTTTTTAGCTAAGAACATAACCCCTCTTATCCTGTCTTGCCTTTCTGTACACATTGTATTCCCCATATTCAGATTCTGCATTTCTTATATCTGAGTGATGCCATGTCTCTGATATACCTACAATGTCTGCATTTGATCACTTCACTAGTAAATTTATTTACTACGCTCCGTCGTGTACATGAAAGTATACATGCACCTGTTACTCTTAGTCACCCTAACACAGCCCATGTTTCCATGACGACTCACAGCAGGCCTTGAAATCCCCAACACCTTGCTTTCCAGGCTGCTGCACATTCCTGTAGAAGCATTGCAAGAATCACTGTCACCTTTCCCTGCGGCCAGTTAATCTGTTAGTCTGGGTATACCCCCAGGCTAACAGTTTTTGGACCCACTTAACACTGAATTGATAGCATCAGGAAATATTTTTTCTCTCTCTCTCTCTATTGAAATGTTTCCCATCCCTGTAGAAGCACTCTCCTGTCAACAAGCACAGACCACACTAAGAAAAATTCAACTCCATGAACCTTGTGCAATATATACAGGGCCAAATTGATTAACAAGGCTCTCATTATATACACCCTTCTGGACAGAATTTGCCCCTTTTTAAACTTAATCCTGACACAAATTTAACCTTAGACCAGCAAAAGGATTCATGGTCCATTAAAAAAAAAAAAAAAAAAAAGAGTTTGAAATTCTGTACTGGAACACTGTAGCAAAATCTCTCTCTCCATGGTATAGATGAGCTAAATCGAGGAAACAAGCTCACAAGGATTTTCTAAGCAGTGAACCTGCAGGCTCATCATCCAATCAATATCAAATTGAATCAAACCCTTCTAACTTGAAAATATACAACACTATGAATTTATACCCTACTTCAGTGCACTTTTTATGAAACAATTGAGTACCACTTCTTTAGTGAATGGTTATCTTTATTACATCATCAGTCTCACATACTATTTTTCATTAATTTCTATTAAAAGTTTTTAATGTAAAATTGAGAGAATAATCCAACATAACTAGAAATTGAAAGCAATATTATAATGCCAGCATGTTAAAGTCTTGGTTTACTTTATAGGTTAAGAAAGTTCATCCCACAAATCATTTATTAGGCCATACGTTATCAGATGGTACTCCATATTTGTGCTTGTCAACACTTGAATTGCTGTAACTATAAAAATTGTGCTTGTATGTTTTTATCACTTTTATGGAACTGGAACATGGATAAGAAAAGGACAACCTGTCACAGTATTTGTGTAACAAGAAATATGGGACAAGGAAAAGGTCTTGTGTGCACCGTGTGTTAAAATCAAATATCTTATTGTAAAAGCAATTATTTTATTTCACTTTAAAAATATTTTCAACATAACTGGTTATTTTAATTGTTATCTCATTTTAAGAAAATTATGGTGTGGCAGCAAGTAGTTTTTTCCTAGTTTGAAAAAACTTGTTTAACTTGGCTACTCTGCTTTTTAGAAAATTTATCACTTACAAGGGGTAGTGCCGACCGGGCTAGCCAGGTGGGTCAAGTGCCTGCCTAGCAACCCAAAGGTTGCGGGTTCGAATCCCGCCTCTGGCTTGGATCAAAGTAAAATGCAAAAAACTTTGGGAGGTACATTATGGCCACAGAAGCCGATGCGCCAACAACTAACAAAAAAAAAAACAAGGGGTAATAGTTGATTAGTATTTGCACTCACCTAAAAATATTTGAGTTAGGGATTTGAAATTTGGCTGCCAATTTCATCCATTTTTATGTACCTACCTTCTAGGGCTACACATTTTCCCATCTGTGGGTAAGCTCTTGCAGGTTTCTTGAACAGAGCTCGTAGCTTTGAGCAGAAAACCAGGCTTCCATTTCATTAATTACTTCCTCATTAGTCTATTATACACTGTGCTGCCACTTTATTAGGTACATCTCTGCTGTGCACACAAATGGTTCTTCCCACAACGTTGCAAGTCACATGACCACAATTGTGGATATAAATGCAGCAGAACAACCTTTCTAGTATCAGTTAAGCATACAAACCGTAGCAAGAATGGGGAAAAGGAGTGATCTAACGGACTTCGAATGTGGCATGGTAGTAGGTGCAAGACATGCTGGACAAAGCATCTCTGAAACGGCAGTTCTCCCGAACTTTTCACGCACCACAGTTTCAAGGATGTTTCGAGAATGGTGCAACGAACAGAAAAACATCCTCTCAGTGGCACTCCTGTGGAAGAAAATCGCTTGTTGATGAGAGAGGTCAAAGGATGACTAGAATTGTGCAAGCAAACAGACAGGCCACAATGTCGTACATCACGTCAGAATACAACCTTGGTGCACAGAACAAAATATCACAACGGACCACCAGTCGCACTTTGTGGCAAATGGGATGCAACAGGCGACAGCCACTTTGTTATCAATGAAGAACAAGAGAGCATGCCTCCTGTGGGCACAGCAATACCAGCACTGTACTATTGAGGATTGGAAAACGGTTGCTTGGTCTGAAGAGTCAGTTACTGGTGCATCTTGTTGATGGAAGGCTCAGAATTTGGCAAAAACAACAACAATATGGACCCGTCATGTCTGATGACTACTGTGTAAGGTGGTGGGGGCAGTGTTATGGTAAGTGGAATGTTTTCTTGGCATATGTTGGGTCCATTGATACCCATAGATTCACGTCTGAATGCCACATCGTTGCTGACCAAATGCATCCGTTTATGTTGACAGTTTATCCTCAGTCAGATGGTTACTTCCAATAGGATAATGCGCCGGTGCAGAAAGCCCAAATCACTATGGAATGGTTCCAGGAACATGAATAGTGACCTTTCTTTGCTGCAGTGGCCTGCTCAGTCCACGGATCTCAATCCTATTGAATTTTTTGGGATGAGCTAGAAAGGGATGTTCGCTGCAGGCCTATGTAGAGATGCCTACTCATGTAGAGATGCTGGAATGAGTACAGAGAAGGGCAACAAGATTAGTGAATGGAACAAAGGGGTGCTCTTACGAAGAAAGGCTTAAATTTTGCAAATTACAGTGTCTGGAGACTAGGCACCAGCGAGGTGATCTGATAGAGGTGTATAAAGCCTTGAATGGTTTGAGCATGCTCAATGCTGATGGGATTCTTCCTCTTGCTCAGAATAATCACCTGAGAGGGCATAAATTCAAATTGAGGAAAGACAGATGTAGGAAATTTGCCTTTAGCCAGCGGGGGTGGTTGGTTGGTGAACAGACTTCCATCCCTTGTCGTGGAAGTTGATAGCCTAAATAAGTTTAAGGCTCAGCTGGACAGGTATTTCGAACGAACAGAAGGGTGAAGTGGAAATGGTTATTTTTTATTTATTTATTTATTTTTTTGGCTGATGCTGCATAAGCTTGCTTTCTTGCATCAAATGCCTATGCTAATGTCTGCATGATACTCCATTCCTGCACAACATTTTCAGCATCTTGTTCAGTCCATGCCTAGACGAATTCATTTGATGTTTTTAAGGCTAAAGGAAACTCGACATGCTACAAGGTAGGTGTACCTAATAAAGTGGCAGCACAGTGTATGTGTTTCTGTAATGGTTTCTTCATTTTAGAGAAGATGAACAAGTCTGAAGTGCTATGTTATTTGGTTTTTAGGAGCATTAGCAACTAAGGCCATATTGCTCCGGGGATATGCAGTGGTCATTCCCTGACCTTTCCTGCATCCTATGTATTTGGTGGTCATGGGCTCGAACCTCAGGCTAATCAAGAAGTGTGTGCTACGTACTGCTGCTCCTGCCCACCTGGCTATGGAGGCACCACAAGTCTGAAGGTGAGAGGTCAGGAGAATAAAGTGGGTACTACTGCAGATTTTCAAAGCTATATCTGATTGCAAATCCCACTGCTAGAACAGTCTTGTGAGCTAAGCTTTATTGGCTAGGAGGTGGAGACCTTTGGATAGCTTCCTGCTTCTCTTCAACTTAACT
The DNA here is from genome assembly GCF_048544385.1 of Mastigoproctus giganteus. NCBI lineage: Eukaryota > Metazoa > Arthropoda > Arachnida > Uropygi > Thelyphonidae > Mastigoproctus > Mastigoproctus giganteus. The sequence continues at coordinate 159,485,380 of NC_143586.1, read as the reverse complement.
TTTTTTAACTTTCCCAGGAGGTCTCTGTAGTATTACTCTACAGGAGGTACTCTGTAAGGATGATATCTTTAGAGTCCCAGAAAACTGACAACATGACCATGTTGATAGACAAACTTTGCTTTTTAGAGGTTAGTGAAGGTGAATGTTTCATTGTTTCTTGGTCATAATTCAGTCAAAATTTGTCCAAAAGGCCAATGTCACAATTCACTCAATAAATCAACGTTCTCTCTGCAAAGCTCTAGTAATTGTGTGTAACTCATGTGGAGCTTTTGGGATGTCAACAATCTCAGAACCCATCAACTGCCACACATAGACATGTGCAGGAACACTTACACATTATGTAGTGCAAACAGATCCATGACTAATGTTCCCTTCATATGTTATAAAGTCAAACATCTGTCTTTGAGGACTAGCTCTTCCAGTTTAGCCACAGTGGCAAGGTCTGTAGTCGAGATGGGTCTTCCTTCCCTTCGGTTATCATGTACACTGCTTTGCTCACACCTGAACTGTCTTTTCCAATTTTTCAGTCTCATATGATGGGCAATCCTCCCCATATAGAACATTCATCTCCTCATAGGTTTGTTTTGCTTCTTTGTCTTTGCAAATAAAGAAATTTTATATTGGATCAGACCACAATCTTCTCCACCATACCAACTCTTGATGTGTTCATAGCGCTAGTTCAGTAACTGTTAGATATAGAAAAACAAATAAATATGCATTACTTATGAGACTTTGTAATACATATGCATAATATCAAATCCCTAACTCAGATATTTTTGGCTGAGGGTAATTAGTTATTGACTGCTCCTTGTAATTAGATAGTGTATTTTTTTAGCTTGAAAATTGCAAACACCCTGAACAATGTTTGTGAGAATGAACAGTCTGTTATTCACTTGATTACCGTAAGGTAGGTATAATAATTAGAAAAGGAGCAGGTTCTTGGCTGCCTTTCTCAGTGACAGACTCCAACTGTGAATTTTTTTTTTTTTATTCTCTTTAACAAATAGGAAACATTTAAAAGAAAGATGAATTATACTCCTCTGCATAAAAACCAACAATTCTCACTTTGTTGCTAACTAGAAAGCAAGTGTGTATCTAAAGTTTTTAAGAAGGTGACTAGTTCAGTACGGTAGACAAGGTCAGTAACGTGATCAGAGTTGGAGTTTTCCCTATGTGCTCTCTCGTCATTCTTAAATTGCATATGCTTTTGTCATCCTTTTAGGAATATATTTTCCTTGATGTTTTCATTTTTAGGAATAAATTAGAACTCTCTTGTGGGCTGCAAGCAACATGTGGCATATTGGACATTTTCCCATTGAATGGGAATTACTGAGCAAGAATAAATTGTTACGATTTAGCATTAGCATTAGCAGAGGCATATGATGCAAGAAAGCAAGCTTATTCAGCATCAGCCAAAAAAAAAAAAAAAAAAAACCACTCCCATTTCACCCCTCCGTTCGTTCGAAATACCTGTCCAGTTGAGCTTTAAATTTGTTTAGGCTATCAACTTCAACAACAAGTGATGGAAGTCGGTTCCACCAACCAACCACCCGCTGGCCAAAGGCAAATTTCCGCACATCTATCCGACATCCGTCCTTCCTCAATTTGAATTTATGCTCTCTGAGGTGATTATTCTGAGAAAGATGAAGAATCCCATTGGCATTGAGCATGCTCAAACCATTCAAAGCCTTATACACCTCTATCAGATCACCTCGCCGGTGCCTAGTCTCCAAACTCTGTAATTTGCAAAACTTAAGCCTTTCTTCGTAAGAGCAACCCTTTGTTCCATTTACTAATCTTGTTGCCCTTCTCTGTACCCGTTCCAGCAGCTCTACATCCTTCTTGAAATGAGGCCTCCAGACCTGTATACAGTACTCAAGATGTGGCCTTACCATTGCCTTATACAAGGGAATAATCACCTCCTTATCCCTGCTAGAAAAATTCCTGTATATCATTGACAAGACACCATGAGCTACTCTTGCAGCTCGTCTGCACTGCTCAGAGAACTTCATATCTGCCTGCACAATTACCCCCAGGTCCTTTTCATTCTCCACCACTGTCAGTGTAGTACCGCAGAGTTGATACGTTGCTCTGGGGTTACTGTTTCCCATATGCAGCACTTTACATTTGTCGATGTTAAACCTCATTTGCCACCTCTCAGCCCATCTGTTCAACCTTTCCAGATCCTGTTGCAGCAGCATAGCGTCAGTATTGTCCTTAACGACCCTGCCAACCTTTGTATCATCTGCAAACTTGGACATTAAACTTGATATCCCATCATCAATATCATTCATAAACACCGAAAACAACAACGGACCCAACACTGAACCTTGAGGAACTCCACTAATAACATTAGTCCACATTGAGCAGTGTCCATTGATTACCACTCTCTGTCTTCTGCCACTCAACCATCCCCTTATCCATAGCAGCAATTTGCCTCCAATGCCACACTGCTCCAATTTGTGCAGCAGTCTTCCATGTGCAACAGTATCAAAAGCCTTTCTAAGATCCAAATATATAATATCAAAGTTATTCCCTGCATCCAGTTCTTTTGTGACTACATCATAGTATCCAATCAAATTGGTCAGGCAAGACCTGCCCTTAACAAAACCATGCTGCGTCTGAGCTATAACTGAATTCTTGTCTAGATGATCCTGCAGTGCTTCTTTAACCAGTGCCTCCATTAATTTACTTGGAACAGAAGTTAAACTAACAGGTCTATAATTACTTGTGTCAGCCTTTGATCCTCCTTTGTGAATTGGGGTTACATTTGCACATCTCCAGTCTATGGGTACCTCCCCTGAGTCCAAAGAAGCTCTCATAATTATGGCTAGGTGTTTGCATACTTCCTTTGCTGCCTCCTTTAATATAACTGGATAGATCCCATCCACCCCAGGTGCCTTTTTTATGTTTATCCTCAATAATCTCTCCTCCACTTTCCTCTCAGTTATTACAAAATCATCCAGCTCACTGCCAATGTTTACTTTACCTACATCATTCTCCTTCCTGAATAACTCCTCATGCGTGAATGTAGATGCAAAATACTCGTTTAGATTGTTAGCCACCTGAGCAGGATCCTCAACTGTTGAACCATCAATATCCAGTGGACCAATCTGATTCATCCCTTTCCTTTTCGAGTTCAAGTATGTAAAGAACTCTTTTCTGTTTTTCTTTGCATCCTTTGCCAAGGATTTTTCATAGTCTGCCTTTGCCTGCCTAATCTCCTTTGTGACTTGGTTACAGACCAACTTATATCTATCATAGGCTTCCATGTCACCCATTAATTTGTATGTATCCCATGCATTTTTCTTATCTGCCACATGTCTCATTAGTTCATCTGACAACCATTTAGGCCTAAACCTTGAACAATATTTCTTAGTTGGTATGTAAAGCCTGGTAGCCTCCAAGATTAGTTCCTTGAATGCTTCCCATTTTGAGTTTGCTGTTGGTAACATCATCAGTTGGTCCCACTGTATAGAATTTAAATACTGTCTCAGACCATCATAGTCGCCTTTACGAAAACAAAAACCCTTCCCTTTACCTCTGATGATAGTTACCTCCTTGAGTAAATCCCACTTCAACACACTGTGATCACTGCCACCTAGTGGTTCATTTATCTGCAGGTTCTTAATGCATGAAGAATCACTACTGATAATCAGATCAAGAGTATTGCTCCCTCTTGTTGCCTCACGAACATGCTGATGTAGAAAACAATCATCCAATAAATCCACAAAAGCCTTGCTAGTGTGCGAGTGACCAACCCACAAATTCCAGTCAATATCTGGGAAATTAAAGTCCCCCATTATAAGACTCTCAGATTTACTGGCCCACTCTATTTCCCTGTACAATATCTTATTATACTCATCAGAGTCATTAGGCCTATAGCACACTCCTACTCTCAATTTTGATTTCCCTATGCTTATGTCACACCAAACTGACTCGACACTGCCCTGTCCATCGATGTCGACTGGCTTCACTTCCTTGGACTTTATGTGTTTCTTAATTAATAGCATAACCCCTCCTCCCCTCCTGTCCTGTCTATCCTTTCTATACACATTGTATTCCCCAAATTCCAGTTCCGCATTACTTATATCTGTGTGACACCACGTCTCTGATATCCCAACAATATCTGCCTTTGATGTTTTGAGCAATACCTCAAATTCATCAAATTTATTTACCAAACTCCTAGCATTGGTGGATATACATGCACCTGTTTCTATTCTTAGCTACCCTAACACAACCCATGTGTTTACTTGTACTGCAATGACTACCAGCAGTCTCTGAAATATCCTGCATCTTGTTTTTCAGACTTCTGCTCATTTCAATAGAAGCAGTGCAAGAATCACTTCCACCTCTGCCACTGGCTACTGTTAATCTATTAGTCCTTGTATCCCCCCCAACTAGCAGTTTTCCGACCCACCTAACACTGCCTCGACAGCATCAGCAAAAATATCTGGGAAATTAAAGTCCCCCATTATAAGACTCTCAGATTTACTGGCCCACTCTATTTCCCTGTACAATATCTTATTATACTCATCAGAGTCATTAGGCCTATAGCACACTCCTACTCTCAATTTTGATTTCCCTATGCTTATGTCACACCAAACTGACTCGACACTGCCCTGTCCATCGATGTCGACTGGCTTCACTTCCTTGGACTTTATGTGTTTCTTAATTAATAGCATAACCCCTCCTCCCCTCCTGTCCTGTCTATCCTTTCTATACACATTGTATTCCCCAAATTCCAGTTCCGCATTACTTATATCTGTGTGACACCACGTCTCTGATATCCCAACAATATCTGCCTTTGATGTTTTGAGCAATACCTCAAATTCATCAAATTTATTTACCAAACTCCTAGCATTGGTGGATATACATGCACCTGTTTCTATTCTTAGCTACCCTAACACAACCCATGTGTTTACTTGTACTGCAATGACTACCAGCAGTCTCTGAAATATCCTGCATCTTGTTTTTCAGACTTCTGCTCATTTCAATAGAAGCAGTGCAAGAATCACTTCCACCTCTGCCACTGGCTACTGTTAATCTATTAGTCCTTGTATCCCCCCCAACTAGCAGTTTTCCGACCCACCTAACACTGCCTCGACAGCATCAGCAAAAATTCTTGCACCCTTTCTATTTAAGTGTATCCCATCCCTGTAGAAGCAATCTCTCCTGTTAACAAGTACAGTCCAGGCTGAAAAAAATTCTACCCCTTGAGCCTTGCACGATCCCTCCAGGGCCGAATTGATCGACAAGGCTCTCATCATATACTCCCTCCTATCGTGTCTGGGCAGAATTGCAGACACTTTCAAGTTCAACCCTAATTCACGGCTTTTTTTCAACAGTGACCTGTACTTGCTAAGTAATTCCGCCGGTCTCCTACTCTTAATATCATTAGTGCCAACGTGTACAACTATATCACCTTTTGTGCCCTTAAAAGATGATATCCGCTCTACAACGTCATCAACCTTTGCCCCTGGCAGACATACCCTGGTCCTATTCCACCTATCCTTTTTACAAAGTATGTTCCCCGTTTCCCTGACAATAGAGTCACCAACAACTACTAGTTCCTGTGGGACCAGCGCATTCTGCCTAGGGGGCTGCTTCTGTGTTGCCTGATGACCAAGTGCAAGCTCTGGCGTTGATGTGGGCAGCTGAGAGCTTGATGGGCCCCTCAATTTATTTCCTTCGAGGGCATCCACCCTGTCCTTCAAGCTCTCATAAAGGCCCATAACAACGCTGAGTTGTCGCCTGATTTCCTTGCACTCCTTACATCGTGCACACACAAAGACATCCCCCTTGGCAATATCATGTCCCGTACCCGACTGCTCCGCAAACATCAAGCAAACAGTGCATTTTAATAGACTGTGATTCAGAGGGCAACTGCCCCCCTCAGTTCTCCCCTGAACCACAGCACTCCCATTAGCTTGAGCCTTTTGCTTTGCTGCTCTGGTCAGAGTCATGATTCCGATTTAATTCAATAAAATTCAAAACAAAAATTAAATCCTTAAGTTATAACCCAAAACAGTTATGTTATATATATATTTTTTTCGGTATCTAGTGTTTTCTACGAGTTCCCTTTATACAACTTCCGTATCACGTGTACCACTATAGTTATGTATTAATTATTTGTTACGATTAAGTCGTTATATATATATATATATATATATATATATATATATATATATATAGTTAAAAGTACAAATTAATTGACAAAGTTTATCAAGATTAATAGATTTACTGATTAATTGACAATATTATATTATGCACTATACGACACTAAGCTTATGCTATCGTGTAAAAATGGCGGGAATTCACGAACGGTATTTCTACGGACTCGTAAGTATTGATTAGCTTCCAAATCTCGCTATCTCAATTTAGAATAAACTAAGGATCTTGACTAGGTCTATAATCTACTTATAGAAGATAATTTGATATAACAGTTGTTTAATAAATCGACTAAATTTGGTTAAAAAAAAAATTGGTTTGTGACACGTGGATTTGATACCGTTACCGATACTAAGTAATATCTACAAAATCTCTGTCTAAGTTAAACTTTAAACTAAGTATCGTAACTAGGAATATAAAGCTACTCTAGAAAATAAGTTAATATGACAATTTAAACTAATAAAGCAGAAAATAAATCAGGAAAAACTTCTCTGTTTGAAGAGCTTTAAGGAGCAATTTTCTGATGTTACTACTTATCCTTAAAAAGATGTACTGCTAAGTGGTATTTGGATATTCAAAAAATTAAATTAGAAAACAAAATATTTCCTAGTGTAAAGTTAACATAACCAAAGCACATTTTTAGTTTATTCATAATATGTTTCTTCTTTGCAGAATCCAACAGCACCAAGTCCACTAGGGCAGATTCCTCCAAGTGATGGGATGCCTGGTGGTCCAATGCCTCCGGCTGGTTTCTTTCCTGTAAGTATAGCTTAATAAATATATAACAATTTGAAAAAACATGTGAATTGGCATAATATTTAATATGCATTGTATTATGTTATATCATGAGCAAATTCAATAGCAGTTATGAACAGAATAAAAATATATACAGCTAAAAAAAGGTGCTCATGTAAATCACTCACTTCTTAGAACTATCTTCTATGCTTTTTATTTTTTCATTGTCTGAATATTGCCCTCCACAAATTTCAACTTTGTATTAATAAAATAAAAAATAAATTTTTATTTATTTATTTTTTTCCATTTTAGGCCTAGGTGATAGTTTTAATTATGACTAATATTAGTGAAATAATAAGAGGAGTTTACCTCAATATAGCGCGTAGAACACTTCCTTATGATACCCTCCAGAAATTAAAACGGAAAAAACAAAAAAATCGACAACTTACCGGTACATTAGAGTAAAATATGATTCATACGATCTAATTATGACTAATAAAATGTGCCAAATAGTGCAAGGAAATTTGGCTTATATATTGTCAGCCTTTAAAGAGACAGATTGAGATTTAACCAACTCTTCTTTAAATCTACATAAAAGTTTGATGGTTTGTTCCAGTAGTGAGTTACTACTTGAGCAAAAGAAAATTTAAATATCTTAGTGCATCTCTGTATAGATTTCCCACTTTGGTGTTTACAAAGTGAATGCTGATCCTCCCCTCGGATCCAGGGAAGGTCCCCATGGACTGGAGATGTGCTAATGTATCCCCAATTCACAAAGGGGGGATCAAAGGGTGATATGAGTAATTACAGACCTGTTAATTTAACTTCTGTTCCAGGGAAAATAATGGAGTCACTTGTTAATGAAGCATTACAGAATCACCTTGACAAGGCGGCAGTAATAATTCAGACACAGCATGCATTTGTTAAAGAAAAGTCTTGTCTGACCAATTTGATTGGATACTACAACGTGGTCACAAAGGAACTGGATGCAAAAAATAATTTTACTTGGATTTCGGAGACACTTTTGATACTGCTGCACATGGAAGACATCTGTACAAATTGTAGTAGCAGTATCTATTACAGGCAAGTTGCAACAATGTATAAAAGGATGGTTGGGTGGGAGAAGACAGAGAGTGGTTATCAATGGACACTGCTCTTTGTGTGAACTAATATTATTAGTGGAGTCCTCCATGGTTTCGTGTTGAACCCATTGTTGTTTTGTATATTTATCAATGATGTTGATGAAGGTATATCTGGCTTAATGTCAAAGTTTGCAGATGATACAAAGGTTGACAGGGTTGTTAATGACAGCAATGACAATATGCTACTGCAAAAGGATCTAGAAAAGTTGGGCAGATGGGCTGAGAAGTGAGTGAGTACCTTGACAAATGCAAAGTACTCCATATAGGTAGTAGTAACCCCAGAGAAGTACTGTGTGGTACTAACCTCAGGGTAGTGGAGAATGAAAAAGACCTGGGGGTAATTGTGCAGTCAGATATGAAGTTTTCTGAGCAGTGTAGATGGGCTGCCAGAGCAGGTCATGGGGTATTGTCAATGAAGTATAGAAATTTTGCAAGCAGGGATAAGGAGATGATTATTCCTTTGTATAAGGCAATGATCAGGCCATACCTTGAGTACTGCATACGGGTCTGAAGACCTTATTTTAAGAAGGATGTAGAGTTGCTAGAACGAGTGCAGAGAAGATAAACAAGGTTGGTGAGGAGAACAAAGGGGTGCTCTTACCAAGAAAAGCTTAAGTTCTGCAAATTGCAGTATCTGGAGACTGCACCTGGAGGAGATCTGATTGAGGTGTATGAGGCCTTGAATGGTTTGAGCAGACTCAATGCTGATGGGATTCTTTCTCTTGCTCAGATTACACACCTCAGGGGGCATAAATTGAAATTATGGAAAGACAGTTGTAGAATAGATGTGTAGAAGTTTGCCTTTAGTCAGTGGATGTTTGATTGCTGGAACAAGCTTCCATCTGTCATTGTGTTAATGGGTGAAATGGGAACGTTTTCTTTTTTTTTGGCTGATGATGTGTAAGCTTGTTCTCTTGCATCATATGGCTCTGCTGATGTGTTTGTTTTTATCACTTTAATGTGAAGAAAATGTTTTAAAGCAATTAACGTTATATTTTTCTGTATATTATTTTTGTTTTATTGTTTGATTGTTTAGTATCAGAGTGGAAAATAATTCAAGGAAGCAAGCTTTATAAAGCAACACCCAAAAAAAAAAAAAAAACTCAATTGTCTATCCCCCCTAATAATTTAGATAATTCTTCCTTAAATTTATTAAAACTACCTGCTCAAAAAACACTAAATTAATGTTTGTTCCAATAGTTGGTTGGTGTCTGCCTGAAAGCAAAGTTTTTCACATCTGCCTGCAACCATATTTTCAGTTTGAGTTTATATCTCCTTATGCATGTTGTCCAAGAAAGAGTAAGGATGCCAGCATTTAGTTTACTCAATCAGTTTAAATGAATGATGGACATAAATGAGAGATCAGAACTGATTATTCCGATTGTGGTATAGGTGGCTTCATTATTTTGCTTATATCATTTGAATGGTATAATCAAATGATTAGTTAGTAATTATTAATCTTTCGATTATTTTAAATATGCCCATTACTAATTAAAACCATAACCATTTCAATCAGGTCTTTTGTCACAGGTGCTTATTTTCCAAGAACTGCAGTTTGCAGAACTGAAGTCTTTCATGGTAAGACTACCTTTTGTATCTTTGATTAATCTCACTGTTCTTCTCTGCACCTATTCCAGCAGATCTACATCTTTCTTAAAGTCAGGATTCCAGAGACCTGTATGCAATGAGTACTTAAGATGTAGCCTGAACATTGCCTACACAGTGAGATAATTGATTCCTTGTTCTTAATGTCAAAATTACTGTATATCAATGAAACAATCCCATGAGCTGTCTGAGCAATCTGTCCATCAGAAATGCACAATGACATCCTACCCATTTGGCCATATCATGTCCATCTACAGAGGCAATCCTATCATTGTTTGGCTCATAATGGCCTTTAGCTGCCTTTGTGCCGTAAAACCTCCAACAACTATAGAGGCAAAGGCAATAAGTTAAGTAGAACTTATTGTAGATTTGCTTGAGTGTGTACAGAGAAGGGCAACAAGATTGGTGAGGGGAATGAAGGGATCCTCTTACCAAGAGAGGCTTAAGGTCTGCAAATTGCAGTGGCTGGAGACTAGGCACCTGCACGGTGATCTGATTGAGATGTATAAGGACTTGAATGGGTTGAGCACGCTGAATTCTGATGGGATCCTTCCACTTGTTCAGATTACGAACCTAAGGGGGCATAAATTCAAATTAAGAAAAGGCAGATGTAGAATAGAGTAGATGTGCGGAAATTTGCCTTTAGCCAGCGGGTGGTTAATTGCTGGAACAAACTTCCATCTGTCGTGGAAGTTGATAGGTTGAATAAATTTAAGGAGGAACTGGACAGGCATTTGGAGGGAATGGTGTGTTTTCTTTTTTTTTTTTTTTTTTTTTTTTCCATCACATGCCACTACTATTACTACTACTACTATTTGTAAGAGAATTGCTTTTGGCAGTTCTCTCCTAAGCCAAAGCATTCTCACTACTTTTTTTTTTTTTTTTTACTATGCTGATCTTTGACTGAGAGTGAGGGAAGGAAGAGATGGAGGGTTTGGGGGGGGGAAGAGAGAGGAATCGCCAAGAAAGAGAAGAATGATTTGATATCTAGCTCAGGACTGAGTGTGCCAACCCTATACTCACCAGAATTAAAGGAAGAAGTATAATTTCCAAGGTTTTGGGGACACATGGTATATTTTTCTGCTTTTTTTAACTTGGAAAAAGGAAGTACATTTGCATTTTATGTGACACTAATATATCGGTACCTCTATAGCCAGGTGTGCAGGAGCAGCAGTGCATAGCACATGCTTCTTGATTAGACCGGGATTTGAGCCTATAACCATCAAATACGAGGAGGATGCGGAAAGATCAGGGAATGACTACCGCATATCTCTGGAGCGATATGGCTTTAATTGCTAATGCTCCTAAAAAACAAAATTACAAACAAACACTAATATATCATGTTGGGTAAAAAAAAAAAATATTATTATTGATCATTTTAAGCATATATACTTAAAATGATCAATAACAATTTTTTTTATTGCTACTGCTTATACTGCTGGTATCTTTTATAAAAGATACCAGCAGTATAAGGTATCAAGGTGTAAACAAATAGGATAGTTTTCAATTGAAAGCAGAAATGCATGTTTAAATGTTACACCAGTGGAGTGCATTTCACTTAACTTCATTTTTTCTTGAACAATCATTCTTCAAATGTTTGTTTCAGTTATGACTGCACAAGGTCTGTGGAGTTTATATTATAGAAGCTAAAAGAATATTAAAATTTGTACTATAATATGGATTCAAACATGTGGAGTGCACAATGTTCTGCATATCGTTCTCTTCCCCTCCCCTTAATCCTGAGAAAAAAAATTTATGACAGGTTCAGTCAGATGTGAAAACAGTTTTTCTCATATTTTTCAACATTGAGGGCATTATTCAACAAAAAAAAAAAAATTCCTGTTATATTTATTTATTTCTTTCATCCCAGATCCAGATTGGAGAACTAAATCTGAGCAGATGGGATGGGGTTTCTGTTTCTAATCTTTTACTAGTCTTGAAGGGTAACAATTAATAACAATTCTCTACCTCTTGCCATCCACAAACATTGTGATCCATCATAAAATCTTACCTGATCCCAACATGTTCTAGCTTATGTGGTAATTTCTCATGAGTGACTGAGTCACATGGTTTGTAAAATCCAAATAAACAATGTTAAAATTATTTCCTACATCTGGCTTACAAGAAACTTGTCAAAATATGCAACTGATTAGTTGATCTTAATTATCCTGTAACAAAACTATTGTCTCCTTCAGAATTATATCTAAATGTCACTGTATTACATTCTTTATCACTGCCCGTCCACAATTTCCCCTACCACCGAGGTCAGACAGAGTGGTCTGTAGTTACCAGTATTGCTCTTAGCCCCACCTTTTGTGTTTTGATGATACATCGGTACTTCTCCAATCCAAAGGGATCTCTCCTTAGTCACATTGGCACCTTCATAATTTACCTTAATGGTTGAATGCACTCTCTTACCTCTTCTCTCAAAATTACTTGGTGTATGCCATCAACTCCAGGAGTCTTACTTGTCTTTAAGCTTGAAATTTTTTCTAATAAACAATGCTGTAATTTTAATATTTATAATTTTATACTGCTCATCCATCACTCTTACAGACTATCCTCACTATGAAGGGTTTTACATCTGTAAAGATTGATATGAAGTACCTGTTCCGTTCATCAGTAACATCATCTGGGTTATCTAAAACTTTTTCACATGCATTATGCAAAGATTCAATTTCATTTTTATTCTTCTTTGTATTCACATACCTGAACCTCCTTATCCATGTTCTTGTAGCTAGTGATTTTTCATATTCAACCTTTGCCAACCCGACTTTCTCGTACCACCATTACAGATCAACTTGTAGCTGTTGTGGGCTTCAGTACTTTTCGTTACTATGTAATTTTACCAGTCATATTTTTATGCTCTTTTAGTTTGGCCAGATGTGTATATTTTCTTAATGGTGTGTGTGTATATGTGTGTGTATATATATATATATATATATATATATATATATATATATATATATATATATATATATATATATATATATATGTATATTCAGGGCTTCTGTGACTCTTACTTTAATGATATTCCGTAATTCTAATATATCTGCTCTCCCTCTTCTCTCTATCCATTTGTTAGACACCAGGTAACATCTTAAACTGTCATAGTCCTTTTTCCTGTTTAAAATTGTACATAAGATATGATATTACTAAGGATTAATATTAATATCGAAGTAATACAAGCATTTATATTACACAATTGTGCATATATATGACAAGCCAAAAATAATAACAGTTTGTAATTTCCCTCATCTTTTCTTTCTATTATAACCTGAATATTTAAAATGGGAAAGGGGGGTGCTTTGTTCACCAAATATAATGTACTTGCCATTTGCATAAACTTGCATTGGAGTGCTCATAAACCCTAGGTAGCACTATATCAAGGTATATAATGTTTTGGCTTAAGTAAAAGGGAAGTTTATATTACAAAACCTTCCATTTGCATTCCTATGTCCCAGTCACACTAGACTCCATTTATCATTGAGTAAAAATGAATTGGCACACTAAATAATGGAGTAAAGATTTGGTTGAATAGTGATTCTCAATGGAGTTACATGTGAAAAGAACACTGAGTGTTGTCTGTCAGTCCTCCAACATGTGTAAAATGGACAATTTATTGGCAAAAGAAGAATAGTGTAGAAAAGTAATCATTGACTGCACACCTCTTCATTGTGTTCAATGATAGAACCTTGACTTCTCGATGGTGATTAAATCTTTGATCCGTGTGTGAGGGTGTTTTTGGGATTGCAGTTGGTTTTCATTTCCTTTTTATGAATGATAATGCCTTTTCCCACAGTACTGCAGTGTTTGATTAAATTCTGGAAAGCAGAGCTATTTGGAGAATGAAAAGAGCTTACCAGATTCACAGACCTGAGTTTTTGAGATATATATATATACATACAGTAGACTCTCGATTAACCAGCCCCTATGGAACCAGATCTCAGGCAAGATAAACGAATGGCCAGTTAATCCGAAAACATAAACAAAATGCCATTTATAGGTTGTAAATTAAATAAAAAATATATAACATATACAGTATGTTGTATATAAATGTTTATTAAACATTTACTTAGATAAAAAAATCGATAATCTTCATTTGTCTTTTTGATTTAAATTCGTTTTTTGGAGCAAAATCACGCCACTTTTTCATAAGAATTATATCAATGGCAGATGAATTATCTTGCTGTTCGATATATCTTATCGCAGTTTCAAGCATTTTCTATCCTTCTGAATGACTTATTCTTTTGTCATTTTTATTCCTGCTCATAGCTTCTGGTTTCTATAGTTCTTCATCTTCCGCTATTTCTCCTTGACTAACTGCTTCGATAATTTCATCGTCTGTTAACATTTCATTCTTTAGAATGTTATCGCCTACAAGCCATTTATCGATGTCTCTTTCTTCCAGGTCTTTGAACTCTCATAATTGTTTCAAATCGTTAAGCAGAGAAATGTTGTCATGGTCTGCCAGATCCTCAGCACACGACTCTTTGTCCAGATTGCAGTTTGCAGTTAAATTTTCAATATCAGGCCATAGTTTTCTCCATGACTTCACAAATATCGATGACGGCATTTCCTCAAAAGCAGATGCCAACATGTAAATCGCATCCTTGATGTTAATTTTCTTAAGGGCCTCAGTGAGTTCCCTTTCTTCATTGGCAGTCTTCTCAAGAATTTCTGAAAGAAGTCTTCTGTAACTCCTTTTCAGACTAACTATCACACCTTGATCCATAGGTTGCACCAAAGATGTAATGCCAGGTGGTAAAAACACCACTTTGATGTCATCAGAAGATAGGTCGATGGGATGTATTGTTGCATTGTCAAGGACAAGAACAGCCTTGAGTGATAATTTCAAACGTGTCAAATGTGTCAACTTTTAGAACGAATTCAGTTGAAAACCATTCTTCAAATAGAAAGGAGTCCATCCAAACTGACCTCTGGGCTTTGTAGTAAACTGGTAGAGCATTGAAATTTACATTTTTAAATGCTCTTCGTTTGGCTGACTTTCCTACAACGAATAGGGGGCAGTTTGTGACTCCTAGCAGCATTTGTACAAAGGGCAACGGTAATTCTGTTTATTCATTTTGAAACCAGTAGTGAATGTTTCTTGTGGTGGTGGTGCTGCTAGCATTTTCGTCGGAAGAAGCTTAAAATTTATGCCTGTTTCATCCAAATTGTAGACCTGTTCAGGAGTAAGATTTTCCTTCTGTATAACACCAAAAGTTTTTTTGAAAAACTCACTTGCAGCATTTTGATCTGCTGACAATTTCTCACCGAATACACCTAGATAATGAATTCTGTGGCGCTTTTTCCATTGTGAAAGCCACCCAACCCTCGCTGGCTAAGAATTCTTCTCCATTGTTGACTTTCTTGTGCAAGTGTACTGCCTTTTCCTTCAAAACAGGCCCACTGAGATGTGTTCCTCTTTGTTGTTCTTGCAAGAACCATATCCATAATGCATCGTCAACAACTTAATTTTTTGGCTTCTTCATGGTGCACCTGTCTGAGAGCACTTTTTCTGATTGTATTTGTGTACTGAAGTCTTGAAAGGATTTCCAGTTTCTCCGCTAATCATTCACCATACTTTTTCCGACACCCAGTTCATTACATATCTCTTTTACAGGTCCTCCATTATCAATATGTTCCAATGCTTTTTGTTTCCATAGTTAACACATTCCGTTTCCACTTGTTCGAGCCTATCATTTCAAGTTAACATAATTTAAAAAACAAAAATTAATGACGAAAATATGTACACACAGAGTGACTGCGATCCAAATGGCACAGGTAGCAAAGACTAACTGAAGTGAAAAAAAGTTATAGGATCATTACAGTGCACTGTACTGTGCCCCAGAATCTTTTAGTTTTGTTTTTTTGCTGGTCCCACGACATGGGAAATCTGATTCACAGAAAAATTTCGACGAAAATATGGCCGGTTAAAGCAAGACTGGATAAGAGGGTGTGTGTGTGTGTGAGTGAGTGAGATTTAGTGATAAAAGAAATGGAAAATAAAGGTAAAGCAATATCAAGGTTTAAAAAAAAAAGGAGATAAAACTCAGTTCAAGGTTCTTTCTATAGGAATGGGATTTGCGACCTGACCCTGTTCATTAATTACTCTATTATCTTGAGTTGTATTCATCACGAATTTAATTTCTAATTTTTTTATTAACTAGATGTCACTACTCCGTGCTATATGTATTAAACTACTTCCAGTTTTACTTTCTTTTTCACACCTCTACCTTTGACATATGTGGTGGGTTCGGTTATACGAGAGGGTATCAAAAAGTTCATACCCGTACCTAGAAATAATAGCCCTAGAAAGTTGAAACTTCACAGGAACTTTAATCCTTTTCTGTGTACTCTCCATGTCTAGTAATACATTTCTCCCACCTATGGATCAGTTGTTTAATGCCTTAATACTAAGTGGCTCAATAACTGAACAGTGAATGCCATTGCTTTCTTGACACCAGTCCAACTGGTGTTAAGAAAGCAATGGCATTCACTGTTCAGTTATTGAGCTACTTAGTATTAGTAGTGGAAAATGATGTAAGAAAGCAAACTTATAAAGCATCAACCAAAATAATATAATAATAATAAAAAAAAAGCTACATACTTCATTCATCCAAAATCATTCAAAATCACGCCACTTTTTCATAAGAATTATATCAATAAGAATTATATCAATCACTTATATATAATATAAGTTATTATATTATATATAAGAATTATATATATCAATTTCATAAGAATTATATCAGTCACTAAGCAAATCCAAGAATCTGTCCAGTTCTTACTTGAATGTATTCAAACTACCTGCATCCACAACAGCGAGTGGAAGTTAGTTCCATCAGTCAGCCACCTCCTGGTTGAAGGTAAACTTCCATATATCTGACCTGCAACCATCTTTCCTCATTTTGAATTAATGCTCTCTGATTTGTGTAGTCTTTCAGCAAGAGAAAGAATGTCATCAGCATTTAGCTTGCTCAATCCATTCAAGGATTTAAACACCCATTCAAGGCCTTAATCACCTCGGTCAGATCTCCCCGTGCCTAGTCTCCATATGGTGAAAGTTGCATAAGTTCTTTCTTAGTATAAGCAGCCTTTTGTTCCTTTCATCAATCTGGTTATTTTCTGCACCCACTACAGCAGATCTACATCGTTCGTTCTTAAGGTGAGACCTCCAGACAACTATACAGTATTCAAGGTGCAGCCTAACCATGGCCTTGTACAAGGGGATAATCATCTCCTTATCCCTGCTAGCAAAGTTTCTGCATATCACTGACAAGACTTTTGGCCACCAGGTGTCGCTTGGTGAAGACAACCTGTGCAGCTTCTAAGTTTTCATTGAAATTTTATCATATTTTTGATTAGTTAGTGTATTAATTTGTGTTTTACAAATAGATTAAATAGGCTTAGTGGCATTCATTAGCTTATTTTTTAAAATTTGCTTAGTGATTTTATGTTACAACTCACTACTCCTACCACTATTGTAGCAGTGTTTTAAGCGGGAATATTGTAGTGCAACCAGTAGCTCAGAAGAATAGTAAGGCTTCAATTGTAATAATTAAGTATTCTGAAGGGTTTAATCACCTCTTGGGCATATATCTGTTGTATTTTTTGATTAGTTAACTTATTAATTTGTGTTTACAAATACAGAGCGATTCTAAATTATTGTCAGGGTTTCCGTGGCCTATAATTTTCTAAGCGGAAACGACAAAATAAAACTTACAAAATATGAAAGTGTAACTCAAAAAATTTGATTACCTATAGAATCAATACTGCGGAATGCTAAACAACTTCAACACACATGCTTTTTGTGGCACGTAAGATGTCCAAGCGATATACAATTTCCCTCCAAGTGTTGTTCTACAGCATTTGCAGTGTAACTGTTTTGATCACAGCAATAATTCTGAGCTTCAGTTCATCGGGGAGGTCACAGGGGTCTTGTACACAATGTCCTTCACGTATCCCCACAGGAAGAAATCAAGCAGCGTAAGATCGGGTGAGCGTGGAGACCACAGAATCGGCCCACCAACCCCCAACCCAGCACCCAGGAAAATGCATGTCAAGAAATTCTCAGACAATAAGAGCCCAATGTGGCAATGCACCATCTTGCTGGAACACCACATTTGGCCGATGATTTTCCAACTGGGATAATTGATACAGCTTTAGCCTGTCCAGATAGGTTACCACTGTCATTGTTTTTTCCACAAAGAAAAAGGGCCCTAAAACTTCTGAACACAACAAAGGCGAACCTTTGGACTATCTCGAATGCCATGAGGGTTTTCTGATCCCCATATTCTGCAGTTATGACGATTTACCCTCCCTGATACATAAAATGTTGCTTCATGACTAAATCTCCATCTCCGAAGGGAATTTTTATCAGCTTCAACATTTGACAAAATGTCTTGGGCAAATTGGAAATGGTGGGGTTTATCGTTCGGCTTTAAAGCCTGCACATGTGCAGTTTGTAGGCATGGAGGTGAAGGTGGTTGTGAACAACCCTCCAAACAGTCGTTTGTGGTATACCTAATTACAAAGAAGCTAGTCTAGTTTATTTTTGTGGACTTTGAGAAAACGCTTCGTGGATTCGATCAACATCTTCCCGTGAAGAGCTCAGTCTTCCCGCTCCTTTTCAGTGCAGAACACTACCAATCTCTTGAAATTTCTTTAACCAACATCGAATAGCATAATATGAAGGTGAATCTTTTCCATACTGAGTTCTGTAACAACGTTGTGTTGTGCTAACAGACTTTGTTTCGAAAATCCAAAGTACACACATTGCCTTCTCTTTAACAGTCTCCATTTTGGAATAATGCCATCAGTATCTCCCAGACATTAATGCGGCGAGTACAGTGTTGCCAGAGGAGAGACAACTGAAAGATTGTTGTCTTCCAGTTGTCTCTTTTTATTGATGGTTGTTTCCGGTTTGCAAATTATAGGCCACCGAAACCCCAACAGTAATTTAGAATCACCCTGTAGATTGAATGGGCTTAGTAGCGTTCATTAGCATAATTTTTTTAAATTTAGCTAATGACTTTGTAAGTTACAACTTGCTACTCTTACTGCTATTGTATTGATGTTTGGAATATTGTAGCGTAGAAGAATAGTAAGGTTTTAATTATAATAAATATGTATTTTGAAGGTTTTAATCACTTTTTGGGCATATATCTTTTGTATTTAGCTAAGGATAGGGCGCCTCCATAGCCAGGTGGGAAGGAGCATCAGTGCGGAGCACACACTTCTTGATTAGACCGGGGTTCAAGCCCGTCACCACCAAATACAGAAGATGCGGAAAGGTCAAGGGAATGACCACCGCATATTCCCGGAGCAGTATGGCCTTACTTGCTATGTGCTCCTAAAAACCAAATAACAAAACAACAAACAACAGCTGAGGATATAACTAATTTAGCATTGTTGATCATTATGGTATAGCATAACTTGAGAACGTATATCTTGAATTTGATAGCTCAGGTATAACGTATTCTGTATACCGGAATACATATTACTGCATCAGTTTAGTATAGTATTGTACAGTCAAGTATAGTGTAGTCAATTAAATTTATTAATCTTATTAATTTTCACTTTTAATTAATAAATTCGTATTTAAATTGAGATCATGCCCAACACTAGAGCAGCAAAGCGATGTGCACAAAGTAGCGGGAGTGCTGTTGCTCATGGGAGAACCAAAGGGGGCAATTCTCCAACGGGCGCCTCCAGGTGGGCAGGAGCAGCAGTGCATAGCACACGCTTCTTGATTAGACCGGGGTTCGAGCCCGTGACCACCAAATACGGAGAATGCGGAAAGGTCAAGGAATGACCACCGCATATCCCCGGAGCAATACGGCCTTAGTTGCTAATGCTCCTAAAAACTAAGTAATAAATAAACAATTCCCCAATGTATCACAGCCTAAACAAATGTGCAATGTGAAACTTGTGTTATGTTTGCAGATCTTTCTGGGACGGGACATAATGTTGCCTAGGTGGGGGGGGATGCCTTTGTGTGTGCTCAATATAAGCAGTGTGAGGAAGTTAAGTGCCAACTTAACATTGTTATGGGCCTTTATGAGAGCTTGAAGGACTTACATTGGAGGACCCATCAAGCTCTTAGCTGCCCACATCAATGCCAGAGCTTGTACTTGATTATCCGACAACACAGTGGCAACCTTCAGGACAGGATGCACTGGTCCCACTGGAGCTGGTTATTGTCGGTGACTCTATTGTCAGGGAGATGGGAAATGTATTGTGCAAAAAGGATAGGTGGAATAGGACCAGGGTATGTCTGCCAGGGGCAAAAGTTGATGGAGCAGATATCTTTTAAGGGCACAAAGGGTGATATTGTTGTACACGTCGGTGCTAATGACATTAAGAGTAGGAGATCTGCATTCTTACTTAACAAGTACAGGTCCATGTTGAAAAAAAGTCTAGATTTAGGGTTAAATTTGGAAATATTTGCAATTCAGCCCTGGAGAGATTGTGTAAGGCTCGTGGGAGTCGAATTTTTCTCAGCATGGTCTCTGCTTGTTAACATGAGAGATTGTTTCTACAGGGATAGGGGGCAATACACTTAAATAGAAAGGGTTAAAAAATATTTGTTGATGCTATCGAGGCAGTGTTAGGTGGGTTGGAAAACTGATAGCCTGGGGGATACACTGACTAATAGATTAACAATAACCATAGGCAGAGGTTAAAGTGATTCTATCACTGCTTCTATTGGAATGAGCAGCAGCCTGCAAAGCGAGGTACTGGGGATTTCAAGGGCTGCTGGGAGTCATCATGGAACAAGTAAATACGTGAGTTGTGTTAGGATAACCCATTCTTACTCGTGTAAGAGTAAGAATAGGTATGTATACTTGCATATACACCAATGCTAGGAGTATAGTGAATAAATTTGATGAATTGCAGTGCTGGTCAAGACATCAAAGCGGATATTGTTGGGATATCAGAGGTGCCACACGGATATAAGCAGTGTAGAATTGGAATTTGTGGGGAGGGTACAATGTCCACAGAAAGGATAGACAGGGGACAGAAAGGAAGGAGGGTTTATGCTGTTAGTTAAGAAACATAAAATCTAAGGAAGTGCATCCAATTGACATTGGTGGACAATGCAAAGTTGAGTCAGTGTGGTGTTGAAATAAGCACTGGGAAAGGGACAATGAGAGTAGCTAGTAGTAGTAGCTTTCTTGCATCAAATGAAAGTGATGCAAGAAAGCAACTATGAGCTTATGCAGCATCAGCCAAAAAAAAAAAAAAAATCACACCATTCCCTCCAAATGCCTGTTCAGTTCCTCCTTAAATTTATTCAACCTATCAACTTCCAGGACAGATGGAAGTTTGTTCCAGCAATTAACCACCTGCTGGATAAATTTCCGCACATCTATTCTACATCTGTCCTTTCTTAATTTGAATTTATGCCACCTTAGGTTCGTAATCTGAACAAGTGGAAGGATCTCATCAGAATTCAGCGTGCTCAACCCATTCAAGGCCTTATACACCTCAATCAGATCACCGTGCAGGTTCCTAGTCCCCAGCCACTGCAATTTGCAGAACTTAAGCCTCTCTTGGTAAGATGATCCCTTCATTCCCCTCACCAACCTTGTTGCCCTTCTCTGTACACGCTCAAACAAATCCACATCCTTCCTAAAATGAGGCCTCCAGACCTGTACGCAGTACTCAAGGCGTGGCCTGACCATTGCCTTATAAAGAGGGAGAGTCACCTCCTTTTCCCTGCTAGCAAAATTCCTATATATATATCATTGACAAAAACCACATGACCTGTCCTCGCAGCCTGTCTGCATTGCTCAGAAAACTTCATATCTGACTGCACAATCTTTTTCATTTTCTACCTCCTTAGTACCACACAGTTGGTACGTTTCTCTGGGGTTACTTCTACCCATATGCAGTACTTTGCATTTGTCAAGGTTGAACTTCAGTTGCCACTTCTTAGCCCATCTGCCCAAATTATCTAGATCCGGTTGCAGTAGCACACTGCCATTACTGTCATTAACAACCCTGCCAACCTTTGTGTCATCTGCAAACTTCGACATTAAGCCTGATATACCTTCATCAATATCATTGATAAATATACAAAACAACAGTGGACCCAGCACCAAACCGCGTGGGACTCCACTAATAACATTAGTCCACAAAGAGCAGAACCCATTGATTACCACCCTCTGTCTTCTCCTACTTAACCATCCTTTTATCCATTGTAGCAACTTACCCTTAATACCATTCTGCTCCAATTTGTACAATAGTCTTCCATGCGCAACAATGTCAAAAGCTTTCCTGAAATCCAAATATATGATATCAAAATTGATATCAATTTTGCATCCAATTCTTTTGTAACCACATCATAATATCCTATCAAATTTGTCAGACAAGACTTTCCCCTAACAAACTCATGCGGTGAATTGAATTATTGCTGCAGTCTTGTCTAGATGATCCTGCAATGCATCTTTAACCATTTACTCCATTATTTTACCCGCAACAGAAGTTAAACTAACTGGTCTGTAATTACTTGTGTCACCCTTCGATCCCCCTTTGTGAATTGGGGATACATTTGCACATCTCCAGTCTGTGGGAACCTCCCCTGAGTCCAAGGATGCTCTCATAATTATGGCTAAGGGTTTGCTTCGTTGCTTTGCCGCCTCCTTTAATATAACTGGGTAGATCCCATCCACCCCAGGTGCTTTTCTTATGTTTAACTTCAACAATTTCTCCTCCACTTTGCTCTCAGTTATTACAAAATCATTAAGTATCCTGCTACAATTTAATAACCTTCTGCCATTTTCAAACCTTAATAATTCCTCATGTGTGAATGTAGATGCAAAATACTCATTCAGTTTGTTTGCTATCTGAGCAGGATCATCAACAGTCGAACCATTGATGTCGAGTGGACCAATCAGATTCTCCCCTTCCTTTGAGAGTTTATATAAGTAAAGAAATCCTTGCTGTTTTTCTTAGCATCTTTTGCCAAGGATTTCTCATAATCTGCCTTTGCCTGCCTAACCTCCTTTGTGACCTGATTACAGACTAGCTTATATCTGCCATAGGCTTCTGAGTCGCTTGATAATTTATATGCATCCCATGCATTTTTCTTCTCTGTTACAAGTCTCATTAGTTCATTAGATAACCATTTAGGCCTAAACCTTGAACAATATTTCTTAATAGGTATGAAACTTTTGGTAGCTTCCACGATTAATTCCTTGAATGCTTCCCACTTAGAATTTACTGTTGGTAACATTGTCAGTTGATCCCACTGTACAGAATTTAAAAAATTTCTGAGACCACTATACTCACCTTTACAGAAGCAAAAACCCTTTCCTTTACCCCTGATGGTAAGTAAATCCCACATCAGTACACTGTGATCACTGCCACCTAGTGGTTCCTTTATCTGCAAATTCTTAATACACGAATGACCACTGCTGATAACCAGATCAAGAGTATTACTTTCTCTGGTTGCTTGCCTCTCAAACATGCTGCTGCAGAAAACAATCATCCAATAAATCCACAAA
Source organism: Mastigoproctus giganteus (assembly GCF_048544385.1). Taxonomy (NCBI): domain Eukaryota; kingdom Metazoa; phylum Arthropoda; class Arachnida; order Uropygi; family Thelyphonidae; genus Mastigoproctus; species Mastigoproctus giganteus. The sequence goes on along the minus strand of NC_143586.1, from coordinate 159,462,210 downwards.
AGTCTGACTAGTGTGTGAGTGACCAACCCACAAGTTCCATTCAATATCTGGGAAGTTAAAATCCCCCATTATAAGACATTCTGATTTACTAGCCCACTCTACAATTGTTCATTGTACTCATTCGAGTCATTAGGCCTATAACACACTCCAACTCTTATTTTTGCTTTCGCAGTGCTTATGTCAACACTAAACTGACTCAACAGTGCACTGTTCATCTATATCAGCTGGGTGCACTTCTTTTAATGATGTTATCAATGGTGAAATCTAAATGGGAAGCCTTCAGAGAATTAATCTTGGAGGGTACTAGGCTTTTCATGCCAACTACAAAATACTGTTTAAAATTTAGACCTAAATGGATATTAGATGAACTAATGCAGCTCATGGCAGAAAAGAAAAATGCATGGAATGTATATAAATTATCAGGCAGCACAGAAGCCTGTAAACAAGTCACAAAGAAGATTAGGCTAGCAAAGGCAGATTACAAGAAATCTCTGGCAAAGGATGCAAAGAAAAACAGCAAAGAGTTTTTATTTACTTATGTAAACTCCATAAGGAAAGGGTTGAATTAGACCAGTCAACTTAATATAGATCCTTTGGCTATTGATGATCATGCTCAGGTAGCTGATAAACTGAATGATTATTTTGCATCTACGTTCACACACGAGGAGTTATTCAAAGAGGGATGTGCCAGATGTTTTAAAACTTTAACAGGGAGCTACATGATTTTGTAATAACCAAGAGCAAGGTAAAAGAGAAATTGTTGAAGTTAAACATAGGCACCCGGGGTGGATGGGATCTATCCAGTTATATTAAAGGAGGCAGCAAAGGAAGTAAGTAAAACCTTATCCATAATTATGAAAGCTTCCTTGGACTCTGGTGAGGTCCCATGGACTGGAGATGTGCAAATGTGTCCCCAATTCATAGAGGGGATCCAAAGGGTGACTTGAGTAATTACAGACCTGTTAGTTTGACTTCTGGTCCAGGGAAAATAATGGAGTCGCTGGTTAAGGAAGCAATGCAGGATCATCTAGACAAGACTGCAGTAATAGTTCAGATGCAGCATGGGTTTGTGAAGGGAAGTCTTGTCTGACAAATTTGATTCGATACTATGATGTGGTGACAAAGGAATTGGATGCAAAGAATAATTTTGATGTCATATACTTGGATTTTAGGAAAGCTTTTGATACACGATTTTGATTTTTATAGTTACGCTGGTTAGTTTTATTTTAATGTAGATAAACAGTTTTTGTAGATATACTTAATATACGTAAAAATGTTATTTCATTCGAATCTTGCAGCCATTGTTTTTGTATAGAGTGGTAGGGAATTCAAATTTTAATTCAGGTAGTTAGGTAGCTCTAACGTAAAAATTATAGAGTAATACGCTTCACTGTTTCTATTAGATAGCATAGTATTGACATTTAATTAATTTAATTTATTGATTTTATTAATTTAAAATATCATGCCCCAAACTAGAGCAGCAAAGCAACGGGCACAAAGTGACAGGAGTGCTGTGACTTGGGGGAGAACTGAGGGAGGCGATTCTCCAACGCATCAGAGCCTAAAAAAATGTCCAACTTGTGAAATGTTTGCCGAACTCTCTGGAACGGAACATGATATTGCCATGGGAGATGTCTTTGTGTGTGCACGATGCAAGGAGTGAAAGGAAATCAGGCGACAACTCAGCGTTGTTATGGGCCTATATGAGAGTTTGAAGGACAGGGTGGATACCCTCGAAAGATCTAAATTGAGGGCCCATCAAGCTCTCAGCTGCCCACATCAATGCCAGAGCTTGCACTTGGTCATCACGCAACACAGCGGCAACCCCCAAAGCAGAATGCGCTGGTCCCACAGGAACTAGCAGTTGTTGGTGACTCTATTGTCAGGGAAACGGGAAACATGGTTTGTAAAAAGGATAGGTGGAACAGGACCAAGGTATGTCTGCCAGGGGCAAAGGTTGATGACGTTGTAGAGCGGATATCATCTTTTAAGGGCACAAAAGGTGATATAGTTGTACACATGGCACTAATGATATTAAGAGTAGGAGACTGGCGGAATTACTTTAACAAGTACAGGTCACTGTTGAACAAAAGCCGAGAATTAGGATTGAATTTGAAAGTGTCTGCAATTCTGCCCAGACACGATAGAAGGGAGTATATGATGAGAGCCTTGTCGATCAACTCGCCCCTGGAAAGAATGTGCAAAGCTCAAGGGGTAGAATTTTTTTCAGCCTCGACTGTACTTGTTAACAGGAGAGACTGCTTCTATAGGGATGGGATACACTTAAATAGAAAGGGTGCAATAATATTTGCTGATGCTATCGAGGCTGTGTTAGGTGGGTCGGAAAACTGATAGCTTGGGGGGATACGAGGACTAATAGTTTAACAGTAGCCGTAGGGAGAGGTGATTCTTGCACAACTTCTATTAGAATAAGTAATGACCTGGAGCGTGGGGTATTGGGGGTTGCAGGGACGGATGGCAGTCATCCTGAAATAAGTGGGTATATGGGATGTGTTAGGTTAACTAGGAATAGGAGTAGGAGCATGTATGCTTGCATGTATACCAATGCTAGAAGTATAGTAAATAAATTTGATGAATTTGAAGTGTTGGTCAAGACATCAAAGGCGGATATTGTTGGGATAGCAGAGACCTGGTGTCACACAGATATAAGGAATGCTGAACTGGAATTTGGGGAGTACAATGTCTACAGAAAGGATAGACAGGATAGAAAGGGAGGAGGTGTTATGCTGTTAATTAAGAAAAACATAAAATCAAAAGAAGTGCATCCAGTTGATATAGATGAACAGTGCACTGTTGAGTCAGTTTGGTGTGACATAAGCACTGCGAAAGCAAAAATAAGAGGAGGAGTGTGTTTAGCATTAGCATTAGTAGAGGCATTTGATGCAAGAAAGCAAGCTTATGCAGCATCAGCCAAAAAAAAATAAAAATAAATAAAAAAATAATAAATAAATAAATAAAAAATAACCACTTCCACTTCACCCCTCTGTTCGTTCAAAATACCTGTCCAGCTGAGCCTTAAACTTATTTAGGCTATCAACTTCCACGACAAGGGATGGAAGTTTATTCCACCAACCAACCACCCGCTGGCTAAAGGCAAATTTCCTCACGTCTATCCTACATCTGTCTTTTCTCAATTTGAATTTATGCCATCTCAGGTGTTATAGGCCTAATGACTTGAATGAGGACAATGAACAATTGTACAGAGAAATAGAGTGGGCTAGTAAATCGGAATGTCTTATAATGGGGGATTTTAACTTCCCAGATATTGACTGGAACTTGTGGGTTGGTCACTCACACACTAGTCAGAGTTTTGTAGATTTATTGGATGATTGTTTTCTGCAGCAGCATGTTTGAGAGGCAACCAGAGAAAGTAATACTCTTGATCTGGTTATCAGCAGTGATCATTCGTGTATTAAGAATTTGCAGATAAAGGAACCACTAGGTGGCAGTGATCACAGTGTACTGATGTGGGATTTACTTAAAAATTTAATTACCATCAGGAGTAAAGGAAAGGGTTTTTGCTTCCGTAAAGTTGAGTACAGTAGTCTCAGACAGTTTTTAAATTGTGTACAGTGGGATCAACTGACAATGTTACCAACAGTAAATTCTAAGTGGGAAGCATTCAAGGAATTAATCGTGGATGCTACTAAAAGTTTCATACCTATTAAGAAATATTGTTCAAGGTTTAGGCCTAAATGGTTATCTAATGAACTAATGAGACTCGTAACAGAGAAGAAAAATGCATGGGATGCATATAAATTATCAAGCGACTCAGAAGCCTATGGCAGATATAAGCTAGTCTGTAATCAGGTCACAAAGGAGGTTAGGCAGGCAAAGGCAGATTATGAGAAATCCTTGGCAAAAGATGCTAAGAAAAACAGCAAGGATTTCTTTACTTATTTAAACTGTAAAAGGAAGGGGATGAATCTGATTGGTCCACTTGACATCGATGGTTCGACTGTTGATGATCCTGCTCAGGTAGCAAACAAACTGAATGAGTATTTTGCATCTCATTCACACATGAGGAATTATTAAGGTTTGAAAATGGCAGAAGGTTATCAAATTGTAGCAGGATACTTAATGATTTTGTATTAACTGAAAGCAAAGTGGAGGAGAAATTGTTGAAGTTAAACATAAGAAAAGCACCTGGGGTGGATGGAATCTATCCAGTTATATTAAAGGAGGCGGCAAAGCAACTAAGCAAACCCTTATCCATAATTATGAGAGCATCCTTGGATTCAGGGGAGGTCCTCACGGACTGGAGATGTGCAAATGTATCCCCAATTCACAAAGGGGGATTGAAGGGTGACACGAGTAATTACAGACCAGTTAGTTTAACTTCTGTTGCGGGTAAAATAATGGAGTCACTGGTTACAGATGCATTGCAGGATCATCTAGACAAGACTGCAGCAATAATTGAGACACAGAATGGGTTTGTTAAGGGAAAGTCTTGTCTGACAAATTTGATAGGATATTATGATGTGGTTACAAAGGAACTGGATGCAAAAAATAATTTTGATATCATATATTTGGATTTCTGGAAAGCTTTTGACACTGTTGTGCATGGAAGACTATTGTACAAATTGGAACAGAATGTTATTAAGGGTAAGTTGCTACAATGGATAAAATGATGGTTAAGTGCGAGAAGACAGAGGGTAGTAATCAAAGGGTGCTGCTCTTCTTGGACTAATGTTATTAGTGGAGTCCCACAGGGTTTGGTGTTAGGTCCACTGTTGTTTTGTATATTTATCAGTGATATTGATGAAGGTATATCAGGCTTAATGTTGAAGTTTGCAGATGACACAAAGGTTGGCAGGGTTGTTAATGACAGTAATGGCAGTGTGCTACTGCAACCGGATCTAGATAATTTGGGCAGATGGGCTAAGAAGTGGCAACTGAAGTTCAACCTTGACAAATGCAAAGTACTGCATATGGGTAGAAGTAACCCCAGAGAAACGTACCAACTGTGTGGTACTACACTTAAGGTGATAGAAAATGAAAAAGACCTGGGAGTAATTGTGCAGGCAGATATGAAGTTTTCTGTGCAATGCAGACAGGCGGCCAGGGCAGGTCACGGGGTTTTGTCAATGATATATAGGAATTTTGCTAGCAGTGAGAAGGAGGTGATTGACCCTCTGTATAATGCAATGGTCAGGCCACGCCTTGAGTACTGCATACAGGTCTGGAGGCCTCATTTTAGGAAGGATGTAGATTTACTTGAGCGTGTACAGAGAAGGGCAACAAGATTGGTGAGGGGAATGAAGGGATCCTCTTATCAAGAGAGGCTTAAGTTCTGCAAATTGCAGTGGCTGGAGACTAGGCACCTGCACGGTGATCTGATTGAGGTATATAAGGCCTTGAATGGGTTGAGCATGCTGAATTCTAATGGGATTCTTCCACTTGTTCAGATTACGAACCTAAGGGGCATAAATTCAAATTAAGAAAAGACAGATGTAGAATAGATGTGCAGAAATTTGCCTTTAGCCAGCGGGTGGTTAATTGCTGGAATAGACATCCATCTGTCGTTGTGGAAGTTGACAGGTTAAATAAATTTAAGGAGGAACTGGACAGGCATTTGGAGGGAATGGTGTGATTTTATTTTATTATTTATATTTTTATTTTTATTATTATTATTTTTTTATTATTATTTTAATTTATTTATTTATTTATTTATTATTTTTTTTTTTTGGCTGATGCTGCATAAGCTCATACAGTTGCTTTCATGCATCACATGCTGCTGCTACTACTACATGGAAGATTACTGTACAGATTGGGGGAGCATGGCATTAAGGGCAAGTTGCTACAATTGAGAAAAGGATGGTTGATTGGGAGAAGACAGAGAATGGTTATCAGTTGACACTACTCTTCATGGACTAATGTTATTAGTGGAGTCCCAGGGTTCGGTCTTGGGCCTATTGTTGTTTTTGGTATTTATCAATGATATTGATGAAGGTATATCAGGGTTAATGTTTAAGTTTGCAGATGATACGAAGGTTGGCTGGGTTGTTAATGACAGTAATGATAGTCAGTTATTGGGATCTGCTCAACTTTTACAGGATCTGTAAAAGTTGAGCAGATGGGCTGAGAAGTGGCAACTGAAGTTTAATATTGACAGTATCAAAGTACAGTATCAACTGGGTGGTACTGCACTCAGGGTAGTGGAGAATGAAAAGGATCTGGTGGTAATTGTGCAGTCAGATATGAAGGTTTCTGATTAGTGCAAAAAAGGCTGCAAAAGTAGCTCATGGTGTCTTATCAGTGATATACAAGAATTTTGCTAGTAGGGATAAAGGGGTGATTGTCCCCTTGTATAAGGCTACGGTCAGGCCACACCTTGAGGCCTCATTTTTGGAATAATGTAGAGCTGCTGTAACGAGTACAGAGAAGGGCAACGAGATTTAGTGAGTGGAACAAAAGGTTGTTGTTACCAAGAAAAGTTCTGCAAATTGCAGCTTCTGCAGACTAGGTACCTGTGAGGTGATCGAATTGAGGTGTATAAGGCCTTGAATGGATTGAGCAAGCTCAATGCTAATGGGATTCTTCCTCTTGCTCAGATTACTCACCTGAGGGGGCATAAATTCAAATTGAGTAAAGACAATTGTAGAATAGACGTGGAAATTCGTCTTTAGCCAGCTGTTGATTGATAACTGGAACAAACTTCCATTTGTCCTAGTGGAGGTCAGAAACTTAAATAATTTCAAGGCAAACATTTGGAGTGAATGGATGAGTGAAATGGGAAGGATGGTTTTTTTTATCTTATGATATATAAGCTTGCTTTCTAACCCCATGAGCTGTGTTGGCAGCCTGTCTGCACTGCTCTGAGAACTTCATATCTGACTGCACAATAACTGCAATATCGTTTTCATTTTCTACTGCCCTCTATTACCACACAGTTGGAATACACGGAGGGTAGTAGAAAATGAAATGTTAATTTGGGTTCGCTGCTATTCACAGTACTTTGCATTTGTAAATGTTCAAAAATTTGAGCTGCCCATGTCGCCTAATTTTCTACATCTTGTTACAGTAGCTCACCCTGATTACTGCCATTAACCTGTTGCTAGCCTTTGTATCATCTGCACATTTAGACATTGACCGATATACCTTCGTCATTATCACTAATAAATATTGAAAACAATGAGCCTAGCATTGCACTCTGGGGAACTCCGTTAGTAACATTAGTCGAGAAAGAACAGAGATGACGATAACTACTGTATCTTCTCCCACTCAACCTTCCCTTAAAAACTGGACAAATGGGGCTTTAATGCCCCATTTGTCCAGTTTTTGTTGCAGTATTTTATGTGTTGCAGTATCATAATCTTTCCTGAAATCCAATGAAATTGAAGCATATGATATCATAATTATTGTTTGCATCCGGTTCGTTACCGTATCATAGTATGCAATCCGAATGGTCAGATGAGACTACCCCTGAACAAATCCATTCTGTGACTGCAGTGTAATTGCATTCCTATCTAATGGTTGTGCCTTACTTCTTTAACCAGTGACTTCATATTTTCATGGGAACAGATGTTAAGCTAACAGGGCTGTAATTACTAATGTCACCTTTTGATCCTCTTTTGTGAATTGGGATAGCTGCAGATTTGCACATTTCCAGTGCATAAGGACCTCTTCTGAATCCAAAGATGTTCTCCTTAATTATGGCTAAGGGTTTGCTTACCTTCTTTGTTGCCTTTCTTTAATATAATTGGATAGATTCTGTACACCTCAGGCACCTTTTTTGTTTATCCACAGTTTCTCTTCCACCTTCCTTTCAGTTATCCCAAAATCATTTAGCTTCCCATCAATTTGATAAACTTCTGGCATCCTCTTCCCTAAAGAATTCTTCATGTGTGAATGTAGATGCAAAATACCTATTCAGTTTGTCAGAAACCTGAGCAGGGTCATCAGCAGTTAACTTATTGACATCAAGTGGCCTAATTCATCCCCTTCCTTTTACTGTTAATGTAAGTCTTTCCTGCTGTTCTATGCATTATTTGCCAGAGACCTCCTAATCTGCCTTAGTTTGCCTAACCTCCTTTCTGACTTGATTACAGACTAAATTATATATACCATAGGCTTCTGTATCACTTTATCAAGTGATACAGAAAGTTTTAAAAGCCTGGAATAGGTTTTTTTTTTTTTTACAAGTATTTGATATAGGTTTGTAAGTTTGAAAAGCCTAGCAGCTTCTATGACTACTTCCATGAATGCTTCCCATTTATAATTGCTGTTGGTCCCGCTGAATAGAATTTTTAAAAACTATCTGACAATACTGTAATTACCCTTAAGAAAGCAAAAGCCTTTCCCCTCGACAGTAGTTATGTCTTTAATTAGATTCCACATGAGTACACTGTGATCACTGCCACCCAGTGATTCTTTTACCTATAGATTCTTAATGCATGAAGAACTGTTACTTACACTGAATTTTGGGTCATATCTTGTTATGGGCATGAAAGTAGTTTTATTTATAGATTTTGGGGTGCTAAACATGGAAATAGTGCTTAAAATGGCAGATTGGTTCTTGTTTTTGAAAAAAAGTAGTTTTTTATATTTATACAAAGTATTTTTTATTTATATGGCAGTAAGATGTAGCTACGGACATGCCTGTATCAAACATGGGACCCTTTTGTTTGTATTCAGCTTCTAGAGCATCCCTTTTCACCATCTAGCAATAATCAGCTAACGTGGCAGCACTCCATTTGCTTTTGCATATTTGTTCCATTGCTGCAATGTCTTGATGGAAGCGCTCACTGTTTGTCACTGATAGCACCACAGTTTGGAAAGAAGAAATCCAGGTGTGAGTGCAAGAAATGAATCTTCAATGACATGTTTTACCCCAATTTTTTTTAAATAAGTAATGAGATCTTCCACAACTTGCCTGTAGTTGCTGAGTTAACATTTACTAGAAAACCAGTCAGAACATTTCAAAAGGCTTTCAATGCTGATTTCTCACTATCACTAAGGACACATTCAAACTGTTCATCTTTGAAAAGTTGCCTTATTTGTGGACCAAAGAAAATGCCTTCCTTAATCTTCTCTGTATTGAGTCTTGGGAATTTCTCTTACAAGTATGTGAATTCAGAACCATTCACTTGCAAAGCCTTCACGAATTTTTCACGAGCCCCAGTTTGATGTGGAGTGGTGGAAGCAAAACTTTATTTGGATCTACCAGAGGTTCAAATGATAGGTACTTCATTTCAGGTAAATTTGTACCCAAATTTAATGATTTTCACTGATGCCAACTACTCTTCTCGGTCCTTGGCATGACTACTGTTGTAGCCTTGAGGCCAAAAGCTCTGACTTATTCTTCAGCAGTCTGAGATCCTTCATGAAGTCATTAAGCTCACTTTCTGCAATCTTATGTGGTTCATAAGATTTCATATGTTCAATTTAGATGGCTGCTATACTTCGTGTATGTCAAGTTGATGTTCATCATTGTCTTCATCTTCATCAGAGTGTACAGAAAAAGGCCAGGTGGTTCAGGAATAGGTCGTACTTCACTGTGAAACATTGGTCGAATTGCAGATGGCATATTTGGGTACATCTCTGTCCACTTTTTCTTCATTGTGTCATCCCTTTTTTAATAGGAGGCACCATACAGAAATAACAGTGTGTGACGTGATTTGATGGCTCCCTAGATATCATGGGCACTGCGAAAGGCATAAAATGTCCCTTTCGATTCACCCACGCGTTGAGTTTTTGTATGTAGGTAGTGCAGCATATCCTGGTCGCCTACTTTGCGCCAAAAGTACAAGTAGGCCTTTTTTTATGGCTCAAGTTAAGGGATGCTTTCTTCAAGCTACAGTGACTTCACATAGCATAGCAGAAATCATTCGGACTATTTGCACAATTACTGGACATCTTAATCTTACATGACACAAATACTATACAAAAAGTAGGAATCTCACAGAGAACAACCATTAACTGAGAATAAATCACCCAGTACTACCTAGCTGTATTCGAGGATTACTGCAACAGAGTTGAAGACTCATTTCAGATGACAACTTATCACATGATGCAGAGTGAGGCGGCAGGTGCCAATCATGTGATAAGAGCGTGGTGGTACTGAAACTGCAGTGTTGGCATGCATTTTGCTGAAAGCCATAGTTTGTAATGTAGAGTAACTTGCTAATATGAGACCCCAACTGTAATTAAAAAAACAAGAGCCAGTTTACAAATTTTAATGTAATTTTTGTGTTCAACAGCATCATTTAGTCAAGATTGGGCATTTACATTTTAAGATTTTGCGTGTTGACCAGTGTTACCAGATGAAAAGTACTGCTTCCTTTGTAGCATGCTGCTGCTGTGGAAAACCATCATCCAATATATCCACGGAAGTTGTGGATATATTGATGTGAACAACCCAGAAATTTCAGTCAACATCTGAAAATTAAAAGTTAAAATGGGAAAGTTAACCCCCCCCCCATAAGACATTATGAATTACTGGCCCGTTCAATGTGTTTATAATTGTTTGTTTCACTCATAGTCATTAGGCTTGTAGTACACTCCTAATCTCATTTCTTTTTTCCCAGTGCTTATGTTACCTAACAGACACAACATTGCACTGGCCACCCATGTCAACTGGATGCATTTCCTTAGATTTAATATGCTTCTTAACTAAAAGAAGTAGTCCCCCATCCCCATCCTGTCTGTTCTTCCTGCATACATTGTATTCCTCATATTCAAATTCAGCCTCATTGTCTGCCTTTGATTTAGGATATGTCTACAATTTAATGCTCCAAGGTGTTTTCTTATGAAATGTATATAGCACATATTTTGCAAAGAAGAAATCCTGATAGTAGTATATGGCCGACTGCATTATAAAAATCAGTGAAGTCTTGTACGACATACTTCTTGTGTTTGTAGGGTATGAATTCAGTCTATTTTGCAAAGAAGAAATCCTGATAGTAGTATATGGCCGACTGCATTATAAAAATCAGTGAAGTCTTGTACGACATACTTCTTGTGTTTGTAGGGTATGTAATTCAGTCTTTTTATATACAGGTTGATTTACAAAGAGATATACATAACTTCAGGAGCTCATTTTTGAGTTAAAAAGTGCATCTAAACATGGACCCAATTTTGGATTAAATTGGGCTATGGACATTTGAATCTTAGAAATAAAAAAACAAAGCATTTAGGAGTGATATAAAATGCAAATAACAAAAATAGATATATGAACATAACTGATAAAGTGTTGATTTATTTAGGAAAGTGTCAGTCTGTGTATACAGATATATATATGTGCACATGTGGTAGAGTAGATTCTCAAAAACGCTATCTTCAACTTCAGTGATTTTCACCACTTATATGTGAATCACATGCACTACTTGCCGAAGCTCATCACGGCTGTCTTTTATCTGTGTTCCAGCATTCAATATGTGATCAAGTAGTGTGTGGTATACAAGATTCTTTCCACTCCACAAGCAAAAATCTAAAGGGGTAGATAGGTCCAGTGATCTAGATGGGCAATTTTGTGGACCACTGCAACTGATCCATTGCCCAGGGAACCATCATTGAAGTAAGTAACTACTGCAAAGTAACATTGAGGAGCTCTGTTGTGTTGGTAGTACATTTAATGTTGTGTTAGCAAAGGTATATCTTCTAACAGTTGTGGCAATTTATTTTGGAGAAACTCTAGGAAGACCTGTCCAGTAAAGACAAACTAAAAAAAAATAAATATACCAATCAGCTTATCATAAGTGATTCCATACCACAGATTAACATTAAACTGACGTTGAAAATTACTCTTCACAGTGGCCTAGTGATTCATTTCTAACCAGGAATGGGAAATGTGTGTATGTTATTGACACCATATTGGGTGAATTGAACTTCATCACCAAGCATGATGTAACAATGCAAATGTTACTTGTCATTTAGCCAGTAACAAAATTCAAGCTATCAGATAGGATCCAGAGTTGTTGATCATAGTGCATGTGGTATGGATACATGCTTCGTTATGCAATGTTCTTCATACTCTTGATTGGGTAACAGAGACACATTGATATCCTTGCATAGTAGCACAGTGAGCATGCTGTACTGCTTCCATGTTCATTTGTTTGGCTACTTATTATCAAACAGCAAGCTCATATGGGAAGTAAGCAAGTATCTTGCAGTATTTAGAAAATTTGGCTAATAAACTTGTCATGTTGGAATGCTGCAGTTAAGGAAACATTGCTGCTATTCAGTGACAATGGTATAACAGCATTTCCATCACAAAATCCATAAACACACCATATCATGTTCAGCACTTGTAAAAGGTGTCTTGAAGGTAACAGTGGAACACAAAGGAATGACACTGCATGTGTTTTGTCAGGCTACATTTGATCAAGGGCATATAGTTTGCAAGCACAATTCGCAGTGTGCTGAGAATATGTGAACATTGCACAACTCCGTAATTATCCGGAATCGGACTTATATATGTAAAAACTCTTTTACTTATTGCCTCAGAAATCAGCTCTTGAAGTTATGCCATGTCTTTGTGAATCACCCAGTATATGCAGATACTAGTTATTACCAACCGACAGTGACAAAACTATAAATTATGGGCCCCTCTATTCTGAATGGCTCATGGGATCTAAAACAACTATAACTTATCAACCACTGAGTACCCTATTGTAGTGGACTTGGCAGTGTGGTAGCTTCAACATTGATTATCAAGTATATGAGGCTTACAAACTGCATTCTTGAAACCTACATTTTTATTCTCTCTCTCTCTCTCTCTCTCTCTCTCTCTCTCTCTCTCTCTCTCTCTCTCTCTCTCTCTCTCTCTCTCTCTCCACATGAAAGAGACATTCCATTAGAATGTGGCAGTTTGGGTGGCTTCTGCTGATTTAGCATGGGGCAGCAATGCTGAACCGATAGCACACAGGCCATATGGAACATGCATAGGAAACTATAATAGTGTGCCACCACTCAGTATTGTAATAAAATCTATACAGGAATACATCACATAGCTCGGTTAATTTGTGCCAAAAAAATACCGCTCTATGCGAAACTGTGCTGGTCGAGGTATTATTATTAGTATGTATTTTAATGTAATGCGTTCCGAAAATTTGATTGTATGGGCCGAGCTGCAAAGATATATAGGTGTTTGTTTACTATAAATTGATGCACACGAAATTCTTGCAAAAAGAAACTAAAATGATAAAAATGAAAAATACTAGTAAATACAGTACAAATGATTTTTATTGCAGCATATACATACCAAAAGAATATAAGTGAAGTATGTACTATATTTTTATTTTGAAAAATAACTGATCAGCTTAGTTTACACAGTTTTTTCTTCTTCTTTTTATCTGCATACATCTCTTTATAACATCAAATGTCATTTTGCAACGCCTGCCTTACTTTCATACCTCATTCGATGTTTGGATCTAGAAGAACACTCAGCACCATTACATTTCTTCTTTCCACTCATATTTGTGTATACACGTGTAATATTTTTAAAAAAATAATCTTTAATAAAAATACACAGCGAAAAATATTTGTACAGCTTGTGCACAATCAACGACCTCACTGCTCGGAATCTAGAGTGTTTACTACGCTAGCAGAGTCCGTATATAATGGGAGTTGCGACAACAGTCAGCGTGGCCTTGAATCCACAACGCATTGGCCTACATGCTGGCATTATAATACATACGTACACATATCAAATGTATTGGTGCACAATGCAGTTAATTTTTTTCAATTTGTAAATCGCGCTATAGCGAAACCCACACTGTTTGAAACTGCGCTATGCGAGGTATTCTTGTATATATTTTTTTTATTGGAAGGCAAATTTTATGGTTGTCGACTATATCTAGCAGTGAAAATGAAAACTAAGTGTAATTGTGCATTATTATGCAGTAACAAAATTCTCATTAGAAACTTTTATATACTGTTATCATCTTATGATATTGATAAATAAAGAAACAAAACCCTACCATACCATATATTCCATGGTTTAAAGTAGCCTTTCTTTTTTTTGCCTGAAATATGCTTAATATATTGATTGTAATAAGTCAGTGCCCTTTTTTTTTACAGTCATCTTGAGCATTTCATATAGTGTTGCATTGTTTTTAAAACCTGCACTAAGCACCACTATCTACTTTTTAATTCAGGCATTTCTCCTCTCTGTGACATTTTATTACACTCCACAGTAAACTGTGAATAAAGTAGTTTTTTTTTTTTTTTTTTTTTTTGTGGTGGCTTGACTCAATCAAGTCATTACAGAAAGTGATTCAGGCTGGTGATTTGAGTTAGTCACTCTGGATAAGTCATCACAAGCAGAGGCAGTGAGTAAGGAATTTGTCTAATTCACTGATTTCAGACACTGAACATCAGAGATGCAATACCCAACCTGAAAGAAATGGCTATAAGCCATGAATGAATGATTCTACATATAACTAATGCAAATATTTATGTTAGTGGGGTAGAATGTTTGTGTGCATATGTGGATCTAAGCATTAATTCAGTGATTCTAACCTATGGGTCCTGTTCTAAATCTAATTTGTCCTCATTAGATTTGTTAACGGACATAAAAATATTTCTCTAATACCTACATAATACCGAATTGAGATTGAGGGAGTAAGATTAGAACGGCTAGATCACTTTAGGTATCTGGAGCAGTTATTTGCACAGGATATTTCATGTCAAACTTAGATTCAAACCAGAATTGCAATGGCAAAGCAATCTTCAAGAATAAACTGTCGTTGATTACACAGAAGAAGATGTCACCAGAAATTAAGAAGAAGGTAATATATCTGGTCAGGGTCACTGCATGCAGCAGAGACACGGATTCTTACAATGAGAGACAAAAAAGGAGACTTGAGGCTTCGAGATGTGGTGCTGGCTCAGGATGGAAAAAATTAAATGGACTGAAAAAGTTTCAAATGTGGAAGTATTAAGATGTGTCCAAGAACAAAGGAAAATTCTAGGTAGAATTAGATCAACTAGACTCAAATGGCTGGGCTACATGATTTGACATGGTGGTTTTTTTCTGGATGCCATGGGGGGGCAGACTGTAAATGGAAAATGCCCTAGGGGAAGACTGAAAAATACCTTCATTGGGACATTGCTGGATGAAGCAGGACTTAAATTTTGAGGAACTAAAATAAACGGCACAGGAGAGACAAAGGTGGAGACAGCTCGTTAGAGGAACTGACTAGTCACAAGATGATACTGATGATGATGAATACCTATGTTACATTTTATAAAATGCTGGTAAATAATATTTAATAATATATTGTTTCTTTGTTATTATAGTATGTGTCCATCATTGTTTTTTTTAATTGGTTGGCATCACACAATCATTTTTTTTTCTCTTCATTTGTAAAAATTGCCAATTTGATGTTTGCTTCACCCAATCTTACTTATGTGCATCTTTCTGTTGTTAGTATGGCAGTGAATTTCAAGTTTTATTTTGCCCTTTATTTGACTCCTATTCCCCAATTTGAAATGACTTAAACACAAAAAAGGTGGGAATTACTGTGTTAGTAATAGGTATTACAGATTCATTCTGCAACTGAGTGTACAGTTGAATGACAATTATTGAACTATTTGGTCATTTCTGAAATCAAATAAATAGGTATAAATATATTTCTTGACTAAATGTCAGAGTATGAAAAGGCTGTTTAAGCATGGGTAATGCATCTCTATCATTTCTACTACCCAGGTATAGTATGCTTGCACCATTTTATTATATCTCATATTGTGAATGCCTTCACAATGAGTTCTGAATCGCACTACTTCGTATAACTAGGTATCACACTACTTCGAATAAGTAATGCTTCTCTGGTAGAGAAGATTGCTGTTACTTATTCTCAGACGGCACCGTTTCGAAGCTGGTTGGCTTCATCATCGGTGGGTGGGCAGGTACCTTGTTGCAATAGTGACAACCCAGTTATGAAGTATAACTCCACAATATGGGAGATGCTTGATGGTGTGCATGGCTTAATCTAAATATGGTTACTTATTCTCAGATGGGTAGTGGTGCCCATCTGAGAATAAGTAACAGTAGTCTTCTCTACCAGAGAAGCATTACTTATTCAAAGTAGTGCAATACCTAGGCAACTCTCTGTGAAAGTATTCACAATATGAGATATAATAAAACAATGCAGGCATGCTACCTGGGTGGTAGAAATGATGGAGATGCATCACCCATGCTTAAACAGCCTTTTCATACTCTTTGAAATTTAGTCAAGAAATATATTTAGATAAACCATACACACCATTAAGCATCTCTCATATTATGAAGTTATACTTCATAACTTGGTTGTCACTATTGCAACAGGGTACCTGCCCACCCATCAATTATGAAGCCAACCAGCTTTGAAACAGTGCTATCTGGGTAGTAGAAATGATGGAGATGCATTACCCATGCTTAAACAGCCTTTTAAAATAAATAGGTGATTAAAGCATTACTTAGTGTATTCTGTTTGTTTTGCAAGCTTGATTGAAAACTATAGGTCTCACTAAGTTTGTAGGCATACCTGCATGATGGACGTGTTTGACTTGGATTGTTCCCATTATTATAGGGAGGGGTGGGCATTTCTCATTTCTCGGATTTGCTTAATTTGCAAGTATGGTAGTACTGTATTTTCAATTTAACAAATGATGATTTCAGCTTACTATAAAGAAATAAAATTTCACATAATTTAATAACTTTATTAAAATTTATGTTATTTAAGTATTTTGATGAAGTTAGATAAATATATTAAAAAAACCAAACATTCTGAACAAAAGCTTCATGCTACAAGAGTTTAATGAAGTGCATGTGCTTATTTTGATAAATTATTCTTTTTGTATAGCAAAGCAAAACAGAGTTCTCTTATTTCGTTTACAGTCAATTTTCCATAAGTTGTCTGTTCAATATGCAAATTTTAATAATGCTAACTATATAGTTTGATTAAAAACAAAATAGTGAACAAAGAATGAAGTTTTAAAAATAAAAATTTTTGACAACAGGTATTTTTTTTTTTTTTTTTTTTTTTTGAATAATCGCAAAATGCTTTTACAGGAGAAACAGTTTTTCACTTTCTTGATGATGTAAAACTTTAATTTTGACTTTTCACATAATTCCTTTTTCACTAGCAACTTCAGAAACAAATAAGTTACACTTTAAGCTAAAAACAAACATTCTGTATTACATGCCACTCCTTTCAGCACAGAACAAGATGCTCAGAGGTCAGTGTCTACATTCTGTTCAGGATTAACAGACTGGATTATAGACACTGTTCTGAGTGGATGAACTTCTGAGCATTTTGTCCTGTTCCAGCAAACTTGATGAAGGCTGTACAAAATTCTGTTTAGGACAATAATGGAATGTTCATTCAGTAATCCATTTCAATCATTGCTCCCTTCGCTTACCACTAACTTTGATAAACTTCTCTCAGCAATGGAACATTGCTGGAGTCATATGGCCAGTGTGTGCGCTTTTTGGAATCCAGTTAAGTGTTTTCTAAGGGAGATCCAATCTTTGTTTGTGTTGTGTTGGGGAAGAAAAAGATACAGGGAAAAAAATCTGAAAATATCTTCACAAATACTTTTAATATATTATAAATGGGAATAATGCATAATTTTATCTTCCCTCTCATGGATCACTCTGGTGTTTTCCATGTGTTGAATCAGTTTTATTTCATTTTTTTTTTATTACAATAAAAAAACATAACTATTTGTTAGCCAATGAATTTGATACACATTTAGATTGTAGTCAGAAAATTGATTTTAGATACTTTGTTATTTGTCAATCTCTTACACTTCTTGGTGATTGTACTTCTTTTGAGAAAACTCTTGAAACTAAAGTCACAATTGTGCAAAATCTGCTGTGAGCTACTTCAAAAAAGTTTGGGATAAAAATAAATAAATTTTATTTTCTTGACAAACGAGATGACCAATATTTAAATGATTATAGTGCAATAATGCTGGGAGGATTTTATATTTCACAAGACGTGTCACACTATATAATATACAATTTGTTTGTCTACCTTGAAGTTTGGGATGATGCACATAGCTGGATCTGCATATGCTGTACCAGCCAAAAGAAAATTAATAATGAAATTAATAAATACTAAAAGAAAGGGAAAGAAACAGCCTATGCATTTCCCTCCTTCCATAGGCAACTATCCAGCTGACCTTTGAATTTCCCCAAAATGTCAACGTCTACCACCTATGCAGGTAACTTATTTCAGTAATTTATAACTCACTGGCTAAAATAAAACATTAGCATTAGCATTAGCAGAGGCATATGATGCAAGAAAGCAAGCTTATTCAGCATCAGCCAAAAAAAAAAAAAAAAAAAAACACACCACTCCCATTTCACCCCTCCGTTCGTTCGAAATACCTGTCCAGTTGAGCTTTAAATTTGTTTAGGCTATCAACTTCAACAACAAGTGATGGAAGTCGGTTCCACCAACCAACCACCCGCTGGCCAAAGGCAAATTTCCGCACATCTATCCGACATCCGTCCTTCCTCAATTTGAATTTATGCCCTCTGAGGTGATTATTCTGAGAAAGATGAAGAATCCCATTGGCATTGAGCATGCTCAAACCATTCAAAGCCTTATACACCTCTATCAGATCACCTCGCCGGTGCCTAGTCTCCAGACTAGGCACCGGCGAGGTGCCTAGTCTGGAGACTAGGCAATCCTGCAATTCAGTCTAACAATTCAGTCCTGCAATTCAGTCTAAACATCTCCCCATGTAACTTGAAATTATGGCTCCTTGTGAAATGTTTATAACCTTAAAAATTTCGTCCTTATTCATTTTACTCATGCCTCTCAGAGCCTCAATCAAGTCTCCTCTAAGATGTCTATTTTCCAAGGTGTGCAACCCACATGTTCGAAAGTTTTCCTCATATGGACACCCTTTTTATTGATCTTACCAGACGAGTTACCCGTCTTTGGATCCTTTCAAGAAGCTCTGTCTTTTTTTTTTAGGTGCAGTCTCCACACTTGAACACAGTATTCCAAGTGTGGCCTAACAATAGCCTTATATACTGGAACTATGACATCCTTATCTCTACTAGCAAATATTTGATAAATCATTGAACTTCCATTTCTTCCCTTACTCACTTTAGTTTAACTCCACCAAATGTATAAGTTATTGTGGAGTTACTGTTTCCCAGATGTAAGACCTTGCACTTTGCTGGATTAAAGCCTAGCTGCCACTTTTGTGATCATCCCTGATGTCTATCTAGGTCACTCTGAAGAAGCTCTGTGTGGTGGTGATCATTAACTATTCTGCTGATCCTTACATCATCTGCAATTTAGACATCATGCTCTCTATCCCTCCATTAATGTCATTTAAGAAAATCAAACACAACAGTGGTCATAACACTGATCCTTGGGAACCCCACTTTTTACATTAATCCAATCTGAAGAATAACCATTTATCACAGCCCTCTGCCTCCTGCTCTGAAGCCATCCTGCTATCCAAGTATTTTTCCTGTGATTTCAACCTGTTCCAGCTTATAAAATAACCGCGCGTGTGAATTGAGTTAAATGCTTTGCTGAAATCTAAATAAACAAAATTGAAATTATTCCCTAAATCCGGCATAAGAGTGACCCTATGTCTTTAACTACTACTAACCAGATTTGTTAAACCTGATTCTCCCTTTACAAAACATGTTGAAATGGTATTCTTTTCTATCTAAATGATCCAGAACACCATTTATATCTAAATGATCCTGAATTTCAACCTTGATCCTTGCCTCCATGATTTTCCCTACTACTGAAGTTAGACTGACCAGTCTGTAATTTCCCACAACACTCTTAGAACTGCCTTTATATATTGGCAATACACTGGCACTTTTCCAATCGAACAGAATCTCGCACTTTCGTCCCTTTTCCAATCCAACTGAGTCCAGTAATACTCTCATGATTAGTCTTAACGGTTTACTGCATTCACTTGCCATCTTCTTTAAAATTATAGAGAATATGCTATCAACCCAGGAGCCTTACTTGCCTGTAGGCTCGAAAGTTGTTTCATTAAATAATCATGTGAAAATTTCAATATCATTAATTACACATTTTTCAACTTCACTCCCATAATTTCTCATTGACAAAGGGTTTTTCTCCTGTAAATACTGATGCAAAGTAACTGTTGAGTTAATCTGTTGAGTATCTAATACTATCCCTTGTTATTACATAAGGGTCCAATCTGATTTGTCCTTCTCTTCTTTGCAACACAGTGGCAACCCCCAAGGCAGAATGCACTGGTCCCAAAGGAACTAGTAGTTGTTGGTGACTCTATTGTCAGGGAAACGGGAGACATGCTTTGTAAAAAGGATAGGTGGAACAGGACCAGGGTATGTCTGCCATGGGCAAAGATTGATGATGTTGTAGAGCGGATATCATCTTTTAAGGGCACAAAAGGTGATATAGTTGTACACGTTGGCACTAATGATATTAAGAGTAGGAGACCGGCAGAATTACTTAACAAGTACAGGTCACTGATGAAAAAAAGCCGTGAATTAGGGTTGAATTTGAAAGTGTCTGCAATTCTGCCCAGACACGATAGGAGGGAGTATGTGACGAGAGCCCTGTCAATCAATTCGGCCCTGGAAAGATTGTGCAGGGCTCAAGGGGTAGAATTTTTTTCAGCCTGGTCTGTACTTGTTAACAGGAGAGACTGCTTCTACAGGGATGGGATACACTTAAATAGAAAGGGTGCAAGAATGTTTGCTGATACTATCGAGGCAGTGTTAGATGGGTCGGAAAACTGCTAGATTGGGGGGATACAAAGACTAATAGATTAACAGTAGCCACTGGCAGAGGTGAAAGTGATTCTTGCACTGCTTCTATTGGAATGAGCAGCAGCCTGGAAAATAAGATGCAGGATATTACAGAGACTGCTGGGAATCATGGGGGTACAAGTAAACACATGGGTTGTGTTAGGGTGGCTAAGAGTAAGAGCAGGTGCATCTATACTTGCGTGTACACCAATGCTAGGAGTTTAGTAAATAAATTTGATGAATTTGAGTTATTGCTCAAAACATCAAAGGCAGATATTGTTGGGATATCAGAGACGTGGTGTCACACAGATATGAGGAATGCAGAAGTGGAATTTGGGGAGTACAATGTCTACAGAAAGGATAGACAGGATAGGAAGTGAGCAAGGGTTATGCTATTAGTTAAGAAACACATAAAATCCAAGGAAGTGAAGCCAGTCAACATCGCTGAACAGTCCAGTGTCGAGTCAGTTTGGTGTGACATAAGCATTGGGAGATCAAAATTGAGAGTAGGAGTGTGCTATAGGCCTAATGACTCTGATGAGTATAATAAAAAAACTGTACAGAGAAATAGAGTGGGCCAGTAAATCAGAGAGTCTTATAATGGAGGATTTTAATTTCCCAGATATTGACTGGAATTTGGGGGCTGGTCACTCACACACTAGCAAGGCTTTTGTGGATTTATTGGATGATTGTTTTCAACATCCGCATGTTCGGGAGGCAACTAGGGGGAGTAATACTCTTGATTTGATTATCAGTAGTGATTCTTCATGCATTAAGAATCTGCAGATAAATGAACCACTAGGTGGCAGTGATCGCAGTGTTCTGAAGTGGGAGTTACTCAAAGAGGTAACTACCATTAGGGGTAAAGGGAAGGGAAATGCTTTCGTTAAGGGGACTACGATGGACTGAGACATTATTTAAATTCTATACAGTGGGACAACTGATGATGTTACCAACAGCAAATTCAAAATGGGAAGCATTCAAAGAACTTATCTTGCAAGCTACTAGGCTTTACATACCAACTAAGAAATATTGTTCAAGGTTTAGACCTAAATGGATGTCAGATGAACTAATGAGGCATATGGCAGAGAAGAAAAATGCATGGGATACATACAAATTAACACGTGACACAGAAGCCTATGATAGATACAAGTTGATCTGTAACCAAGTTACAAAGGAGGTTAGGCAGGCGAAGGCAGAATACGAGAAATCTTTGGCAAGGGATGCCAAGAAAAACAGCAAAGAGTTCTTTACTTATGTAAACTCTAGAAGGAAGGGGATGAATCAGATTGGTCCACTTGATATCAATGGGTCAACTGTTGATGACCCTGCTCAGGTAGCTAACAAACTAAATGAATATTTTGCATCGACACTCACACATGAGGAGTTATTCAACGAGGGGAGTGCCAGAGGTGTATTCAACTCTAGCAGTAAGCTAGAGAATCTTGTAATAATTGAGAGTAAAGTGGAGGAGAAATTGTTGAAGATAAACACAAGAAAGGCACCTGGGGTGGATGGGATCTATCCAGTTATATTAAAGGAGGCAGCAAAGGAAGTAAGCAAACCCTTAGCCATAATTATGAGAGCTTCCTTGGACTCAGGGGAGGTACCCATGGACTGGAGATGTGCAAATGTGACCCCAATTCACAAAGGGGGATCAAAGGCTGACACAAGTAATTATAGACCTGTGAGTTTAACTTCTGTTCCCGGAAAAGTAATGGAGGCACTGGTTAAAGAAGCACTGCAGGATCATTTAGACAAGACTTCAGTTATAGCTAGGACACAGCATGGTTTTGTTAAGGGGAAGTCTTGCCTGACCAATTTGATTGGATACTATGATGCAGTCACAAAAGAACTGGATGCAGGGAATAACTTTGATATTATATACTTGGATCTTAGAAAGGCTTTTGATACTGTTGCACATGGAACACTGCTGCACAAGTTGGAGCAGTGTGGCATTGGAGGCAAATTGCTGCTATGGATAAAGGGGTAGTTGAGGGGGAGAAGACAGAGAGTGGTAATCAATGGACATTGCTCGTCGTGGACTAATGTTATTAGTGGAGTCCCTCAGGGCTCAGTGTTGGGTCCATTATTGTTTTCTGTATTTATAAATGATATTGATGATGGTATATCAAGCTTAATGTCCAAGTTTGCAGATGATACGAAGGTTGGCAGGGTTGTCAAGGACACTACTGACACTATGCTGCTGCAACAGGATCTGGAAAGGTTGAGCAGATGGGCTGAGAGGTGGCAAATGAAGTTTAACATTGACAAATGTAAAGTACTACATATGGGGAACAGCAACCCCAGAGCAACGTATCAACTCTGTGGTACTACACTGACAGTGGTAGAGAATGAAAGGGACCTGGGGGTGGTTGTGCAGGCAGATATGAAGTTCTCTGAGCAGTGCAGACGGGCTGCAAGAGTAGCTCATGGTGTATTGTCAATGATATATAGGAATTTTTCTAGCAGGGATAAGGAGGTGATTATTCCCTTGTATAAGGCAATGTTCTGGCCACACCTAGAGTACTGTATACAGGCCTGGAGGCCTCATTTCAAGAAGGATGTAGAGCTGCTGGAACGAGTACAGAGAAGGGCAACAAGATTAGTGAATGGAACAAAGGGGTGCTCTTACGAAGGAAGGCTTAAGTTTTGCAAATTACAGTGTTTGGAGACTAGGCACCAGCGAGGTGATCTGATAGAGGTGTACAAAGCCTTGAATGGTTTGAGCATGCTCAATGCTGATGGGATTCTTCCTCTTGCTCAGAATAATCACCTGAGAGGGCAAAAGTTCAAATTGAGGAAAGACAGATGTAGGATAGATGTGCGGAAATTTGCCTTTAGCCAGCGAGTGGTTGGTTTGTGGAACAAACTTCCATCCCTTGTCGTGGAAATTGATAGCCTAAATAAGTTTAAGGCTCAGCTGGACAGGTATTTCGAACGAACAGAGGGGTGAAGTGGAAGTGGTTATTTTTTTATTTATTTTTTTTTACTTTATTTTTTTTTGGCTGATGCTGCATAAGCTTGCTTTCTTGCATCAAATGCCTCTACTAATGCTAATGCATTTCCAGCTTATATATGTGAAGAAGTCCTTATCCCCTACACTTTGCTATCTTTGCCAGCCTAACCTTTTCTGTGGCACTATTATAGGTCAATTTTTAGCTGTTATAGGCTTCAGTAATTTTTATTACTCTAACTTTTCTATGCCGTCTTTTTCTGCTGAAATAATCTGGCAACTTCATTATTCATCCAACTTGGAATCCTCCTCTTGGAGTATTTTTTTAATGGTATATACTCATTCCGGGCTTCTGTGATTAATGTTTTAAAGGTATACCATAATTCTATTGTATTTGGTCTTTGTGAGATATCTACCCAATTAAAAGAGGCCATGTAGTACCTTAAGCCATTGTAATTTCCTTTCCTGAAATTATAGCGCTAATAGCGGATTCAGAACAAGATTTACAGACCATCTTGAACGAAGTGGACATAGAAAGCCAAGCATGGGGGCTACGAATCAACAAAAAGAAAACAAAGGTGATGAAGGTCAGCAGGACTGCAAGCAAAATCACGATCAAACTAAACAATGAAAAATTAGAGAGCAAATACACCGCTTCAAGTATCTCACAAGGTTGAAGTGAGAGGTCCTTTAGGCACTTCAGATCACAACTTGGTGATTGCCTCTTCTCCAATGGAACCTTTATCTCATGGCTATTCCCAACCTCGTATTGTTTGGCATTACAAGAATGCAAAATGGGATGACCTGCGAGACTTCTTTTCCTTGGTCTGATTACTGTTTCAAAACTTCTGATATCAACATTTGCTCAGATCGTGTCAGTGAAATTATTCTTGCAGGAATGGAATGACCTCCTGGGTATAACCTTCATGCATAAGTACATTGTGGGTGACCACCCAGGTGTGAACCAACGTAAGCAGGGGTCGAGGTGTGGTGCCCACACCACATGGAGGAACGCCGCCCCTCTATGTTACCAGGCAGTACTAGGTGGTAGATGACTCTCGTCAACCGGTGAAATACCACCACTTTGCTTATTGGAGGCTTGAAGTGGTGGAACCCATGTTTAGTCTCTAGAGCTAAGTTCCGGCCAACCCTTCCCTATCTCTTCCACCATGCAGTATGATTGATGATTTTTGAGGTTATGATGAATGTCGTGGCGAGATCCAATATTCCTTACATTTCGAGGGTACAGCTCTAAAACGGTGTTCGCAGGCTGGCCGCTAGTTAGTACACCGGACTGAACCTATTGGTAACTCTCTAGGAAGCTTCCGGATCAGCTAGTGTATAATCTTGCTACCTCTACTCTGCCAGATAGTGACTGGAGGGAGTCCGAGTAGTGTGTATGCGGGGAGCATTGTCGAGGCCACGTTATGTCTAGGATCTGGGTATATTCTTACCACATGTACGCCATATCCAAAAATTTCATTACTTCATACAGCATGTCCCACCCACTTTTTCTTACTATTGAATAAACAATGAATGGTCAAACTAATAGAGAAAGCTTATCTGCAAAAAGATCTAAACCTCCCAAGCACTTCCTAATTCATTTCACAAATATATGTGGTCTCAATTCTAATCTAAACAATGTCCGTTTCCACTTGCAGTCTGCCAAACCCCATGTACTTTTTCTGACAGAATCTCAGTTATCGGTTGATTCAACTACTGCTCATCTCAGATGCCCAAATTATTTTCTGTATGATTCCTTTCGCCTCAAAGGTGGTACTTGTGCATATGTCCGTTCTGATATTCCATGTCAGAGACTTGGCAATTTGGAATCTCCTCTCTTTGATCTTCTCTAGCTTAAAATCTCTCTACCTCATTAAGTCAAATTCATCTGTTGTCTCTACCGTTCTCCCAACTCCACTAATCACTTGGAGCTCTTTGACTTCCTCTCTTTGCAACTTGACTTTCTCCAGTCCAACTTTCCTAACAGTGAGGTAATTTTCCTTTGTTTGTGATTCCTAGAGTTTGTGATTTTAACGATCACAACTCCAGCTGGCTTCCGTTTTCTAGTCACACCGACCCAGCAGGTCGAGATGCTGAGGCTTTTGCAATTACTAATGACCTAGCACAGATTGTTCATTTACCTACAAGAATACCGGACAATCCTAATCATACAGCCAATACGCTTGATCTTTATCTCACAAACAACCCTTCTAAGTACAAGGTTGAAGTGAGAGGTCCTTTAGGCACTTCAGATCACAACTTGGTGATTGCCTCTTCTCCAATGGAACCTTTATCTCATGGCTATTCCCAACCTCGTATTGTTTGGCATTACAAGAATGCAAAATGGGATGACCTGCGAGACTTCTTTTCTTCTTTTCCTTGGTCTGATTACTGTTTCAAAACTTCTGATATCAACATTTGCTCAGATCGTGTCAGTGAAATTATTCTTGCAGGAATGGAATCCTTTATCCCACACTCCACTTTAAAATCCCGTCCTTTATCTAAACCTTGGTTTTCCAATAAATGTGCTAAGGCTGTCCAAGAGAAGAACGTTGCATATCGTAATTGGCTTGTTTCTAATTCTTCAGTTTCATTTTCTGCCTACACCAAAGCTCGCAACAATTGTAAAGCAGTTATTAATCAGTCCAAACTAGAGTTTGAACAGGCTAAGAGTAGAAAACTTGCTTCTTGCCCTAATGGTAGCCGAGCATTCTGGTCTCTTGCCAAAGCTATTGGCCGCAACTTTTGCCCATCTCTGCTCCCACCTCTGTCCAAACCAGATGGTTCTGTTGTCACTTCAGCCAAGGATAAAGCTGACCTGCCAGCATCCCATTTTTCTTTGAGCTCATGTATTAATGATCTTGGTAAAACACCTCCCACCATTCCTAACACGCTCCATTCAATGCCTCCTGTGGTCTTCCGTCAAAAGGATATCAGAAGGATTTTGATGAATCTTGAAGCTAAGAAAGCTCCAGGTCCTGATGGTATTTCTCCACTTGTTCTCAAAACCTGTGCTCCTGAACTTACTCCTATTCTTTGCCGCCTTTTTTCACTTTCTTATTCCAAAGGTGTTTTTCCTTCTGCTTGGAAATTTGCTCATATCCAGCCAGTTCCTAAAAAGGGTGACAAATCCCTCCCATCCAATTATCGTCCCATTGCAATTACTTCTACTCTTTCTAAAGTAATGGAGAAATCAATTAACCGCCAACTCTTAAACTACCTAGAAACCTTCCATCTGATCAACGATCGCCAGTATGGTTTCCGTCAGTGTCGATCCACTGGTGATATTCTGGCTTATGTTACCCATTTATGGACTAATTCAATGGAAAGGTTCGGTGAAACACAAGTTGTTGCTCTTGACATCTCAAAGGCTTTTGATCGTGTTTGGCATAAAGGTCTTCTAAACAAGCTTCCATCTTATGGTTTGCCAACTGTTTTTAGTAATTGGTTATCCAGTTTTCTCTCTGATCGCTCACTGAGGGTGATGGTAGATGGCTCTCTGTCTTCTAACTTCTCCACTAATGCCGGTGTCCCCCAAGGTTCAGTTCTTTCCCCCACTCTTTTCCTCTTGTATATCAATGACCTTCTTCCATTGACTGGAAATCCTATCCATAGTTTTGCCGATGATAGCACATTGCATTCAACTTTCCATTTTGAGAAACCTTGTCCAGCTCAATCAGCTTCATGTTCTCGAAAATCTGCTGCCAATTCCTTAAATGCCGATCTTCAGGTAATTCTCCAGTGGGGCAAAGACAACTTAGTTGATTTCAACCCTTCTAAAACTCAATCTTGTCTTATATCTCGCAAAAAGGATTCTTCTGCTCCTGTGCTTATCTTTAGTGACACTCCGATTTCTAGGCAAAATGATATATCTCTTTTGGGGATTACCCTGACTTCTAATCTCTCTTGGCACAAGCACATTACAAATATTGCTTCCTCTGCATCTAAAAAACTTGGTTTTCTCTTTCGCTCTCGGCGTTACTTTTCTCCCAATCAGCTGCTCACTCTGTATAAATCGCAAATCCGCCCTGCCATGGAATATTGTTCCCACATCTGGGGTGGTGCCCCCAAAACCTCTCTCAGGCTTCTTGATTCCATTCAGAAGAGGGCAGTTAGGTTAATTAATGATTCATCTCTAACAGAGTCTCTCCACTCGCTGTCTCATAGACGCACTGTTTCTGCTGCATGCCTCTTCTACAGATACTTCCATGGGCACTGTTCTTCTGAATTGGCTTCTATAATTCCCGCTCTCTCTTTCAAAACAGTCCGAACACGTGCCGCCACCAGCCAACATCCATTTAATGTCCAACTTCAAACCCACAGAACCAACTTTTCATCTTCCTCATTTATTCATTCAACTGCCGTTTTCTGGAACAACCTTCCTTCATACGTATTTCCTGAAAATTACAATCTACAGAAGTTCAAGTCCAATGTCAACAAATATCTTCTTTCGTCTTCTCAGTCTCCAACCCAAGCACGGTACTAAGTACTATAGGTTAATACCTCTCGTGTTTGGGGTTCTCATCAAAAAAAAAAAAAAAAAAACTCATTGATGACCAGCTGAACTATGAGGCCGAAATCAAAAGCAGAATTGAACAAACCAGGCAGGCAGGCATTCACCAAGTGGAAAACCCTCCTCACCGACAGAAGCTTGAACATCATGTTCAAATTATGCACATTGAAATGCTACATCTGGCCAATACTGCTCTACGGTGTAGAAACCTGGACTCTAACATCAGCCACTACAAAAAAGCTCCGGGCCTTCGAAATGTGGCTCTGTCGAAGAATGCTGAAAATCCCGTGGACAGCCAAGATAACCAACATAAAGGTCCTGCAGGACATGCACACGGAATGGGACCTGCTCAAAACCATCATCAGCAGAAAATGCAAATACCTAGGTCACATCGCTAGGAACCAACAAAAATATCACCTACTACCACTCAACCTGGAGGGAAAGATCGAAGGCAAGAAACGCCCAGGCAAACCGAAAATGGCATGGCTAGATAACATCAACACCTGGCTTCACATGACAACAGCACAAATTCTACACGCAGCGCTAGACAGAGAACAATATCAAAACGAAGTTGCAAACGCCATTCGGCAGCATTAAAGAAGAAGAAGAAGAAATTATAGCCCATTCCTTTGCCTTTAACTACTGCTATCTCTCTTCATCGTCCACTGTAGAACTCTGCTATTGTTTCTCTACTGTCAGCCCAATTATGTCATCTGGTTCATGGGTGATGATCAGGTCTAGAATATTCTTTTCCCTAGTACTTTCCCTGATATGTAGTCACAAATAATAATCATCTAGTTGATTTAAAAATTTTGTCCCCAATGTAGAGTGTCCTTCCCATTTGCTCCAATCAATTAGAGGCAAATTAAAATCACCCATAATAAGACATTCACGCTTACTTGCCCATTCCATTTGCTTGTAGAGGCTCTCATCATAGTCTTCACAATCACCTGGTCTGTAGGTTACTCCCACTCTCATTATACCTTTGCTTCCAGCTATCTTACACCATACAGATCCTGTACTAGCATGCAAAACGTCTGAATCCAGGAAAGCTTTTGTCATGCTCAGGCTGCTTTTGATAAGAAGAATGATCCTATTACCCTTTCTGTCCACCCTGTCCTTCCTGAAAACATTGTATATGTCATACTGAAACTCATCGTCTCCTCAATGACAATGTGTCTGCTGTTTTTAGCTATTTAAAATCAGTAAACCTTTTTACTTGTATTTAAATTGTATTGTTATTTCTTTGTTGATATATTTTTTTTACTTTTATACCTTTTATATCTGTGTTATATGTCGACATTGTGTCCTAACTAATTAGGTCACTGAATGTTTAACGTTTTATATATGACCTGGATTTGGCACATTATAGCTTTAGTTGCTAATGTGCCAATAAAATACAAATCAAATCATTGTCTCCTATTTCTAGGTGGCACCACATTTCCTTAGCCTAATTATGTCAGCATTACTTGTCCTAACTAGCAGTTCGAATTCATTCCTTTTATTGACAACACTGTATAAACAATTAAAACTTGGTGTTCTTGTATTGTTAATTACCCTGACACACCCCTTGAAGTTATTTAAGTTTGCTTCCCTGGCATTAGCTACCCGCTAATTTGAAATGTTTCTGCCCTGATAACATCTTGCTAATATGATCTGTTGTGGTAAAAAAACAAGAACTCTTAAGGTGTATATATATGCAAGCGTTACTTTGATCGATATCATCAGATAAATGCGTATCTATATTACCCTTGTCCAACCCCCCCAAACTAGCAGCCAGTGGCAGGAGGAATTTTTAAGTGCTCTCTTCAGTTATAGCTGTAATTTGTCTCAGACAGAGAAAGTTATGTTTTCATTAATTAACCTAGGTTTTTGAATGTTATGCAAATCACCATGTGACACACTTGTACAGATATAATACATTATGAATCATAGCACACTATGACCAAAGTAGTTGGTAGAAGAGAGGTAGCAGCACCAGAAAACCCAGCAGTTCATATGGACTTCTGATCTATAACAAGATATCTTAATAAGATTTTCTTTGCCTGTGATTATGGTGCATGAAATTAACTTTGAAAGATGGTGTTTTAATAAATGCTGGGGTACCACAGATATCATCAGTTAATAATACTTTTGGTTAAAGGTGGTTTTTTTTTTTTTTTTTGTTTTTTATGGACATGGACCCAGTGGATTTGAATCTTTCGAAAAAAATTCTTTCCTCATTCCCTTTCCCACATATGTTAGTTTGAACACCTTTCAAATTGTAATACAGTAGACTCTCGATTTTCTGGGATCGATTGTAAAAAAAAAAAAAAAAAAATCGCGGATAATCAATCAATTTCCCGGTTAATCCAAAATTACAGAAGTCCCTGACATATGTAAGAGATACATTCCAGGGCTTCTTATGTAAGTTGAGTTTTACGTAACTCAGGAATGACTAATATATTGCTACTATATTATTATTGACAAATCTGAATTCGGCACGATACCCGTTAATGTTTGACCATTTTCATACATCCTTATTATTTTAATTTTTTGATCCAAATCGATCACTTTCCTTTTGTTGGTAGATTTACTAGTATTGCTGTCACTTATTCTCTTAGTCAGCACCAATGTAACGGTCAAAATAAAATTTTCTGTAAAGAACTTCACAAGGTTAAGGCAAAAAGTCACTATTATCACCCTACACGAGCTCACATTTTACTGAAACACATTTCTGGAGGTCACTGCCATTAAACAATAAAATCAGTTTGCACTTTCTGTGTTATTGGGCTCTTCTGTTAGTGCATCTAATTATAAACGAATAGTAAACTCAATCTTATTGCATTTGTGATAATACCAATAGGCGGAATTCTATGGGTTTTTATGTTATGGTGAAATGTGTCCTTCACTGAAATCTTCAGCCATATATAAAAAAAAAAAAAAAAAAAAAAACATAAATAAATTTTAAGAATCTTCTCTTCTTTCCTGTATTTTTGCTTGTTACTCCGTATCTCACTTGTGTAATTTGTGCATTGTTGTTTTTGATTGCTTATTATTTTTATTTTTGTTTGCTTTAAATTTTACAATCCTAAAAAAAAAAAAAAAAAAAAAAAAAAATAGAGTGAAAAAAAATTTACGTAAGTCTGAAGTTGTGTAAGTCGGGGACTTAATGTATCGAAAAATGTTTAACAACCTACATAAAAGATATGCGAATATATAAAAAAGCAAAAAAACTTACCACGCACTACTCGCGTGTCCAATTCGATGCTTCCCTTTATTTTTTACGATATCCATTTAAAATCTAATAGCTTCCCTTTATTTTTTACCATGTCGCACATGGTTTGGTCACCAACATTACAATGGTTCATTAAAGATTTAACAGATGCACCATTTTCAAACTTTTGATAATTTCAAGTTTTTGTTTTAATTGAAAGTGCAACTCTTTTGTATTTACCCATCATTATTTGCAATTTCTAAAGAAAAAAAAAATTACTATTAAAAAGATTTTTGACATAATGAAACAAAATTTGTCTTTTTGTGGTGCAACAGAACACAAGAATCAATGCAATGCACTAAAACAAACTAAACATTTCTTCTCTTTTTTTTAGCGGCGGGTGTGAAGACAGTGGGGATTGCAAGATAATGGGTACATTATCTCCCAATGACTATTTATAACACCACTTCTTGTCGCTTATTTTCGACTTGCAAAACATGTTTATACCTATTCTAGTTGTTACTTGAATTTTATGATTTCTGTTTTTTTTATTATTATTTTTTTTATTTGGAGTCTTGAACTCTCCCAGTAAATCGAGAGTCCGCTGTACTTAAAAAAAAAAAAAAAAAAAAAAACCCACCAAGTTCAGTGGTCTTTAGTGTGTAAGATTGAAAATGCTAATTGAAATAACAAGTTACTACAAATCATGCCAGCAGGTTTTGTAGTTCTTTGTAGCAATACAGTATCGAAGAAGATGGTCAGCAAGATAACTCAAAACAAATCTTAGGCATCTTATCCGCTGAAAACTCCAGTTTGTCTAGGATTGTTGGGAGCTCTCCAATTATATAAGGGAGATAGCAAAGAAGGTAAATAAACCCTTAGCTGTAATTATGAGAGCATTTTTGGATTCTGGGGAGGTCCCTATGGACTCAAGATGTGCAAATGTGTCCCCAATTCACAAAAGAGGAATCAAAACATGACATGAGTAATTATAGACCGGTTAGCTTAACTTCTATTCCATGTGAAATAATGCAGTTACTGGTTAAAGAAGTAATACAAGACCATCTAGACAAGAATGCAGTTATACTGCAGTCACAGCATGGATTTGTGAAGGGGCAATCTTGTCTGACTGGATACTATGATGCAGTAATAAAGGAACTGGATGCAAAAAATAATTTTGATATCATATACTTGGATTTCAGGAAAAATTTTGATACTGTTGCATATAAAGACTACTGTGCCAAATTGGAGCAGTGTGGCATTAAGGGCATGTTACTATGGATAAAGGGATGGTTGAGTGAGAGAGACAGAGTGGTTATCAATGCATGGACTCATCATTATTCATATTTATTCATGATATTTATTTATTTATTCATATTTATTAATGAAGGCATATCAGGGTAAATGTTTGTAGATGACACAGAGGTTGACAGGGAGACTAATAAGAGTAATCAAGTTATACTACTGCAACAAGATCTAGAAAAATTAGGCAATGGGCTGAGAAATGGCAGTTAACACAGGTCAATGTACCAAATATATAGTTCTCAGGGTAGTGGAAAATAAAAAAGACCTGTAGTAACTGTGCAGTCAGATATGTTTTCTGAGCAGTCCTGCCAGGACAGGCCATGAGGTTTTGTCAATGATATACCGGAATTTTGCCAGCAGGTATAAGAAGGTGATTATCCCATTGTATAAAAAAATTGCCAGGCCACATCTTGGGTGCTATGCACATACACCGTGCTGCCACTTTATTAGGTACACCTACCTAGTAGCGTGTTGAGCCTCCTTTAACCTTCACAACAGCCTGAATTTGTCTAACAAGATGTCGAAAATGGTGTGCAGGAATGGAGTACATGCAAACATGAGTGTGTCACACAGTTCCTTGAGATTCGCCTGCAGCGAACAGCCTTTTCCAGCTCATCCCAAAGATGTTCAATAGGATTGAAATTCAGGGAGTGAGCAGGCCACTACAGCAAAGAAAAGTCATTGTCATGTTCCTGGAACCATTCCATAGTGATTTGGGCTTTGTGCACCGTCACATTATTCTGCTGGAAGTAACCATCTGACTGAGAATAAACTGTCAACCTGAACGGATGCATTTGGTCAGCAATGATGTGGCATTCAGTCGTGAATCTATGGGTATCAATGGACCCAACTTGTGCCAAGAAAACAGTCCCCACACCATAACATAAACATACCACAACCTTGCACAGTAGTCGTCAGACATGACGGGTCCATGGATTCATGTTGTTTTTGCCAAATTCTGAGCCTTCCATCAACATGATGGACCAGGAACTTCATCTTGTGAGACCAAGCAATTGTTTTCCAATCCTTGATAGTCCAGTGCTGTGCCCACAGGAGGCATGCCCTCTTCTTCTTTATTGATAACAAAGGTACGGGATGTGGCCGTCACCTGTTGTAGCCCATTTGCGACAAAGTGTGACTAGTGGTCTATTGCGATATTTTGTTTTGCGCACCAAGGTTGTGTTCTGACGTGATGTGCAACATTGTGGCCCATCAGTTTGCTTGCACAATTCTAGCCATCTCTCATCAACAAGCGATTTTGTTCCACAGGAGTGCCATTGAGAGGATGTTTTCTGTTCGTTGCACCATTCTCAATACACCCTTGAAACTGTGGTGCGTGAAAAGTTCAGGAGAACTGCCGTTTTAGAGATGCTTTGTCCAGCTCGTCTTGCACCTACTACCATGCCATATTCAAAGTCCGTTTGATCACTCCTTTTCCCCATTCTTGCTACGGTTTGTACGCTTAACTGATACTAGGAAGGTTGTTCTGCTTCATTTATATCCACAAGTATGGTCGTGGGACAAACTATTTGTGTGCACAGCAGGGGTGTACCTAATAAAGTGGCAGCACAGTGTGTCTGTTGGCCTCTTTTTTGGAAGGATGCAGATTTGCAAATTGCGCCATATGGAGACTAGGCACCTGAATGATAATCTGATTATATTGTTTAAAGCTTTGAGTAAGTTCAATGCTGATTGAATTCACCTCTTTCTCAGACTACATACACACATGAGAGGGCATAAATTCAGATTGAGGAAGGATGATTGCAGGATAGATGTGCAGAGGTTTGCCTTCAGCCAATTGATGGTTGATTGTTGGAACAAACCTCCATCTGTTCTCGTAGATGTGGGTAGTTTGAATAATTTCAAGGAAGAACTAAACAAACTGTTTGAGGTGATGGTTGGAAGGATGGTTGTTGTCTTGCATAATTTACCACTACTAATTCTACTTCATCAGTTGTTGGTGGGTTTTTTACTAACAGGACCAAAGTGTCTATCTTCAAAATTTTGATTTAAATGTCTGAAAGAAAAAAATAAATCTGAAATATCATTCTTTGAAGCAAAAAATCGTATCAAACAGTTAACATTGCCATATTAGTATATGCTGCTATATGAAGTAAAAAATAAAGTTTTACAACTCTTATAGTAGCATGCTTAAATGGGAGAACATTCAAACCCTCACACTCCATTGAGTGTGAGGGTTTGAATGTTCATTATCATTTATATTTTAATATGAATATATGTGCTAATGGTCAACCTGTGGCATGTTCCCAGTTTGGGAAAAAAAAAAATAGATAACATGAATTGATTTTAAAAAATCAGTAAGGAAGATATATACAGATGAAATTCCACTTTTGTTATCAGAAATTACTACTCAAAGTTCAACATGACTGGAATCTAAAGTTAATATTTATTGCTTGTTGCCATTAGTTTAGTAGTCAGACAGTTGCTAGTGAACTCATGGCATCACTACTGTAGGGACAAACATTTCTCCTTTAACTAATATTAAATTGATTTTATATATATATAAATTTTTTACATCTTTTTTTAAAGTTATTTCAAGTGCTTATCTTAAAATTCCCTTACACAGTTAGCAAAAATATTGTGCCAAAAGGCAAGGGGAATGGAAATGATTGATTCCATTTAAGCGAACAACTTTAAAAGGTGTTTTTTTTTTTTGTCAAGTGGTGCAACGTGCCACCCGAAATGACACATTGCACCACTGGGTATGACTAAAGGATATGGCCACTGATATTATATATCAGAAAGTTCATTGCATAGCCAAAGCCTGGATTTAAAAACTCTCATTTCACAAATAATTTTAAGGTTGGTTGGTTTTATCAACAGTTGGTTTAAACTCTTATGTTTATAACAAAATACTGAGTAGGTACAAAACAAAAAGCCCACTACACATTGTGTTATAATGTTGAATTTAGAAATATTCATTTAACATAAATTATATACAGAAAGTCATATTGCTTTTGGAACATTTGGGATGTATTTTTGTTAAATTGGTTTAAATTTAATATATTACAATATATTAAATACTCACTGCAGAGTATTTTTTTCCCTATATTAGTAAAAATATATTAATTAATACCTGTATTAAGATCCTTCAGCTCCTATGTCATCAGACTGATAATATAAGAACTGGAGGGATTTCAACTATTTATCAACAATTACTTTTAGGGTCATGCTTTACAAGCATTCAAAATGCTACCTGTGTGTGTGTATGCAGTGTATTTCTTTGCAGTGGAGGTGCATTATAGCCATAGCAGCTTATGTGCCATCAAACCCCCATAACAACAACAGTATTTGCTGTGGTCTAAGTGAATGTTGGAAATGTTACTTTGGATGGCATATGTTTCTGTATGCACGAGTAGAATGCTACA
This sequence comes from Mastigoproctus giganteus, assembly GCF_048544385.1. Classification (NCBI taxonomy): domain Eukaryota; kingdom Metazoa; phylum Arthropoda; class Arachnida; order Uropygi; family Thelyphonidae; genus Mastigoproctus; species Mastigoproctus giganteus. The sequence goes on along the minus strand of NC_143586.1, from coordinate 159,426,117 downwards.
TGTAATATTCTGCCTGCACATACTGATGGATTTCTGAAGTTAGAGAAGTTGCCAGCATTCTTTCCCAACTGAATACTAGAACGCAGCAGTATCAATCACTTAAATTGTTTGATCCTGAAAAATTAAAAAAAAAATTGGTTTTTGCTTTCTGCTTGTCATTAGTTTGGCATTTCATCAAAGTATTTTTATGTGATAAAATAAAAATACTTAAAACTCTAAAATTCTGGTTACCGTATGCAATAAAACTATTGCATCAAATTTATAAAATAACTAATATATTAGGAATGTATTGTCCTGTTGTGTGTTCCTGTAGCCAGCATGATTTAAACAGTATAGTTAATGCAATAGTTTTATTGTGCACAGTAGGCAGAATTGAAACTGGATGGCCAACTAATACCATTACATGGGAAACAGTGGGGTATTAATTTTTAGGACTAATATATGATGACATCCTGATTCTCACAGTGGGGTATTAATTTTTAGGACTAATATATGATAACATCCTGATTCTCCTTGAATACATTAAACATTCAAGAACCAAAAAAAAAAAACTGATTTCACAAAACCTTTGCATGTGTTCCTGTGAGATATTCCATGTTGCCATGGCATGACATCATGCAGATTGGCTAATAAACACACACTTCTATAGACATAGTTCACGATGGCAAAGTACGGCCCAAGTTGTCAATGATCCTAAAAACTGGAGCGACACAAGCAACAACTTTGCAGCAAATTGCTCTGATATTGCTACTTACAAACAAATGGCTAATCTGCCATTTAATGAAAAGATGGAACACTGCTGTGATAATCTTGATTTCTCAGAAGACAGCAGGTGGTCTCTTAAATAATGATGGGTAAAAAATAACACTATTTGTTAATGCCATTTATTTTAAAGTAGTGTAATTAATGGGGAAACTCGTTAATTCCTGCTTAAATTCTCATTAAATCCTGCTAGCAAAGTGAATTGTGCTTACAGGGATACTGAACAAAATAGTGACATCTGTTTTCACACAATTTCAAGTCAGAAATGCTAAAAGCTCATTAAAGCTGGATACTTCTTGTTCATTAAAATTTATTTGGAGAAAGAAGTACTGTTAAGCATTGGATTATCAATGATGATTTCTATTTTGTGATTTTATTTTTAAATAGATGCACACATCCAATCTGAATGAAATGCATTATGCAACTGACCAAAATACCTGTGAAGTTTAAGTTCATTGTGTTACATACCCATCTAGTTTCAGTGTTCATATGGGACACATGTGCTATATGCAGCATTTTGAATGCTTTTGTAGCATAGCCCTTATTAGTTTTAAATTTATTAAAAAAGAAAATTAGCAATTTTTTTTTTTTTTTTCAATTACTTTTATTTTTTTGCTGATCAAACCATTATACTTTTTGATGTTTTTACTGACAGTGTCAGCAGCAGTATTCATGCTATTCTAACAAAAGTTTAAACAATATATTAACATTGCTTGATGCATGCAGTTGAGGTTTATGTAGTAAATGTACTGTGTTGGCTGGTAATCTCTAGTTTCTTGTGCTTAGTGTTAGAATCCCAGTGAAAGATGCAGTAGTATATCTATAATAGCTGAGTGTTTAGCAGTCCCTGACCCTGCTTTTTCCCCTGCAGAATTCCCACATGAGGCCCTCACCGCCACAGCAGCCAGTCTCTCAACCGTCCCCCCACCCCCAGCCCCCTCCCCCTCACAGTCAGATGATGCAGAATCAGGTGAGAGGGAATGCTTATTCCAAATCCCATCCTCCTTCCTAACTCATGCATGTTTTTGGTCACTTGTTTTTTGATGCAAAAAATAGTTGTGCTAATTTTGTTGTTAGTAACAGATTTTCTTTAAAGGGGATTAAATGTCTAGAAATTGTTTTTTAAATTTTAATATCTTAAATGTTTTTGTTAAGTAAAATATATATAATTTTAAAAGTTAATTTTAGTTATAAATACCATTTTTATCAGAAATTTGATTTTTCAGCTTAAATTTTTTATTCAAAATATGAATAAATCCTACCACTTTTAACATTTGATTTAATATGCTTGGCCATTCAATATGATGAAAAAAATATGTATGAATGTGTAGTAGTGAGAGCAGAGACTATTCTTTGAGCAAAAAAAAAAAAAAAAAACACCCATTTTTCAAAAGATTATTTTCTAAAAGAAAAGTCATCCAACATTTTATATATCAAAAATGGTAAAGAACAATCAAATCTATGGTATACACAAAAATGAAAAATGCCATATAATTGAATATATATATATATAAAATGTGGGTGTGTAATGTATCAGATAACTTATCTTCATCAACCCATTTATTTATTTTGTATGCCCAAACATTGTACTGTTTATTGTGGTCAGGTAAGTGATCTTTATTTCTGCTCTAATAGTGAAATCAGTTTCATTTAATTATTTTTAGGTGCTTCTATTTAATTATTTTTAGGATATATAAAATGCTAAATATTTTAGCATTTTATAGACCATTTTAGAATTGACTATTTTAAAACTTACTCCTTTATTTACTAAAATATAAAAAAAGGGGAAAAAAAGCAAAAAAAAAAAAAAAAAACTTGTATTCAGGTAGTAAAGTGCTTTTCATTGTGGATCACTGGTTCAAAAATATTATTAAATTGTCTAAAAACGAATGAGAAAATTGATATTCCTATAGAATCGACAAAGTTTTCATATCTGCAACAAATATCTTTTTTGAAGCTGTGGATTACCAAATCCAAGTTAAAGAAATAAAATAAATGTGTCCTAGGAAATTTTTATTGTAATAGTTTGTGAATTGCTGTTTTAAAACCATTTTCATTATTCATGCATTAGCTATACTAGATACATATACTATATTGCTAAAAGCAACCACACTTGCATTTCAAAGACTCCTTTATTGATACAATATTGATTAATGTTTTGGCCCACAGTTGGCTTTAATTTACACACCTGTGTACTTAGTGATAGATTCCAAACCAATTTTTGATAACAGTAAGGCAGTATTTGGTCTATTCCTCCTTCAACACAGTGGTCAGTGCAACTAATGATTGTAGCCTGAAACTACTGAAATTCCGGTTCATGACAAAGGTGTTTGACGAGGTTAAATTTGTAGCTCTAGGCTAATCAGTGAAGCTTTTATATGCCTGTCTTCAAATGTTATAGTAAAAGCAGATTGTGCAGTATGATATATTTGCTGTCAACCTATCCTGGGCTGTTTCTCTGCGACTACAGGGTAGGTAGAGTGGAATTATCTAGAATGTCAATATATTCTATTGCATTCGTTCTTCTAGAGAAGACTTGCAATGGTCCAAGACGATATCATGAGAAACAACCCCAGACAGATACTTTTGTGAAACTTCACAGTTGGAACAACACTGATAAACAACATTCTCTTGGTATCTACCAAATGCGAACACTTCCATCAGATCAGAAAACAGTGTACTATGATTCAGCACTCTGTAAATCATCTTTCCGGTATTCCAAGGATCCATTATCAAAGTGTTCAAAAAAAAAAAAATTTATTATTTTATTATTATTATTTTTTTTTTTTTTTGGCCTATACTAGATGAGCACTTTAAAGCATGGCATTGGAAACACCTTCAAATGCCTGATTTTACAGGAAGAAGCGGGAAAAGGCATGCAAACTAGATGGGTGCTTCCAACGCTGTGTTCGATGACATTAACTGCCGTTCAACACCAGCGACTTGCGCTGTTTATATTGCCTGAGGAGAAATTCTCCCCATGCATGGGGTGGTTGGCCTTCATCCTTCATTCATTATTATTTGGAGAAGACTGTTTGACAATGAAAAATTTATTTGTGAGGTGGAAAGGGGGCCTGCCTTGTACAACACGGCATTAAAGGATTATACCAGAGGACTAACTAAGGATTTTAATGAAATTTATTATATGTGAGGGGAAAGTATTAAATAATTTAAATCTTTTGATTGGCACATACATTTAATTCAAATTGTTGTACATAGTTTTTTATTTTTCAGAATTTTAATTTTCTACTAAATACTAATAATTATTTCTGGTCAGAACGAACATCATTTGTACCAGGTAGAGCTCTATTTAATGACAAATTAAGTTGTTTCATTAGCAATCGTCTTCCTAATTAAAAAATTTTAAAGATGTTCGAATCATCATCGTGTCCATAAGCACCAATGTCTATTGCAGTGAAACAGTAGTTTGTATTGATTTCTGCATCACAGTATCAAATTTTGTAATTTTTTCACTAATTAACATTAGAAGTTCATCAAAACTCAGTATGGACATTCTGTTAAATAAAAATAAAAAAACTTTGCAGGAAACTTCCTATGTGTTTCAAACATAATATAAAACTGTCCTGTTTTTAACCTATCTGAATTTTCTGGATGAATCCGCCATAGTCGTTTTCTCTTTCTACTTGCAATCAACTATATATATATAAATGAGCAATACATCCAACTTGAACAAGAACATCCATCTCGAAACTGAGACTAGAAAAAGTGATTCCCTGGTGGTATCCAGTGCAACTTTAGAAATGTCCCTCCTAGTTTGAAACGATTTCATATTTGAAACAAAATGACATTAGAAACACTACGTGTAGTTTGCTGTTTTGGAGGTGTTTACAACACTGATGCCGGCGTTTTAAGTGTTTAGCACCTTACATATTGGCCTTATTCTGATATCGTATAGTATTGACCTCATGATAGTTTGATGAGGACTGATTGGATCTATGTACCATTCTTCTGAGCTCCTTCTGGCCACTTTCTGTCAATTTCTGCAGTCTACTATTGATAGGCAGTGTCTCTTTAGGTCCAGACCTCTTTTGATTTTTGGTTTTATCAGTGTGCCCCAAAATAAAATATGTTTGCATTATTCTTGATAATAAGACATTATTGACTGAGATACAAAATTATAAAATATGCAGATCTATTTAAAAAAAAAACTATCCACTTAATACATAATCACCCCCTCTAATCTTGATTTGGTGAAGTGCCGGGGGAAAAAAAAAAAAAGAGCTGAAAATTGCCTTTCAGAATTAGATAAGCTTGTGCATTTGAACCTCTCGAATTTAGTAATCATTTAGACAGCAACATCCTTTGTATTGCACACCCATGCTTTCAAATTTTATAGCTTTCTTTAAGAAAAGAAGTTAATCTGAAAAAAAAAATAGTTCTTGGATTAGCTGATTGTGCAAGATGAAAATTACACTTTACCCATAAGATTCACTATGATCCAGCAGCATTAAGAAACTTAGATCATGCTGTTTGTCAAAAGATGAACATAACTCATTGATAATAAGCAGTGGATACTCAGTTTCTAATTCCCATGATTTGTACATGGGAATCAGAAAAAATATATTGAGGTAGCAATTCCCTTAAATATGTTTACTATTTAGCGAATGTTTTCAGAACTTTTAGCTTGTTTTGTGAACAAAATCAATGAGTGACTACCATTTGAATTTGTTCATAGGCTGCCTAAAGGAAAATTAAGTATGACAGTGGATTTTGATGACCTATCAGAATGCATCCACAGGATATTATTAATTGGGGAAAAGGTTATATTGCAAAGGATGCTCAACACTAGGATTTTCATGCAATTGTGTATATAGTATGTTTTTAAAGAGGAAGTAATTTTATTTTTACTGTATTGTACATACAGTAAAAATAAAATTATTGTCTTTAATAAATAAAAATATTAAAAATTGTTTATAAAAATTAACAATTGACTCCATTATTTACTGGAAATTCTTTAGAATGTGATGTAACCACCTGAAGTATAGAAACTTCCAAATTTGGGCAAGGATCAAATCTGTTTTATTGGATTTGGGAGGTTTACTCCCCCCCCCCCCAATGTAATTCATTTATGATTCACATAATGAGCAGAGAGTCAGTGTTCTTGCAGACCCTTAAGTAACCATGGGCCACAGTTTCATGTCACTGATTTTAGGGTATTTTGATTTGTTGCAGGGGCTCGAACAAATTGGTTGCTAATATGACATGCTATGCTGACTTACTGGAAATGAAGGCTGAACACCTCACCCCATCATCTGTATTTCATTGATCTTTTTGTCTATTAGTAGTGGCAAATGAAGCAAGCAAGCTGATACAGCATCAACAAAAAAAAAAAAACACCTACTTTATTTGTATGTTCACTCTAACAATTTTTCAAATCTTTCCTTAAAATTAATTTAATATTCAAAACTATACACATTTCCACAGCACTAGATGGAAGTTTGCTACAACAATCACTATGGGTGAAAGCAAATTTTTGCCTGTTTTATTTCCTAGTTAAGCACACGTCCCCTCTTGTGTGCTGCCTGAGAAAGAATAAGAATTCCAGTGGCATTTAGTTTAATCAGTACAGTGAAAGTAACATACATTGATTTCAGATCTCCTGCAGGTACCTAGTTTCCAAGCATGGCAGTTTGCATAACCTCTCTGTGTTCTTGACTAACCTTGTTGCTCTTCTTGAAACCTGTTCTAACAGTTCCATATTCTTCTTAAAACAAGTTTTCCAGACCTGTCTGCAGTACTCGTAAAGATGTGGCCTAAAGATTCCCTTTTACACTGGGACAATAACCCCTCTTTCCCTACTAGCAAAATTCCTGGAAAATCATTGACAGAACCCCATGAACTCTCCTAGCAGCCTGTCTCAGAAGCCTATGGCAGATATAAGCTAGTCTGTAATCAAGTCACAAAGGAGGTTAGGCAGGTGAAAGCAGATTACGAGAAATGTTCGGCAAAAGATGCTTAGAAAAACAGCAAGGATTTCTTTACTTATATAAACTCTAAAAGGAAGGGGATGAATCTGATTGGTCCACTTGATATAGATGGTTCGACTGTTGATGATCCTGCTCAGATAGCAAACAAACTGAATGAGTATTTTGCATCTACATTCACACTTGAGGAGTTAAGGTTTGAAAATGGCAGAAGGTTATCAAATTGTAGCAGGGTGCTTAATGATTTTGTAATAACTGAGAGCAAAGTGGAGGAGAAATTGTTGAAGTTTAACATAAGAAAGGCTCCTGGGGTGGATGGGATCTATCCAGTTATATTAAAGGAGGCGGCAAAGCAACTAAGCAAACCCTTAGCCATAATTATGAGAGCATCCTTGGACTCGGGGGAAGTCCCCATGCACTGGAGATGTGCAAATGTATCCCCAATTCACAAAGGGAGATCGAAGGGTGACACGAGTAATTACAGACCAGTTAGTTTAACTTCTGTTCCGGGTAAAATAATGGAGTCGCTGGTTAAAGATGCATTGCAGGATCATCTAGACAAGACTGCAGCAATAATTCAGACACAGAATGGGTTTGTTAAGGGAAAGTCTTGCCTGACAAATTTGATAGATATTATGTGATGTGGTTACAAAGGAACTGGATGCAAAAAATAATTTTGATATCATATATTTGGATTTCAGGAAAGCTTTTGACACAGTTGCGCATGGAAGACTTGTACAAATTGGAGCAGAATGGTGTTAAGGGTAAGTTGCTACAATGGATAAAAGGATGGGTAAGTGGGAGAAGACAGGGTGGTAATCAATGGGTGCTGCTCTTCGTGGACTAATGTTATTAGTGGAGTCCCACAGGTTCCGGTGTTGGGTTCACTGTTTTGTATATTTATCAATGATATTGATGAAGGTATATCAGGCTTAGTGTCGAAGTTTACAGATGATACAAAGGTTGGCAGGGTTGTTAATGACAGTAATAGCAGTGTGCTACTGCAACAGTATCTAGATAATTTGGGCAGATGGGCTAAGAAGTGGCAACTGAACTTTAACCTTGACAAATGCAAAGTACTGCATATGGGTAGAAGTAACCCCAGAAAAAAGTACCAACTGTGTGGTACTAAGGAGGTAGAAAATGAAAAAGACCTGGGAGTAATTGTGCAGTCAGATATGAAGTTTTCTGAGCAATGCAGACAGGTTGCCAGGGCAGGTCATGGGGTTTTGTTAATGATATATCGGAATTTTGCTAGCAGGGAAAAGGTGATTGTCCCTCTTTATAAGGCAATGGTCAGGTCATGCCTTGAGAACTGCGCGAACTGGAGGCCTCATTTTAGGAAGGATGTAGATTTGCTTGAGCGTGTACAGAGAAGGGCAACAAGATCGGTGAGGGAAATGAAGGGATCCTATTACCAAGAGAGGCTTAAGTTCTGCAAATTGCAGTGCCTGGAGACTAGGCACCTGTACGGTGATCTGATTGAGGTGTATAAGGCCTTGAATGGATTGAGCACGCTGAATTCTGATAGGATCCTTCCACTTGTTCAGATTACGAAACTAAGGGGCCATAAATTCAAATTAAGAAAAGACAGATGTAGAATAGATGTGTGGAAATTTGCTTTTAGCCATTGGGTAGTTAATTGCTGGAACAAACTTCGATCTGTCGTTGTGGAAGTTGATAGGTTAAATACAAAGGGTACTAGGAAAATTTTGCAATACAGCTTTGTTTATTTAATTTTTTCAAAGTAATTTCCTCTACATTCAATACACCTCTCCATCCTCCGAAACCAATCTTTAAACCAGTTCTGCCAAGTTTCACTAGGGAGTAAAGCACACTCGTTGTCCCAGGCCCGTAGAAGGTCCTCATCACTGGAAAACCGCCTCCCTTTTAGCTTCATTTTCACATGCGGGAACAGTGCAAAGTCACAGGGAGCAAGGTCTGGACTGTAGGGAGGGTGCTCGAGAAGTTTCAGTCCTGTCGTGGTCAAATATTCGGTGCAGGCTTTGGCGCGGTGAGCTGAAGCATTATCGTGATGGAGGTACCAGGTGTCCATTCTTGACTTTGGCCGCAGGTTCTTCATAGACCCAATGACTTTAGGCAGGCATTGTTCAGTATACCACTCTTAGCTGTGACTGTCTTCTGCATGTCCAAAACGACACGTTCCACAATTCCACTCGATTTGAAAAATACAGCTATCATTTTCTTCTTTTCAGATCGGGATTTTCTGACAATTACGGGTGTGTCGTCATCATCAAAGACCCAAACTTTGTTTTGAGCCTTGGTCGGCAGATCGTAATAGTACAGCCAAGTCTCGTCACCTGTCACGATGTTGTTCACATACCGAGATTGTCCCTTATCAAACTTTTTTAACATCTCCCGGCACCAAGTCACACGTCGTGTCATCTGCTCTTCAGTCAGTTGATGCGGCACCCAGAGAGAACAAAGTTTCTTCACGTGCAAATGATCTTGCAGAATCGAACGAATTGCTGGTGCATCTAGGCCCAAAGTATCCTCTATCTGTTGGTAGGTCACTCGCCTGTTTTCGTCAAGCATTTTCCTCACAGCAGTAACGTTTTCCTCCGTAACTGACGTTCGTGGCCTTCCCGGCCTCTCCGAATCCTCCAGAGTGAAATTTCCCCTTTGGAATTCTCTATACCACCTGAATATCGTTGTACAATGTGGACAATCATCATCTAGTGCAAGAGTCATTTCTTCTAAGCACTGGTCTATGGTTAAACCACGCACGAAATTATACCGCAAAACTGTCCTTATCTCATTTCGTGACCACGATGCCATCGCAAGCACTTTACACTCTCACTACTAATGAATAACTGAGCCTATTGACTTGGCGCGGCGGCTACTATGCACGTATGAACATGTCTCAACATGCAGCAACAAGCAGCTTCCTGTGATTCATTGTTGCGTCATATTGCAAAACTTTCCTAGTACCCTTTCTAAATTTAAATAGTAACTGGACAGGCATTTGAAGGGAATGGTGTTTTTTTTTTTTTTTTTTTTGGCTGATGTTGCGTAAGATCATACACTTGCTTTCTTGCATCACATGCCACTACTACTACTGTCTACATTCCTCAGAAAACTTCATGTGGCACTATACAAATATAGACTTAAGGGAGACTTGGTATATTATTCTGGGATTACTACTACTCGTATGCAATACTTTGCATTTATCATATATGATAAATGTTTGCATATATTATAAACGTATAAACGGCTTCATCTCAGCCCATCTGCCTAATTTTTCTTATACGAAGATTGGCAAGTTAGCTCCTGATAAATATTCCTTATTCGGAGCTAACTTGTTAATCTTTGTATATTACTCAATAAGTTGTTCACATTTTCATCAATATTGTTAACAAATATTAATAACATTAGGGGTCTTAGCACTGAACCCCCTCCTCCCCCATGGATATCACTAATGACTTTAGTTCAAGATGAGCAATTCCCATTTATGATCACTACTCATCCATTCTTTTATCTTTAGCATAACTTTACTCCAGTGCCATACTACTCCAATTTGTATAGCAGGCTTTCATGTGGAACAGTGTCAAAAAATGATTCAAAATTACTTTTTTCAATCATTTCTTTTCGTAGTGTATTACAGTAGCTTGGTCAGAGAAGACGGTCGATTAACAAATCCATGCTGTGATTTCTGTATAACTGCATTTCTGTAAAAATGATTCAATTCTTGTTTAACCACTGAATCCATTATCTTCCTTAGATCAGAAGTTAAACTTGCAGGGCTATAATTACTCATTTCACCATTTGATCTCCTTTTATGAAAGGAGAAAACTTTTTACATCTCCAATCTGTAGAGACCTCATAAAAATCCAAGGATGCTCGCATACTTAAAACCTCGGGTTTTCTTACTTCTCTTGCTGCTTCTTTTAATACAATTGGATGGATTTTCTCAGCCCCACGTGCCTTGTTTGCTTTTAGCTTCAACAATTTCTCTTCCTTCTCAGTTATCCTAAAATCATTTAGTTCTCAGTTATAATTTGGTATACTTTGGTAATGCTAATGCTTCTGGTTTCAGATTCCTGAAATCTTCTTCACATATGAATGTAGACAAAATCTTTATTTAGTTTGTCAACAATCTGAACAAGATCATCAATATTTATGCCATCACCTCCTTTGAGCCAATGTGGTTCAAACCTTTCCTTCTAATATTAGCATAAATTAGCAAAGAATTCTTTGCTACTTGTCTGTGCAGTCTTAGCCAAAGACTCTCATAATCTGTCTTATCTCCCCCTCCCCCGTGACTTGATTGCAAACTAGTTTGTGCTTACTGTACATTTGTATCCCCTGATAATTTATAACCATCCCATGCATTCTCTGCTGCTAATCTCATAAGTTTATTCACCCCAGGGACTTGCATCTGGGGAGTATGAACTTGGCACACCCAGAGTCTCGATAGAGCTGTTATCATCATTCTTCTGTTTCATGGCAATTCCTTTCAACTTCTCTCTCAGGGTAACTTTGGAGTTTTTTTTTTTTTTTTTTTTGCTGGTGCAACATAAGCCTTAGGCATCCTTCCACCATATTAGCATTAGTAGAGGCATGTGATGCAAGAAAGCAAGCTTATGCAGCATCAGCAAAAAAAACAAAAAAAAAAAAAACAACACACTCTTCCATTTAACCCCTCCGTTCGTTCCAAATATCTGCCCAGCTGAGCCTTAAATTTATTTAGGCTATCAACTTCCACAACAAAAGATGGAAGTCTGTTCCACCAACCAACTATCCACTGGCTAAAGGCAAGCTTCCGCACATCTATCCAACAACTTTCTTTCCTCAATTTGAATTTATGACCTCTCAGGCGATTATTCTGAGCAAGAGGAAGAATCCCATCAGCATTGAGCATGCTCAAACCATTCAAAGCTTTATACACCTCAATCAGATCACCGCGCAGGTGCCTAGTCTCCAGACACTGTAATCTGCAAAAGTTAAGCCTTTCTTCGTAAGAGCAACCCTTCGTTCCATTCACTAATCTTGTTGCCCTTCTCTGTACTCGTTTCAACAGCTCTACGTAAAACTCGTTACACAGCTCTACTTCTTAAAATGAGGCCTCCAGACCTGTATACAGTACTCAAGGTGTGGCCTGACCATTGCCTTATACAAGGGGATAATCACCTCCTTATCCCTGCTAGAAAAAATTGCTGTATATACCATTGACAAGACACCATGAGCTACTTTTGCAGACCATCTGCACTGCTCAGAAAACTTCATACTGCCTGCACAATTACCCCCAGGTTCTTTTCATTCTGTACCACTGTCAGTGTAGTACCACAGAGTTCATACGTTACTCTGGGGTTACTGCTTCCCATAGGTAGTACTTCACATTTGTCAGTACAGTCAGTCCTCGTATAGCACGATAGTTGTGTTCCTAGAAACCCTCGTGCAATGCAAAATTGTGCAATATAAACAACAGGCCCTATGGGAAAAATAGGGTTAGGTTCCGACCACCCAAGATTGAACATACATTTGTAGCCAAAACATTACCAAACACAATAAATAATCATAATTAAATACTTATGTATTTTATTACGTAATAAAATATTGCTAATACTTTTGCTTCTGTCGTAAGCAAACTTGTTTTTTGTTTGATTTTCTATCCAAACAGATGACAGCCGTTCCATCTCTTCCAGTTCTTTGTGTCTTAATCTAATGGATTTTAATTAAACTTTGAGTTGTTCTTGCTATGAAAGTTGTTTTTATTTTCTCTGCATTCTTTGTAATTCTCAGCGTTGCCTCATTTAGGTCTGTAGCACATGCAATATCACATGGTCTTTCATTTTGCTCAAAGCGTTTCACAATTTCATATTTTTTCTCTATCGACAGAGGTGGACTGGCCATAAGCCTCACCAGGGAAACCCCGGTGGGCCAGAGGCCGGTGTGGTTTTGACCATCAACTATAGTATGAGGCCACTACAAATTTTCCCGGGTAAGAATTTTTGACCCAGTTCGCCTCTGTTTATCGATATTGCTTTTCTTTTTCTCTCTGAATCTGCAGTGTCTTCACCAGGACGCTTCCTTTTCACACCTTTTAAGTATTTTACTCATTTTTAGGGAATAAAGCACAATTACAAAACGAGGAGGCATGCTTGATACACATAAACAAAGCTGTGCATGTGTAGCAACTGAATAAACAACACCGTAAAGGCAGAGATACACTATTAACACCTCACATTTCTAGGGGTTACTACCATAAAACAATAAAAACAATTTCCAGTTGCGTTTCTGCTATTGGAATCTGTTATAAACTGGTAGTAAACTCGATCTAATTGCATTTGCGATTATACCGATAGCTGGAATTGTGTTGGTTTTTACGTTATTATGGTGAAATGTGTTTTCCCTTCACTGATATAAAAAACAAATACAATTTCAGAATCTTCTCTTCATTCCTATCGTGTTGCGTTCGGTTGGGGTGACTCTGCGTTTGACTGCCATTTCTTGTAAACACAAAGGCAAATCGTGCATAAGCGAATTTGGTTCATGTTATATAAGATATCAGTCCCTATTTATAAATCGTATATGATCGAATTCGTGTAGTGTAAACATGTGTTATATACGAAGACTGACTGTATTAAACTTCATTTGCTGCCTCTCAGTCCATCTGCTCAACTTTTCTAGATCCTGTTGCAGCAGAGTACTGTCATTAACAATCCTGCCAACCTTCGTATCGTCTGCAAGCTTGAATGTATGGCTAATAATATGAAAATATGGCTAATAATAATAATTTGGCATCCATTTAGATCTAAAATTTGAACAATATTGCTTAGTTGGTATAAAAATCTTAATTTCTTTCCATTCTGCTGTGAAATCCTCATTGGCAGAAAGTATTTATCCCACAGTAAGTAGTTATCGTATTCCCATTTCCCTGACTGTTATCTGGAAAATGGGAAATATATTTTGTAAAAAGGGTAGGTGGAATACAATCAGGTGTGAGTGATCCTTGCACTGCTTCTATTGGGACATGCAGGAGCAAAAGTTAATTTTTAGAGTAGCTGTCATCCTTTAAGGGCACAAAAGGTGATATTCTTGTGCATGTTGACACTAACAATATTAATAATAGGAGATCTGAGGATTTATTTAACAGGTATAGGGAAATGTTGAGTAAAAAGTCATGAGTTAGGATTAAATTTGAAAGTGTCTACCTTTTGGTCCAAACACAATAGGAGGGAGTACGTGATGAGAGCCTTGTCAATCAGTTCAGCCCTGGAGAGACTATGCATGGGTTAGAATTTTTCTCATCATTATCTGTGCTTGTTAACATAACTGTTTTTAAAGGGTGAGACAACTGGCGCCTCCGTAGCCAGGTGGACAGGACCAGCAGTGCATAGTACACACTTCTTGATTAGACCGGGGTTCAAGCCTGTGACCACCAAATACGGAGAATGCAGAAAGGTCAGGGAACGACCACCACATATCCCCGGAGCAGTATGGCCTTTGTTGCTAATGCTCCTAAAAACCAAATAGTGCATGAGACAACTTTAAAAAGTATAGAGTCAGTATTTGGTGAGTTGGAAAACTGTTATTTTGGGGTAAGAGACAGGCTAATGAATTGACAGCAGTTGCAGGCAGATGTGTAAGTGATTCTTGCACTGCTTCTATGTGGATGTGCAGCAGCCTGGGAAACAATTTGTTAGGGATAACCAGCCTTCTGGGGATCCTCATGGAACAAGCAGATATTGACAAATGCAAAGTACTGCATATGGGTAGAAGTAACCCCAGAGAAACGTACCAACTGTGTGGTACTACACTTAAGGTGGTAGAAAATGAAAAAGACTTGGGAGTAATTGTGCAGGCAGATATGAAGTTTTCTGAGCAATGCAGACATGCTGCCAGGGCAGGTCATGGGGTTTTGTCAATGATATATAGGAATTTTTCTAGCAGGGAAAAGGAGGTGATTATCCCTCTGTATAAGGCAATGGTCAGGCCACGCCTTGAGTACTGCTTACAGGTCTGGAGGCCTCATTTTAGGAAGGATGTAGATTTACTTGAGCGTGTACAGAGAAGGGCAACAAGACTGGTGAGGGGAATGAAGGGATCCTCTTACCAAGAGAGGCTTAAGTTCTGCAAATTGCAGTGGCTGGAGACTAGGCACCTGCGCGGTGATCTGATTGAGGTATATAAGGCCTTGAATGGTTTGAGCACGCTGAATTCTGATGGGATTCTTCCACTTGTTCAGATTACGAACCTAAGGGGGCATAAATTCAAATTAAGAAAAGACAGATGTAGAACAGATGTGCGGAAATTTGCCTTTAGCCAGCGGGTGGTTAATTGCTGGAACAAACTTCCATCTGTCGTTGTGGAAGTTGATAGGTTGAATAAATTTAAGGAGGAACTGGACATGCATTTGGAGGGAATGGTGTGATTTTTTTTTTTTTTTTTTTTTTTTTGTTGGCTGATGCTGCATAAGCTCATACATTTGCTTTCTTGCATCACATGCCACTACCACCACTATTACTACTACTACTACCACCACCACCACCACCTTCTGTGTTAGAGTTTCTAATACTAAGAATACTAAGGGTGAAAACAGGTGCATGTATGCTTGCAAGTACACTAATGCCTGGGACTATAGTAAACAAATTTGTTGAATTTAAAGTACTGGTCAAGTTGTCAAATGTGGGAAATGTAGGTATCATAGATTTAAGGAATGCAGAAATTGAATGGCGAGTATTAGCATTAGCATTAGTAGAGGCATATGATGCAAGAAAGCAAGCTTATTCAGCATCAGCCAAAAAAAAAAAAAAAAAAAACAACCACTACTCCCATTTCACCCCTCAATTCGTTCGAAATACCTGTCCAGCTGAGCCTTAAATTTGTTTAGGCTATCAACTTCAACAACAAGCGATGGAAGTCTATTCCACAAACCAACTGCCCGCTGGCTAAAGGCGAATTTCTGCACATCTATCCGACATCCGTCCTTCCTCAATTTGAATTTATGCCCTCTCAGGTGATTATTCTGAGCAAGAGGAAGAATTCCATCGGCATTGAGCATGCTCAAGCCATTCAAAACCTTGTACACCTCTATCAGATCACCTCGGCGATGCCTAGTCTCCAGGCTCTGTAATTTGCAAAACTTAAGCCTTTCTTCGTAAGAGCAACCCTTTGTTCCATTCACTAATCTTGTTGCCCTTCTCTGTACTCGTTCCAGCAGCTCTACATCCTTCTTGAAATGAGGCCTCCAGACCTGTATACAGTACAGGAAGGACAGAAGGAGGGCATGAAGTTATGCTCTTAAGGCACATGGCATCTAAGGCAGTGTACCCAGTTGTTATGCATGATATAGGTGTAACCCATTATTTCTTCTCAGTCACAAGTGTTATGAGTTTATCTGACATCCATTTAGGTCTCAGCCTTGAACAGTATCTCAACTAAGAAATACTAGAACACTATTTGAGATAACAGCAAAGGAAGTAAGCAAACCCTGAGCCATAATTATGAGTGCTTCCTTGGACTCGAGGGCGCCTCCATAGCCAGGTGTGAAGGAGCAGCAGTGCATAGCACACGCTCCTTGATTAGACCGGGGTTCGAGCCCATCACCACCAAATATGGAGGATGCAGAAAGGTCAGGGAATGACCACCGCATATTCCCAGAGCAATATGGCCTTAGTTGCTAATGCTCCTGAAAACCAAATAACAAAATAACTCCTTGGACTTGGGAGAGGTCCCCATGGACTGGAGGTGTGCAAATGTATGAAAAGCCTTCTATCTTCTATGATTATTTCTGATTGCTGTTGGTAGCATCATCAGTTGGTTCCACTGTATAGAATTTAAAAACTATCTGATTCTCATTCTATACAGGTAATTCCATACTGCTCCAATTTGTACAGCAGTTTTACATGTGCAACAGTATCAAATGCTTTACTGAAATCCAAGTATTTTATTTTACTGAAAAAATATTTTTTGCATCCAGTTCCTTTGTGACCACATAGTATCTAATCAAATTGGTAAGACAAGACCTCCCTTTAACCAACCCATGCTGTGTCTTAACTATTACTGCAGTCTCAGCTACATGATTTTGCAATGATTCTTTAAACAGTTACTCCATTATATTCCTTGGAATACAAGTTAAACTAACAGGTATATGGTTACTTATGTCACCTTCTGAGCCCAACCTTTGTGGATTGGTGATACATTTGCACACCTCCAAGTCCAAGGAAGCTCTCATAATTATGCCTCAGGGTTTACCTACTTCCTTTGCAGCCTCCTTTAATGGATAGAGCCCATCCATTCCAGGTGCCTTTCTTATTTTTAACTTCAATTTCTCCTCCACTTTGCTCTCAGTTATTACAAAATCACTTAGCTCCCTATTAAAGTTCAATAAACTTCGGGCATTACCCTCCTTGAATAACTCCTCGTGTGAATATAGATGAAGAATACTCATTCAATTTATCAGCTACCCGAGCATGATCATCAATAGTCAACCCATCTATGTTAAGTGGTTCAATCTGATTCATCCCTTTCCTTCTAGAGTCCAGATAAGTAAAGAACTCCTTGCTGTTTTTCCTTTACATCCTTTGCCAAAGATTTCTCGTAATCTGCCTTCACCTGTCTAACCTCCTTTGTGACTTGATTACAGACATATTTTGAATGTGCCATAGACTTCTGTGTCACCTGATAATTTATATGCATCCCATACTTTTTTTCTTCTCTGCACACGAGTCTCATTAACCTGGGGGTAATTGTGCAGTTACATATGAAGTTCACTGAGCAGTGCGGACAGGCTGCCAGAGCAGTTTTGTCAGTGATATATAGGAATTTTGCTAACATAGACAAGGAGGTGATTATCCCCTTGTATACAGTACTCAAGGCAACACCTTGAGTACTGTATACAGGTCCGGAGGCCTCATTTTAGGAAGAATGTAGAGTTGCTAGAACGAGTACAGAGAAATGCAACAAGATTGGTGAGAGGAACAAAGGGTTGCACTTACGAAGAAAGGCTTAAGTCCTGCAAATTGCAACATCTGGAGACTAGACACCTGCGAGGTGATCTGATCGAGGTGTATAAGGCTTTGAATGGTTTGAGCATGCTCAATGCTGACGGGATACTTCCGTTTGCTCAGATTAAAAACCTGAGGGAGCATAGATTCAAATTGAGGAAAGACAGTTATAGAATAGACATGTGGAAATTTGCCTTTAGTCAGTAGGTAGTTGATTGCTAGAACAGACTTCTGTCTGTTGTAGTGGAAGTTGATACTGTTGAGGCTGAACTAGACAAACATTTGAAGTGACCGGATTGGTGAAATGGGAAGTGTTTTTTTTTTTTACGTGAATAAGTCCTTAAATTCGGTCCGGTATGGGGGGGTCTCAACAAAAACTCTAGCAACCAAAAAAATGGCAAGATTTGTCGCGCTTATATCTTATAAACTAAAATGATAATCTAATGATTTAAATCTTGTTGGATAGAGGGTTTATGTCCGTATTTAAAGTAGTGGGTGTGTGCAGCGGTGAGGGGGAGAGTGGTAGAGGTAGTGGTGGAAGGTAGTAGCCTAAAATTTAAGGCTGAGCTGGACAGGTACTTGAACAAATGGAGGGGTGACATGGGAGCTTTTTTTTTTTTTTTTTTTTTGCTGATGCTGCATAAGCTTGCTTTCTTGCATCATATGCCTCTATGAATGCTAATGCTAAACCCAACATAACATCGTTTATGCAAAAATTAGTGGAGAATCTCAATCTGTAGATCCAATAATGGTAAATGAATGGATTGACCGTGTTTGGACAGAAATCAGGAAAGATTTCAATGACGAAGACATCTGCAATGCCTACGAAACCAGACTTTTTTATAATTCGACATCTGACAATACATTTAAATTAAAAGAGGAAAAAATGTGTTGGTGGAAAAATATCAAAGGCTCGCTTGATGGTGCTCCTATGTGCAAATATGACAGGAACTGATAAAAAAAAAAAAACTTTGTTATCGGAAAATCATTAAAACTTCGGCGTTTCAAAAACATAATGAAACTTCCTGTAGATTTACATGGCAAACAAGAAAGTTTGGATGACTTCAGATGTTTTTCAGCAATACATAAATGATGAGAATAAGGAGCTATTCAAAAAGAAGAAAAATATTTTATTTAGTTGATCTATTTAGTTGATCATTAGCAGAAAGCTAATGTTTCTGCCTTCCAGTGCGACATAAATTTTACAACCAGTGGACATAGGTGTAATCAAGAGCTTGAAAGGATTTTATAAAAGATTTCTAGTTCTACATCTGATGAGTCAAAGAGAACAGAAACTTACCCAGTCTGTATTGATATTGGGTGTTATAAATTTATTGATCGATGCGCGGAACAATGTTACTTCGACAGCCATATCGAATTGCTTCAAGAAATTGAAATTAAAATGAAAAACAAAATTCAAATGAAATTTCAATTGCAGATAAAGAAGATGGAAATGAAAAAAACAACTTACCTTTATCCGAATTGGTGCTATGTAACAATGTTGTAAGTTTTAATACAGATAACAACGATGACAAGCCGATGACAGCTTATTAACTTCCTACAGAGAGTAACGTTGTAGATGCTGTTCCCAACAAAGACGATAACAACAATGGTAAAGACGATGATTGTGACAGTTGAAAGTGAATCAAAATCAGTGCAGACAATCTCACAAGCTCAAGTGCAGTGGACACATTAGTCAGTTTTTTTTAAGGAACTTAGGCAAGTAATGAGACTTTTAATGCATTGAGTGTTTACGGGGAAGCTTAAGAAATATCAAAGTGAAATCTTTAGAACAAACATCAATTTTAAGATTCATAAATAAAGACTAATTGAAATTGTGTGTTTATTATTAAATAGTATTGTTTTTAATTACAGAGAAATAAATTGCGTTTAGTATTAAGTGTATGGTTTTAAAATTATAGAAAAATTGTATTTAATATTAATTGAATTGTAGTTTATACAAGCAAATTATATAAATAATTTGTAGGTATATACTTATATAACCCCAGGTCTTCTCTTTCTTGGTGATTCCTTTCTCTTCTGACTCTTGTTTCTCTCTCTCTCACGGTAACTCAGAAATGTTTTCTGGATGGTGTAGCATAAGCTTTGGCTTCCTTGCACCATATGGCTAATAATAATATATATATTTTTTTTTTTCTCTAATATTTCTTTTGTTTTTTGAATCTATCTTTTTATCAAGTTATTGAGAATTTAAAAAAAATTGAGGTAGATTTAACTCATCACTGCCGACCGGGCTAGCCGAGTGGGTAAAAGTACCTGCCCGGCAACCCAAAGGTCGCGGGTTCGATTCCCGCCTCGGGCTTGGATCAAAAGTACTGCAAAAACCTTGGGAGGTGCAATATGGCCACAGAAGCCGATGCGCCAATAACTACCAAATCAAAAAAAAAAAAAAAAAAAATTAACTCATCACTGATGTAAAGTGTTCATTATTTAACGGCCCCACAGGTTTCCCTATCTCCGCTATTAATGATATAGCGAGTAATGGTTATAATGAGGAAATTTTGTCGGTCCCTTGATGCTCATTATAACCAAGTTTGACTGTGTTGAAAAATTATTCATTATTTATACAACTGAAGTTCAGTTTCATTTTTCTGTTTTAATCAGAGCTATGATTTTGCTAAATTATCTCACACAAAGAACTCTACTGTAGAAAGCAAAATATTAGAGAAATAAAGTACCCTTTTCTTTATTGATCATTCTTTTGATGTGAAACATACATGTAATAGTATACGTAACCATGCTTTATTGAGTAGTATTTGTAACTTTTTTGAATGCTGGCAACATATCAGTTGAACAATCCAAAACTTTCGAATGCTCAAAACAACACAAGGAAATACCAACTCAAGAACTTTAATTTCACACTGAATGAAGCAATTATTGATAACCAGATTTCAAAGTTTGTTTCATTATGATAAAATTGTATCAGATTTCAACTGTTCTATTATGCACTCTATAACTGCTCTCATTCTCATGTTTTAATATTCCCATTCCCATTAATTGCTCCCATTCTCATGTTTTAATATTCCATTACATCACGTAAATCATGTGTGATAATCGTGTGCTTTGAGGCCAGTACCATTAGTTTCAGTTAACCTTCCAATGGTGGGAGGTTTTTTTTTTTTTTTTTTTGTTGAAATTATTCATGCTTTGTCAATAAATGAAGGCACAACATTAATTTCTTTTATCTCTACAGCGTTGTGATAAAATAGCACTTCTGTGATAACCCAACTTTACTAAACAATGCTTAATTACAGTTACAACAAACAGAATTTTTATTCATTTGAAAGAAAACAATGTTAAATTTATTTCACAGAGTTAACATAAAACTAGAAATATTTCTACTCAGTTCAACATTTTGCAGTAATCCTTTACTTCAGCTTTGACTTGTAACAACCTGTTATTGGGTGGATGGAGCATGCATGCATGTCTCTTTGCTAGGACTTGACAATGTTATTTCAGTAATTCAGAAAGAATTAAAATATATATAGTTTTATCCTTTTAATGTTTTTATGTTTAATTTGTATTTACTGATTTCTATGCTGGAAGTGAAACTTATTTATTGGATTTCTCTATTCCATGTGTGCAAGAGATTTTTTGTATTTTCTATAAGGAAGAATTACGTTTTAATTGTAGACAAATTTCCTGTGCTTACAGCAATGATCTTTTCACAACTACCGAAATAAAGTAATAAAACTTGTAGGGTTTCATATCATGAAACACATATACACAACAAATTTAAGTTGAAAGGGACATGTATATGCATTCTCTTGTTACACCAACACTGAATATACTTTCACAATCAACTTTAATCTGTGCTGGGGAATTGAATTATGTCTGCATCAAAGCAATTCTGTGTAGCTAGTCATGTGCAAATATGTTAACAGGAGAGACAGAGACTGCTTCTACAGGGATGGGATACACTTAAATAGAAAGGATGCAACAATATTTGCTGATGCTGTTGAGGCAGTGTTAAATGGGTCTGGAAAACTGCTAGTTTGGGGGGGGATGAATCAGGCAGAGGTGAAAGTGATTCTAGCAATGCTTCTATTAGATTGAGCAGCAGCCTGGAAAGCAAAGGGTAGGGGATTTCAGGCTGATGGGAGTCATCATGAACCAGTAAATACATGGACTGTGTTAGGGTAATAAGAATAAGAACTGGTGCATGTATACTTGCATGGTACACCAGTGCTAGGAGTATACTAAATGAATTTGAAATGCTGGTCAGGATATTAAAGGTGGATATTGTTGGGATATCAGAAATGCTATCACACAGATATAAGCAATGCAGAATTTGAATACAGAAAGGATGGAAGGGAAGTGGAGGTTTTGCTGTTATTTAAGAAACGCAAAATCTAAGGAAGTGCATCCAGTTTACATAGCTAGATAGTGCAATGTTGAGTCAGTTTGGTGTGACATGAGCACTGGGAAAACCAGGTTGAGAGTAAGAGTCTGTTTTAGGCTTAATGACTCTGATGACTACAAAGAACAGTTATACAGCGAAATAGAGTGGGCCAGTAAATCTGAATCTCTTATAATGGGGGATATTAACTTCCCAGATATTGACTAGAACTTGCGCGGAATGGTCACTTGCACACTTGAAAGAAATTTGTGGATTTATTGGATGATTGTTTTCTACAGCAGCATGTTCGAGGAGCAATTAGAGGGAGTAATATTCTTGATCTGATTATCAGCACTGATTATTTGTGCATTAAGAATCTGCAGATAAAGGAACCACTAGGTGGCAGTAATCAGTGTACTGATGTGTGACTTACTTAAACACATAACTACCATCAGGGATAAAGGTAAGGGTTTTTGCTTTCATAAAGGGGACTACGGTGGCCTCACACAGTTTTTAAATTCTATACCAACGATGTTACCAACAGCAAATTCTAAATGGGAAGCATTCAAATATTTTATCTTGAAGCTACTAGGCTTTTTATACCAACTAAAAAATACTGTTCAAGGTTTTGGCCTAAATGGATCTTAGATGAACTAATGACACCTGTGGCAGAGAAGAAAAATGCATGGGATACATATAAATTATCAGGCAAGAAAGAAAGATTATGGTAGATATAAGCTAGTTTGTAATGAAGTCACAAAGGAGGTTAGGCAAGTGAAGGCAAATACTAGAAATCTTTGGCAAGGGATTCATAGAAAAACAGCAAAGACTTCTTTGCCTATAAAACTCTAGAAGGTAAGGAATGAATCAGGTTGGTCCACTTAATATCGATGGTTCGACTCTTGATGATCCTGCTCAGATAGCTGACAAACTGAACAACTGTTCTGCATCTACATTCACACGAGGAATTCTGTAGAGAAGTGGAGGACAGAAGCTTATTAAACTCTAACAGGGAGCTTAATGATTTTGTAATAACTGAGAGGAAAGTGGAGGAGAAATTGTTGAAGTTAAATATAAGAATGGCACCTGGGGAGGATGGGATCTATCCAGTTATATGAAATTTAGCCATAATTATGAGCTGTCTTGGACTCAGGAGGTACTCATGGACTGGAGATGTGCAAATGTATCCCCGAATTCACCAAGAGGGATCAGAGTGTGACAAGCAATTACACACATTAGTTGTAACATCTGTTCTGGAGAAAATAATGGAGTCATTGGTTAAACAAGCATTGCAGTATCATCTAGACAAGACAGCAATAATAATTCAGACACAGCATGTGGTTACAAGTAACCTGAATGCAAAAAATAATTTTGATATCTTATACTTGGATTTCATGAAAGCTAATGATACTGTTACACATGGAAGATTACTTTAAAATTGGAGCAGTATGGCATTAAGGGAAAGTTGCTACAATGGATAAAAGGGTGGGGGTAATAAATGGACGTTGCTCTTTGTCGACTAATGTTATTGGTGAAGTTTCCCAGGGTTCGGTGTTGAACCCATTGTTGTTTTGTCTATTTAACAATGATATTGATGAAGGTATATCAGACTTAATGTCCAAGTTTGCAGATGATACAAAGGTTTGCAGGGTTGTTAATGACAGTATGCTACTGCAATAGGATCTAGCAGATGGGCTGAGAAGTGGCAACTGAAGTTTAACATTGGCAAATGCAGAGTACTACATATGGGGAGAGGTAACCCCAGAGAAATGTATCAACTGTGTGGTACTACACTCAGGATAGTAGAGAATGAAAAAGACCTGGAGATAATTGTGCAGTCAGATATGAAGTTTTCTGAGCAGTGCAGGCAAGCTGCCAAAGCAAGTCATGGGGGTCTTATCAATGATATACAGGAATTTTGCTAGTAGGGAGAAGGAGATGATTATTCCTTTGTATTAAGCAGTGGGCAGGCCACACCTTGGATACTGCAGGTCTGCAGGCCTCATTTTAGAAAGGATGTAGAGTTGCTAGAATGAGTACAGAGAATGGCCAGATGATTGGTGAGGGAAACAAAGGGCTGCTATTACAAAGAGAGGCTAAAATTCCAAAAATTTCAGCTCAGCCCATCTTTGAATGGGTTGAGCAGGCTCAATGCTGATGAAATTCTTCCTCCTGCTAGGATTAAAAATCTGAGGGGCATAAATTCAAATTGAGGAAGGACAGTTATAGAATAGATGTTCAGAAATTTGCCTTTAACCAGCGGATGGTTGATTCCCAGAACAAACTTTCATCTGTCATTGTGGAAGTTGATAGCTTAAATAAATTCAAGGAAGAACTGGACAAACGTTTAGAGTTAATGGTTGTGCGAAAAGTTTTTTTTTTTTTTTTCTTTGTTTATGTTTGCTTTCTTGCATCATATGCATCTACTAATTCTAGTGCTAATGTTGAGTGTGTTTTGCCCAAAGTAATTATTTGGGAAAATGGCAAAAAATAATGTTGCTATAAGCACAGGAAATTCAAATTAACATTAACCACTGTAAAAAAAAAAAAGAAAAAAAAAAAACCCATTACCTTTCTTAATGAAACTATGACAAGTCTCTTGCATTGAGTGGGGGTCCAATGCTGAAGCTTTGAATAAATTATTTTTCCTTATTATTATTAGTTTTAAATAATTTTTAAATTCTATGTAAAAGTAAAAACATTTTAGTACTTTAAAAACTATTTCTGAATTAATGAAAGTACATGGTAAACTCAGCACTTACAGATGGACAAATAAAATGACACACAAACGGCATCAGAATAACAAGTTGGAATCACATTTGGTCAAAGTTTGGAAAAATTTTTCAAAGCTGAAGTAGTTTACCAAAGTAGTTTAAATAAATTTAATGAAGTTTAACACTTATATAAATTGAGGAGACAAATGATTGTGGGTAAGAATTTTTTTTTTTTTTTTTCTTGCTGTTTTACGTATAAGCTTGCTTTTGTAAACATGCAGTATCATTTCTGCTGCTGTAACAGTTAACAGCCTATTAGACACATTCCTGTTTTGTTTTTATACTGGACATAACTTTTTCTTTCTTTTTTTTCTTTTCTGACTGTTTCACGGATAACAGAGCAGGATTTACACAGAGCACGTGATATCTCTAAAGCACTTATACAATCTGGCCTGCCTCCACAGAACAAGAATGGAAACACAGAATGGTGGTATGCTCAACTAGCTAAAAGGTTGATCACTCAACATAAACAATACAACCTAACACTACACAGCACAAATGTATTCACCACTACACTGATTGACTTTGCTGGACAGCATCTTCACAAACATATACATAGTGAGGTTGCCATAATCTGGCCCAGGATTGCTTTCACTCATTCACTTGCACACAGAAAAGTGCATTTGCACTGGCTTGTTGAGTGTCAACTGGGCAGTCAGACATTTTACTATTTTCATTAGCCCACCAACTTGTTTGTTTGGTGTTGTAATAGTATGTTGTTGTTATTTTGTTTTAAGGAGCATTAGCAACTAAGGCCATATTGCTCCGGGGATATGTGGTGGTCATTCCCTGGCCTTTCTGCATCCTCCATATTTGGTGACTCACGGGCTTGAACCCCGGTCTAATCAAGAAGTGTATGCTACGCACTGCTGCTCCTGCCCACCTGGCTACGGAGACGCCATAATAGTGTGCAGACAGACAAAACAAGATATGGTGGCTTGGGTAAAGAAAGCCTGCACGAGAATGACGAGAAATGACGAGAAACATCGGATAACTTACGCGGAAAATTAGCTTCCCAATACGGCACTCTAGCGCTGCTCGGTCTGGAGGATATATTGATTGACAGGTAGGCGTGGCAAATAATGAAATGATTGGTGGTGGGCGCGACAGACGACAAGCTACTGTGTAGTCATTGGTTGGCATTATGATGTGTATTTACCAGTAAAGAATGGTGCATAATAGTTTTGTAATGAACGGTGAACAGGTAATAGTAGCAATGAATCTTTTAAAGATGGAAGAAATTTCTGCATGAGTGTCTTTAAAAATAAAAGTATAGTAATAAAAAATTAATATTTTATTAATAAACAATTTATGTGCTAGTCCACTCATGATTCTAAAGAAAAAAGGTTAGGTTACCTCCTCCATTTCGGGAGAGGTTCAAGCTCTCATGGGAAGCAAGTGGAGGTAACCTGACCTTTTTTTTGCCATTAGGACATATTATTCAACAAGAAAATAAAAATACAGTCATAAAAAAATTATTTTTTTATTAATATATTTCTAAATATGACTGATTCTAAAGAAAAAAGGTTAGGTTACCCCCCTCCACTTCGGGAGGGTTTCAAGCTCCCATGGGATGCAAGTCGAGGTAACCTGACCTTTTTTCACCATTATAGTAAATGTTAGGGCATGTGCGATTAGGACAAATTACCATTAGTGCTGCTACAGTGATACTAAACCGATGTTATCGTGTGTTGTGTCGTGTTCGCGCACCAATCAGCACGTTGTTTGCCACGCCTACCTGTCAATCAGTATATCGTTCTCGACTTTGCTCCAGACTGATAACACCTACCACTTGTTTACCGAGTGAGCAGTCCTAGAGTGCCGTACCGGCAAACTAATTTTCCGCATAAGTTATCCGACGTTTCTCGTCGTTCTCGTGCAGGATTTCTTTACTTTTGCCGCTATGGTTTATTACAAGAGTTTTGGTTTGAAAAATATGCAATGAAAAAAAAAAACTGAAAGTCTGTTATTGTGTGCAGTGCTAAATCTCAGTGTTCCTGCATCACTGACAGTGGGGTTTAGGTGGCCCAGTAGAAAGGTAAATGAAGGATAGTTTTCTTTATAATTTTGTCTCCCTTGAAATAACTATCCTTGAAAACTGATTCAATCATGGATACTGCCAAATAAATTTGGTAAGCTTTGCCTGTGTGTACAGCTAGTTTCATTAACACACATTAGTTGGGATTATTAGCAAATTAATAAGAGGAGTTTACCTCATTACAGCTCTGATTCATTCTATCTAATTAGTTGGGGTTATAATCAGGGCTATCTTTTCCTTTAGGCACCATGCCTAAGGCTAATGAAAATTCAGGGATCTGAAAAATATAATTCAGTGATTTTATTCCAACAGTGAAATTCTATAAATCAGTTTTTAAACACAAATTTCTTTAGATAAATTCTTTCTTCAGCTTTTTTTTTTTTTTAGCAAAATCATTAAATTACAGAAATGAGTAGGTTGAATAAATAAGAAAGAATTAATCATTATTAGATGGAATGGACAGATGAAATGGGTTTGGGGGTTTTTTTTTTTTTTTTCTGATGTCATATAAGTTTGCTTCCTTGCATCGTTTACCAGTGCTAATAGTACAGTGGGTGCTACTTATTGTGATTACATTTGGTTTAAGAAAATTGATAACATTAAGCAAGAGGAATTTTTTCTTTGATGAAATATAAAAAAAAAAGTGATCTTACCAATCTTTATTTATTATCCAGTACAGTTATATATAGTACTCTACATACATAAACATATATCGACTGATTTCAGTGTCAAAATTAAAAAAAAACAACCAACCCCTGGATACAAAAACACATTATAAACATACCGATCCTATTTTAAAAAAAAAAGTTCTCCAATGTTTGTTCTTTTAAATTCTTGGCAATTACATTTTCAATACATTTTTATAATTTGTAGTCTTCACTTTTTCCCCTCCCTTAAGTTCTAATACACTCCATAACACTTCAAAAGATTTCCTAATTTCTCTGGTCATTGACCTAACTCTCTGGACCTTGATATCTCTGTTATCAGAATTCTCATTTTCCTCAGTGTCAGATTTATCTGGTATAATTCCATTGACTATATCCTTTACTGGGAGATCACCTATTGTTGGAAAATTTTCATCAATTTTTACCCACTTGTCGAAATTTTGTGTAATATTAAATGAATTTCTGGTATACTCTATTAGCACTGCACTATTTTCTTGAGTATTTATCATTGACCTGGCTAAATAAAATCTGGCTTTACAAAAAGATTTTGATTGTTTGGTCAGAAATTAAATCCAACCACTAGCCATCATATGCATTGCATTTGATTAGTTAATTCTTTTTGCTATGTTCTTAGTTGGTCATCGTTGCTTTAAATTTCTGCAATAATTTTTCATTGCATTTGCACTCCTGTACAATGTTTTGAAAACCTTGGATTCCCTAATCCAAAGTTTGCACCGTTGTCATTGTATTCACTGGAAGAAATATGGTGTGAGTTTTATGTTCAATTGCACATTCGTAAGCTGTATAGTTATCTAAGGTGAGCAACAACTTCTTTTTACTGACTTGCAATAATTCTCTGTACAATTCCTTCAGACAGTCAACAAAAATTTGTGATGTCATCCATATATTTGTGTTGCTCTTACATTGAACTGGTAGGTTTTTTGAGCATCTGAAGACACATGGATGCTTACTTTTAAGAGTAAGTTGCTACAATGGATAAAAGGATGGTTAAGTGGGAGAAGACAGAGGGTGGTAATCAATGGGTGCTGCTCTTCGTGAACTAATGTTATTAGTGGAGTCTCACAGGGTTTGGTGTTGGGTCCTCTGTTGTTTTGTATATTTATCAATGATATTAATGAAGGTATATCAGGCTATGTCGAAGTTTGCAGATGATACAAAGGTTGGCAGGGTTGTTAATGACAGTAATGGCAGTGTGCTACTGCAACAGGATCTAGATAATTTGAAGTTTAACCTTGACAAATGCAAAGTACTGCATACAGGTAGAAGTAACCCCAGAGAAACGTACCAACTGTGTGGTACTACACTTAAGGTGGTAGAAAATGAAAAAGACCTGGGAGTAATTGTGCAGGCAGATATGAAGTTTTCTGAGCAATGCAGACAGGCTGCCAGGGCAGGTCATTGGGGTCAATGATATATAGGAATTTTGCTAGCAGGGAAAAGGAGGTGATTATCCCTCTGTATAAGGCAATGGTCAGGCCACGCCTTGAGTACTGCATGCAGGTCTGGAGGTCTCATTTTAGGAAGGATGTAGATTTACTTGAACGTGTACAGAGAAGGGCAACAAGATTGGTGAGGGGAATGAAGGGATCCTCTTACCAAGAGAGGTTTAAGTTCTGCAAATTGCAGTGGCTGGAGACTAGGCATCTGCGCGGTGATCTGATTGAGGTGTATAAGGCCTTGAATGGGTTGAGCACGCTGAATTCTGATGGGATCCTTCCACTTGTTGTTATTATTATTATTATTATTATTATTATTATTATCAGCCATATGGTGCAAGGAAGCCTGAGGCTTATGCTGCACCAGCCAAAAAAAAAAAAAAAAAAAAAATCCCAAGTTACCCTGTGAGAGAGAGAGCCTCCGTAGCCAGGTGGGCAGGAGCAGCAGTCCGTAGCACATGCTTCTTGATTAGACCGGGGTTCAAGCCCATGACCACCAAATACGGAGAATGCAGAAAGGTCAGAGAATGACCACCGCATATCCACGGAGCAATATGGCCTTAGTTGCTAATGCTCCTAAAAACCCAATAACAACAGAGAGAGAGAGAGAGAGGTAGAAGGGAATCATCAAGAAAGAGAAGAATGATGATATCCAGCTTAGGACCCTGGGTGTGCCAAGCCCACACTCACCAGATGAAAGGATAGATGTAGAATAGATGTGTGAAAATTTGCCTTTAGCCAGCGGGTGGTTAATTGCTGGAACAAACTTTCATCTGTCATTGTGGAAGTTGATAGGTTGAATAAATTTAAGGAGGAACTGGACAGGCATTTGGAGAGAATGGTGTGTGTGTGTGTTTTTTTTTTTTTTTGGGTAATGCTGCCTAAGCTCATACACTTGCTTTCTTGCATCACATGCCGCTACTACTACTACTTTTCTCATTTACAAAAAGCTTTTTTTTTTTTCTCTTCTTTTTTTATTTTGACTGTCATATTTAATTGAAAAGTAGTCACTGTCATTTTCCAGCTGTTGAATGTTAATTTCTGAACAATAAAGTATGTGCTCAGGCATTGTCTAAAATAAACATCAGTTTAAATTCTTCCAATAAATTAGGTAAGACATTTTCCGCCCATTTTGGTGCTGAATCTGTATCCAAGTCTGATTTTTTTTTTTTTTTCTTCATGAAGTATTTTGTACAATGATGTCTCTCTCCTTCCACCTGCTTATCCACCCATCTGTAGACTTAATATTGTTTGCACTGAGTTAATTTACAAATTACTTCACCTTTTCTCATAGGATATTTCTACTGATAAGAGCATTTTTTAATCTTACATTTATGAACCATCTCAGAAGTGCTTCTTCACAAGTTCATTCTTTCTACATCTTTTTCTTTTCCTTCCTGTTGAGATTATCATTCTCAGTCACTCCTGATTCATGTGATTTTTCTATTCTTTAAAATTTTATACAAAAAAGGCTGTGAAACGCTGAGTTTTAATGCAGTTTCTCTGATATTTGGAGTTTTATTCTTTTCACACAAACTTAAATCTCTACATTTCTGTTCTTATAAAAAATAAATCGTGGTTCAATTCTCACTGGGCATCAGTTGCAAACTAAACTCAGCTCTATCCCCAGAAAGCAGACAGTGGATACAGTACTCCACATATGCACTGAAATCACATGATCACTTGTGGGAAAACTTCAAATGTTTGGACAGTGTATTTAAACAGCAATAACTTATCATACATGGTTGTAAAACATTACAGTAATGGGTTAGATTGATCCTTTCCCTGACCATATATCCTGATAGCAAAAGCATCATTGATCACTTGCTTTTGTTCACAGGCACTCATGCTTTTCCCAAAGGCTACAGACTTGTGATAGGGATTAGAAGTTAAAAGGCACCACTTTCACATGAAAAGGTTCTAAACATTATTTGGTGTGATTGAGGTTATACACAATTGACAAAATTTTGACTTGTTCACAATTTTAGATGTTCTGGAAGACATACTTCCCCTAATTGAAATGAAAAATGATTACGATAAACAGTGGTATGATCATATAAAATTCCAAAATTTGCATACATTATAATATAAATGGTTTTGGGTTTTCTATTTTGTTTTCTGTTTTTTATAAACGATTTTTGATTATAATAAGCAGCTGATAACAATAACTAGCACTAACATTAACCTGGCATTCACTATAATATTAATTTCTCTCTTTCTTTATAACATGCTTGCAAGACTGTTGTCCTTTAGTATTTTTTTTTTCAGCCAGCAGGATTTTTAACTGCATTGATAATGCAATGGTCTTAATTCTCACAGCATAACAAATTTGCCTAACTGGTCCTTCATCAGATAGCAGGTGATGTCTAATGACAACAAACAAAAAAAATCAGTTGTAAAGAAATTGTGTGATGTTGCTATCATGCAGTATATTGCTGATGCTATCTGTTGAAACTAATGCAATACTAAGGCAGCTCATTACAAAGACAAGTTTGTTCTGCTCTGAGAATTAAGACCATTGAATTATCCATATATTTTTAATTCCAGTAGCTACAGAAACAGATGAAAGGACAAATAGGTATTGTATATATGTTTGCAGGTGTAAATTAATTAAGTTGTTTATGAAATGGGCTCCTCTAAAACAGTACCACAACCAGATATAGCTCTCTAAAATCTAGTACCTCTCACTCCCCAAGGGTGCTGGATTTTAAAGAGTTTGCCGTATCATGCAAATAACTTCCACACTAAATTTACAGAAGTGCTTTCGAATCACTTTAAAAATAAAAAATCGTGCTTAATTCAAGTGCATTTTAATAGGTTTAATATAATGTGGTGAGGCCTCAGGATGAAGAATATGTAGGGCCTGTGAACACCAAGAGACAGCCCTGATCATGATTACTCGAAAACAAGCTACTATTATTCACACCTTATTGGTGATGTGTAGTCTGTGCACCCACAGGTGAAAAGGTCTATGAAGCTTTCCAGATTTATTTTGCAGTGCCTGTATGCAATTGATTTTAAAGTATCATTATTTCTATTGGGCCATCCAAAACATCTCTGTCATTAACACAGGAACATTTAAATTTGGCATTGCATGCAGTAACAGACTATATTCAGTTTGTCGTGACATTTGCCTTTTCTTCTTCCTTTTTTTTTTTTTTTTTTTTGTTTAATAAAACCTCTTCTAATAAACTGTGCAGTCTTGCATGCAACCATACAGGCAGGGTAAAATGAACAATACTGGCAATTTAGCACAAATTTCCTTGCTTTTATTTACATATTCTGGCAAAAATGCAACTGACCAGTGAAAGGGCCAATGAAAACACAAAATAATGCATCCGATTGCTGGTTTACTGTTACAGTCATCATCATCATCAGCCATTTTCAATCCACTGCAGGATGAAGGCCTCTCCAGCAACTTTCCAGTTCCTTCTGTTTTGAGCACTGGCCATCCATTTACTACTCAAAAACTCATGAATTTCATCTATCCATCTCCGCCTTTGTCTTCCAGGTTTTCTTCTAGCTCCTCTTGGGTACCATTCTGTTATTTTCTTAGTCCATCTGTCATCATGTCTTTGAGCTATGTGTCCTGCACAAGACCATTTTAGTTCTTTAGTTTTGATAAGAATGTCCTTTACTTGAGTTTGCTGCCTAATCCATGTGTTTCTCTTCTTATCTAACAGTCTGATTCCCAATATAATTCGTTCCATTCTTCGCTGTGTAGTTCTTAGCTTCTCTTCCATTCTTTTGGTGAGTGCCCAAGTTTCACTTCCATAAGTCATGGTGGGGAGTATACATTGATTCATTATTTTACGTTTCAGACAAACTGGGATATTGCTCTTCAGTATGTGACTATATTTCCTGAATGCTATCCATCCAAAATTTATTCTTCTCTTGACTTCCAGCCATTTATCATTATTACAGCTAATAACTTGTTCCAGATAAGTATATGACTCCACCTTTTCAATTACTGCTCCTTCAATCATTATTTCCATTTCCGTGGCATACTTGTTCATCATTACTTTTGTTTTAGCCATATTCATCTTTAGTCCAAAATCCTTACTAACTGTGCATAACTGATTAAGATTTTCCTCTAATTCTTTGGGATCGTGGCTTATGACCACAATGTCATCTGCAAATCGTAAATGGTTTAGGTACTCTCCTTTCTGCGACCAGTCTAATCTTCTGAAAGCTTCCTCAAGGGCAGCAGTAAACAGCTTCGGAGATATTGTGTCTCCTTGTCGAACTCCTTTCTCGATTTTAAATTTGCTACTGTCTTTGTCTAGTCTAATAAAGGATGTAGCACTCTCATATATTTTCTTCAAAATCATAATATATTGAGTATCTATGCCTTGTCTTTCCAGTGCCCGGAACATTGCCTTATGCTGTATGGAGTCAAACGCCTTTTCATAATCCACAAACGCCAGGCATAATGGTGTTTTATATTCATTTGCTTTCTCCATTAGCTGTGATATTACGTGAAGGTGATCCATAGTTGAGAATCCTGTCCTAAAGCCACCTTGCTCTTTCGGTTGATTCTCATCAAGTATTCTTTCTAATCTGTTAGTAATGACCCTTGTGAACAACTTGTAGATATGGGATAACAAGCTAATTGGTCTATAATTTCCAATTTCTGATTTATCTCCTTTCTTATGCAGCAAAACTATGATTGCATTATTCCACTGCTTAGGCATCACACCTTTTCTAATGCACTTTGTGAAGAGCCTTGCCAGTTTTTGTGTTATGTCTCTTCCTCCCAATTTTAACAACTCTACAGTAACTTCATCTTCCCCTGGGGCTTTCCGATTCTTCATTTTCTTCAATGCATGTTCTACCTCATCAGGAAGAATATCGGGTATGTCGTATGTGCTGCTACTTTGCAATCCATGTTCCCCACTGCTGGTATCATTCCCTCGCTCCTTGTATAATTCTCTATAGTAGTCTTCTGCTATTTGAATTATGCCTTCTCTGCTGTTTATAAGTACACCATCGCTATTCTTCAGTTTCAGTATCATTTGTCTTTCTGTATTACTGCTCATGGCTGCTGATTTAAATCCTTTGTTTTCCCTTAATGCTTGTTCTACTTTTCTTGTGTTAAATCTTCTTATGTCCTCTCTGAGTCTCTTTCTAATGGCTTTGCATAACTCAGTATACTCAATTTTCTCCCTGTCAGTGTTTTTCTTGCTCTTCATTTGTCGTCTTTGGTTCATCATGACAAGTGTTTCTTGACTAATTTTTTCTTCTTTGGATTTCTGTTTCCCTATAGGTTTCTTGGGCTTTATCACTTTCAGAAAGTTGTAATATTCGTCGTCGATATCTTGGTCCTGAGCAGTCTGCAGAAGCTCAAACTTGTTCTTAAGTTCTAGTACATACTGCTTTTTCTCCTCCTCTGTTATTTCAAAGACCTTTGTATTATTTACTCGAGTCAGTTTTTTCCTTTCCTTTCCTACATCTATATCAAGTGTACATCTTACCATTCTGTGATCACTTCCAACATTTACCTTATTCAGGACGGTAACATCATTCACAATATATCTTCTGTTAGTGAGGATGAAGTCGATTTCATTAGTTGTTAATCCATTTGGACTCTTCCGTGTCCACTTTCTGTTCACCCTTTTCTTGAAAAAAGTGTTCATTACTGACAGTCCTTGAGATTCTGCAAATTCCTCAAGTCTTTCACTTCTTTTATTTCTTTCACCAATTCCAAAATTTCCTATAGTTCCTCTTTCTGCGCTGTTTTGCCTTTTTCCAACCTTAGCATTGAAGTCCCCCATAATAATAGTGTAGTGGGTTTTCTGCTCATCTAGAAGACTCAATTTCAGTGTACATTTCTTCAACCTCTTCATCATCATGGCTCGATGTTGGTGCATAAATCATTATAATCTTTAGCTTGTACCTCTTAGAAATCTTGAATATTAGTCTTGACACCCTTGGTGATGTACTTTTGAATTCCAAAATGTTGTTTATAAAATCTTTATGGACCAGAAACCCAACTCCACCTTCACTCCTTTCACTGTTTCCATTGGTGTACAGCAGATTTCCACTTGATAAACTTATAAGTGATTAATTTCTTCTTGTTTCAGCCAAACCGATGATATTCCAATTCACATTTTCACTTTTACTGTTACCACTGTTACAGTGGTAACAGTAAAAGTGAAAAAGTTTACTGGTACCACTGTTACAGTGGTAGAACCAATACTGCATGTTTATTGCCTGTTTTTTGGATCGCTTTCCACAACTATACTAACATAGTTGGTACCACAGTTGAAGCATGTCCATCTATGATAGACACTAAACATTCCTGAAATAACTTTGTGGTAGTTAGGTGTCAAATTTGGTGGGTGTCTTTTTATATACCGGGTGGTTATAAAATAAGATTCCCTATTCAGGAGACCCTAGTGTCAAAACGGTTAGAGATAGTGCTGTGAAAATCAGTGGGTATGTCATTTAGGGTATGGGGAAGTGATTTGTAGAAGAAAAAAAATAAGTTCAAATTTCTGCCGGCAAGGGAGAAATTGGCACTGTAAAAATGAAATGGAATACTTAACTTAGGATTAGATTTTAATATCAGAACTTAGAAATCTACAGATATTGTTCTATGAGCTTTCCTTCGCTTGTGATGATATTACGAAAACGGAGGGCTGCGTGCGACACAGTTTCGCAAAGCATCTCATTGGGGATTGGCTACATGCTGTTTAACGCTTGCTTTCAAATCAACAAGCATCCGTATGCCGCCACGGTAAACTCTGTCTTTCAGGTATCCCCATAGTCAGAAATCACAGGAATTGAGATCTGATAATAATGGGCTGGCCAGAACTGCGTAAAGTCTCTAGAAATGATGTGATCATTTCCGAATATTGAACGGAGCAGTTCCTTCACTTGTTGATGAACATGAGGAGGGTCACCATCATGCATGAACACTATGGGTCTCCAAGCATTGCCTTTTTTGCAGAGTGAGAATAATGTGATCTCTTAGAAAAGTGCAATCCCATGCACTAGTTACCGTACACCTTACAGGACCACGAGGTGTAGACTCTTCAAAGCAAAATGGTCCATTTATAAACTCTGCTGTGAAGCCATGCCATACTGTAATGGACTTTGTAGTGATCTTTCATGCACAGCAGGTGGACGAGAAGTTCCCATAGTTGGCAGTTTTGTGCATTTACAGCCTCATGAGGAGTGAAATGCGCTTCATCAGACCACAAGATCATTCAAGCCCATGTATCGTCAAGTTCCATACGAGCTAGAAATTGTAGAGCAAAGTCTATTTGTTGTTGCTGATCACAAGACTTTAGTTCTTGCATTATGTGAATCTTGTACGGGAACCAGATTAAAATTATTCGAAGCACTTTACCTACAGCAGACCAAGGAAGGTTCAAGTCTCTTGACACACCTCTGGCACTATTGACTGGCAGTGCTTCGCATTCTGACCATTGCAACCGCCACTTCATTCACTACCTCCATTCTGATAAGTGGTTGACCCCTGCCTGGAATTACACCTAACTCCCCAGTCGCTTCAAATTTCTTTATTACTTTTCAAAGCCCCACTGACGTCAAAGGTCCTTTACGCAAACTTTTAAATTTTCAATATTCACGTAGTGCTGCATTAGCATTACTATTATTCTGGTAGAGCAATTTTACTAAAAGAGCACGTTCCTTTTTTGTAAGAGCCATAATGGTTATTGACAGTGGCACTGGCCTTTCTGCTTTTATCTAACAGGATGTCATTGCATAAGCAGCAAATGACATCCTCTCATGAAGTAAATGACAACTTTTATATATGTGCAGTGCCGTTTTTCTCCTGGTGGCAGAAATTTTAACTAATTTTTTTTCTTCTACAGATCGCTTCCCCACACCCTAAATGACATACCCACCAATTTCCACAGCACTAACTGTTTTGACACTAGGGTCTCCTGAATAGGAAACTTGTTTTATAACCACCTGGTATATAATATATACCAGGTATATAATATGTCCATTCTATTCTAGTATCTACATCTGTTGCACAAAAGAAAGTCACATGCAAGTTCACTACTTGAAACATTCAATATTTTTGTTAAACAGAGACAAGAAATAGTTTAAAGTGGCACACAGTTTATAATCTTTTTTAATTCTGACACCCCTTGCCCCCTTGATGACATGAAAACCAATTCTTTGCTGCTGGTAAAGGTATAGCACTAAATTTATTGTTATTGGCTCCAAATTATTTTAGAATTGTATTTTTTCTACAATGTCATTAGATTCAATTTAGATTGCTGTTATGTATATAATACTTTTTTTTGTTCACCTCTTATTTGTGTATTGTGCCAAGTTTTTCTTAATTTATATATATTTCTGAAGTATCCAGTATTTGTAAAAAAAAAAAAAAAAAAAAAATCCATCCCCATATCATGATTATGTATGAAGTTGTGTTCATGATGGAAGCAAGCAGATGAACAGAGTAGTATAATAAATGGGTCAAGTCAGTGAGCTTGACTCATTGATAGGAAGTCATTATAGGATGCCATATTAGCAATCAATCTGTTGATGCCAGTAGAAAGAAATTCTGCCACTCTATATTAATAGTGACTGACTTAATCAGCAAGTGGAAGTGTAATTGTGCTGCTACAACTGGGAAAAATTACAAATTCCATGTCCTGCATATGGATAGCAGTAACCCCAGAGAATTATACTAAGTGGGTGGTGTTACACTCAAGGTAGTGGAGAATGAAAGAGACCTGGGGGTAATTGTGCAGTCAGATATGAAGTTTTCTGAGCAGTGCAGACAGGCTGCCAGAACAGGTCATGAGGTCTTGTCAATGATATATTCAGGAATTTTGCTAGCAGGGATAAGGAGGTGATTATTCCCAGTATAAGGTAATGCACTTTATTCCCAGTATAAAATGCTGCATACAGGTCTGGAAGCCTCATTTTAGATCTAGAGTTGCTAGAGTGAGTAGAGAGAAGGGCAACAAGACTGGTGAGGGAACAAAGGGGTGATCTTATGAAGATAGGCTTCAGTTCTGCAAATTGCAACTTCTGGAGACTAGGCACCTGCGAGTTGATCTAATTGAGGTGTATAAGTCTTTGAATGAATTGAGCAGGCTCAATGCTGATGGGATTCTTCCTCTTGCTCAGATTACAAACCCAAGGGAGCATAAACTGAAATTGAGGAAAGACAGTTGTCGAATAGATGTGTGGAAATTTGCCTTTAGCCAGTGGGTAGTTGATTGTTGGAACAAACTTCCATCTGTTGTTGTGGAAGTTGATAGCTTAAACAAATCCACACAAGAAGTGGACAAACTTTTGGAGTAAATGAATAGGTGAAATGGGAAGCTTTTTTTTTTTTTTTTTGCGGATGCTGTATAAGCTTACTTTCTTGCATCATATGCCTCTATTAATGCTAAGTTGACATATTGGGGGAGCAGAAGAGTAGTATGCACAGACTGTCAGTTATTATTAGTTGTGACTTATAATGGAAGAAAACAAGTGTATAAAGCATCATCCTTCAATAAAAAAAAAAAAAACTACCCTTCCCACATCACCTGTCACCCTCTAATAATTTCTCTAGTTATTTGAATTTATTCAAACTACTCACTTCCACAACAGCAGTATGGCAGTTTGTTGCAAAAATCAAAAACCATTTCTGGCTAAAAGCAAACTTCATATCTATCCTGCAACCATATTGTATCTGTTTGAATTTATGCCCCTTGTGTGTAGCCTGAGCAAGAGGAAGAATGCCATCAGCACTGAGCTTGTTCAATCCATTCAAAGCCTTAAGCACATCAGTCAGATCACCTCACAGATGCCTAGTCTGCAGATACTGCAGTTTGCAGAATTTTAACCTTATTTGGTAAACCACCCTTTTGTTCCCTTCACTAATCTAGTTTCCCTACTCTGCACACTTTTGTTTGATCTACATCTTTCTAAAATGAGGCCCCTGTATCTGTATACAGTACAAAAAGATGCTGCCTAGTAGGATAATCACCACCTTATCCCTACTAGCAAAATTCTTGTGTATCATTAACAAAACTCCATGATCTGTACTGGCAGCTCCTCTGCAATGTTCAGAGATCTTCATATCTGTTTGCACAATAATTACCCCCAGATATTTTGCATTCTCCACTGTCCTGAGTTGGTAAGTTAATCTGGAATTACTGCTATCCTTATAAAGAACTTTGCATTTGTTAACATTCAACTTAAACTACTATTTTTCATCTGCTTAATTTTTTTACATATTGCAGTAGCTTACCCTAATTACTGTCATTAACCACACCACCCACCGTTGTCTCATTTGCAAAATTATAAGTTAAGCCTATACGTTCTTCAGTGGCGCCTCGGTGGGCAGGAGCAGCAGTGCGTAGTGTATGCTTCTTGATTAGACCCGGGTTGGAGCCCATGAGCCACCGTATGCGGAAAGGTCAGGGAATGTGGCTGGAGCAATATTGCCTTAGTTGCTAATGCACCTATAAAAAAAAAAAAAAAAACCCACCTTCTTCAATATCATTAATAAATATTGAAAACAATGGGCCCAAACACTGCACCCCAGGGACTCCACTAATAATATAAGTCCATGAAGAGCAGTGTTCATTAATAACCACCCTCATTTTGTTTGTTTGTCTGCCTTCTCCCCTTCATTCATCACTTTATCCAGAGCAGTAACTTGCCCTTAAAGCTGCTCCAATTTTTGCAGCAGTTGTTTATATACAACAGCATCAAAAGCTTTCCTGAAATCCAAGTATATGATAACAAAATTATTTTTTGCATCCAGTTTCTTTTTTACTATATCATACACTGAAAGAACAGAATTCATTGGGTTCCTGAGCAACGCAATGCTGTCACTTCTCTTGCTAGTGGATAAACCCTATATGGGTTCATCCACCATATAGCGAGAGGAGTGACAGCACAGCATTACTGGATGAACCCTATACGGGTTCATCCAGTAAAGAAGTAATTCAGGACCATTGATTCAGCAATGATTTTCATTTACTGCTGAGCCTTGGATATTTTCTATTGTACAGGCAGTTTTCGCTTTACGAGTTCCCGGGTTTAAGAGTTTTTTGGTTTTTTTTCTCCCAAGTATCAAGTAAATCGAAAATATGAATATTAATTGCAAAAAATGAATGTTAAACCTTCACAAATATTGCATTTCAAACCATGTGCATAGCTATACAATACAGTTTACCTCCCCCACCCCACCCGCCGCTTTACGATATTAATCCGTTACCATCTTATCACGAAAATGTCGTAATGTGAACCCAATAATACATTGTTTTTTTGGTAATTCATTCCCTGACCTCAGAACTTCAAATTTTTGCTATATAAAGGTTGTTTTATAAAGCAATTTACACTGTAAAAACAACCTTTTAGGTTGTCCCTAAAAGGTTGTTTTTATAGTGTAAATTGTATTACCAATTCAAATCATTAAATTATCATATGTTATAAGAACCAATTTTGTGAAAGGCTTTGTGATATTTTTCTAAAGCACATTTTTGGAGGTCACGCCCATAAAACAGTAAAAGCAATTTGCACTTTCCGGTTTATTGGGATTTTCTGTTAGTGCAAGCAATTATAAACGGGTAGTAAACTCTATGTTATTGCATTTGTGAAAATACCAATAGCTGTAATTGTGTGGGTTTTTACTTTATTATAGTGAAATGTGTTTGCACTTTACTGAAATCTTCAATCGTATAAAAAAACATAAATAAATTTTCAGAACCTTCTCTTCATTCTTTTTTTTTTTTTTTAAGTTTTGTAGACTTGTTACTCCGCGAAAATCATGTTAGTTGCAATTTGTGCGTTCCGTTAAGAAATGCTTATGCATGGTATTGAAATTTATTAAGAAAAGAGAAGTTTGTCTTGGAAATAAACCCCTCTTGAAGCATTTCTGAAAAAGACGACTCCTCGTGCAACAAATCAATGAGTGCTGAGCCAATAATGAGTGATCAACGAGTGTGCATTTAGTCAATGATGATGATGATGATGAAGAATAAACATTCTTTAACATTTGTAAGTCAAAAATAATTTCTCTATTTATTATAATTTGCTTGATTTTACAGGCTACGTTTTAATTTCTTTGGATAAATCAATCATTGTTTAAACAAACTAATTAGCTAACTAATTTCATTATTGATAACGTAACTCTGATTTTTAACATTGTCTATGGGAAATAAATTCCCGCATTACGAGCACGCGCTAGGAACAAATTAACTCATAAAGTCGAGACCTACCTGTATTTAGTTTTTCCAAATGTTTGGATTTGTGAGGATGATATTAATTATAGTATGCATTTTTATATGTTTTGCATTTGTTCTGCATTTTGTTTAAATGCATTTATTGACAGCTTTCTGTTCTTTAAATATTGAGATTGCTGCTAGGATTTTTTGTTCTCGTGCAAAGTTGGCAACTACAGACAGGTTAGTCTGACTTTAGTGGTAGGGAAAATGCTAGAAGCAATGATTAACTAATTCAGGGACATTTAGATAAATGTGACATTCTGAATAACACACAATATGGTTTTGTTAAGGGTAAATCTTGTTTAACTAACTTAATAAGCTATTTTGACACAGTTATTCATGAGCTGCATGTAGTAAAACATTTGACTAGTAAAACACTCAATCCCTTTGAGAGTTTACTGTATAAGCTGGAATATGTTGGGATTACTGGAAAAATTCTAAGATGGATTACTGCATGGTTGCAGGGCAGAAGGCAGAGAGTTGTGGTTAATGGATTTTCTTGAGATTAGTGTAAAGTCAGAAGTGGGCCCACCAAAGATCGATTCTTGGACCATTGTTTGCTATTTTCTTAAACTGCATTGACAATGGGATAGGTGTGATGTCAAAGTTTGTAGACTAATAAAAATTGGTAGAGTAGTTAATGATCAGTATCAAGTAGCACTCCTTCAGGATGATTTGAATGGGCTGAAAAATGGCAGTGTCGTTTTAATGTGGCAAAATGTAAGGTCTTACACTTGGGGAATAGCAACCCCAAAATAAATTACGCATTTTGCGGGGTTGAATTTAAAACAGTGGAGGAAGAAAGGAATCTGGGAGTTATAATACAGGCAGATATGAAATTTTCTGCTCAGTGTAAATTGGCAGCATGGAAAGCCCATACTATCCTATTGATGATTTATCTAACGTTATCCTAGATATAGAAGTTAGTTCCACTGTGTAAGGTAATTGTAAGACTAAATTTGGAATGCTGTATTCAAATATGGAGACCTCATCTGATAATACATTGAGCTTCTTGCAAGGGTCCAAAGGCAGGCACGGTGAGATCGGCAAAAGGCAACCATATAAGGAAATACTCAGTATATGTGGGCTGCAGAGCTTTGCAACCGGGCACCTGAGAGGGGTTAGTAAAAATGAATGAAGGTGGAATTTTCACTGTTGCAGAGAATTCCATAACTTGGGGACTTAAATTCAAATTACAGGAGAAGAAGTTTAGACTAGATTGTAGGAAGTTTTCTTTTAGCCAGCGAGTCATTGATTGCTGTCTTAGTCAGCACTATGATGACAGTCAAAATTAAATTTTCTAAAAATAACTTCACAGGGTTAAAGCAAAAACTCACTATTATCACTCCACGTGAGCTCGCATTTTATTACAGCACATTTCTGGAGGTCACTTCCATGAAACAATAAAAACAATTTGCACTTTCCAGGTTATTGGGAGTTTTTCTGTTAGTGCATCTAATTATAAACTCTATCTTATTGCATTTGCAATAATACCGATAACTGAAATTCTATGGGTTTTTATGTTAATATAGTGAAATATGTGCCCCTTCACTGAAATCTTCAGTTATATAAATAACGTAAGTCGGGGACTTACCGTATCGAAAAATGTTCAGCAACCTATGTAAGAAGTATGCTGATAGATAGATTAAAAAAA
The DNA here is from genome assembly GCF_048544385.1 of Mastigoproctus giganteus. Classification (NCBI taxonomy): domain Eukaryota; kingdom Metazoa; phylum Arthropoda; class Arachnida; order Uropygi; family Thelyphonidae; genus Mastigoproctus; species Mastigoproctus giganteus. The sequence continues at coordinate 159,383,277 of NC_143586.1, read as the reverse complement.
AAAAAAAAAAACTTACAACGCACTACTCATGTGTCCCATATGATGCTTCCCTTTATTTTTTACGATGTCAGTTTTAAATCTCATAGCCTCCCTTTATTTTTTACAAAGTTGCATATAGTTTGGTCACCAACATTATAATGGTTTATTAGAGATTTAATGGATACACCGTTTTCAAAATTTTGAATAATTTCAAGTTTTTGTTTAATTGAAAGCACAGCTCTTGCATTTGCCCATCATTTTCGCAATTTCTAAATAAACAAAAAATATATATAGTTACTATATAAAAATAAAAAAAAATAAAAAATTCCGACATTCCCAACATTATTAACAAAACAAAATTTGTCTCTTTGCGGTTCGACTGAATGCAACGATCGATTCAACGCACTAAAACAAACTAAACATTTGGGCTTTTTTTTTGAGTGGCGGGTGTGAAGGCAGCGCGGGTTGCAACATAATAGGTACACTAATCTCCCAATGACGACTTATAACGCTGCTTCTTGTCGCTTATTTACGACTTGCAAAACATCTGTTTATACCTGTTCTATTCAGAGTAAGATCCCCGTATCTGCGGGGGATACGTTCTAAGACTTACCGTGGATAGCTGAAACTGCGGATATATGCTAACACCTGCTGTCCCCATATATAACGTGATTTTCTTGTACACACGTATAATAAAATTTAATTGATAAATGAAACACACAGTAAGGCATTACCTACTTTAAATATGATAATAATAATTAAGTACAGCAGACTCTCGATTTACTGGGATTGGATTAACCGGGACACTTCAAGACTCCAAATAAAAAATTTAAAAAAATCAGCCAGAAATCATAAAATTCAAGTAATAACTAGAATAGGTATAAACAGATATTTTGCAAGTCATAAAAAATAAATTGTAAATATTTTGCAAGTCTTTCTTGCCCTAATGGTAGCCGAGCATTCTGGTCTCTTGCCAAAGCTATTGGTTGCAACTTTTTCTAATCTCTGTTCCCACCTCTGTCAAAACCAGATGGTACTGTTGTCACTTCAGCCAAGGATAAAGCTATCCTGCTAGCATCCTATTTTTCTTCCAACTCATGTATTAATGATCTTGGTAAAACACCTCCCACCATATTCCATTGAATACCTTCTGTGGTCTTCCGTCAAAAGGATGTCAGAAGGATTTTGACAAATCTTGATGCTAAGAAAGCTCCAGGTCCTGATGGTATTTCTCCACTTGTTCTCAATACCTGTGCTCCTGAACTTACTCCTGTTCTTTGCTGCCTTTTTTCACTTTCTTATTCCAAAAGTGTTTTTCCTTCTGCTTGGAAATTTGCTCATATCCAACCAGTTCATAAAAAGGATGACAAATCCCTCCCATCCAATTATCGTCCCATTGCTATTACTTCTACTCTTTCTAAAATAATGGAGAAATCAATTAACCACCCACTCTTAAATTACCTAGAAACCTTCCGTCTGATCAACGATTGCCAGTATGGATTCTGTCAGTGTCGATCCACTGGTGATATTCTGGCTTATGTTATCCATTTATGGACAAATTCAGTGGAAAAGTTTGGTGAAACACAAGCAGTTGCTCTAGACATCTCAAAGGCTTTCGATCATGTTTGGTATAAAGGTCTTCTAAACAAGCTTCCATCTTATGGTTTGCCAACTCTTTTTTGTAATTGGTTATCCAGTTTTCTCTCAGATCGCTCACTGAGGGTGATGGTAGATGGTTCTCTGTCTTCTAACTTCTCCCCTAATGCTGGTGTCCTCCAAGGTTGAGTTCTCTCCTCCACTCTTTTCCTTTTGTATATTAATGACCTTCTTCCATTGACTGGAAATCCTATCCATACTTTTGCTTGATGATAGCACATTACATTCCACTTTCCATTTTGAGAAACCTTGCTCTGCTCAATCAGCTTCAACTTCTCGAATATCTACTATGAATTCCTTAAATGCCGATCTCCAGGTAATTCTCCAGGGGGCAAAGACAATTCAGTTCATTTCAGTCCTTCTAAAACCCAGTCTTGTCTTATATATCGCAAAAAGGATTCTTCTGCTCCTATGCTTACCTTTGGTGGCACTCCGATTTCTAGGCAAGTTGATATATCTCTTTTAGGGATTATTTTGACTTCTAATCTCTCTTGACACAAGCACATTACAAATATTGCTTCCACTGCATCTAAAAACTTGGTTTTCTCTTTTGCTCTCGGCATTACTTTTCTTCCAAACAGCTGTTCACTCTCTACAAATCTCAAATCCGCCCTACTATGGAATATTGTTCCCACTTCTGGGGCAGTGCCCCCCCCTCTCTCAGGCTTCTAGATTTCATTCATAAGAGGGTAGTTAGGTTAATTAATGACTACTCTCGAACAGAGTCTCTTTACTCGCTGTCTCATAGACGTACCGTTTCTGCTGCATGCCTTTTTTATAGATACTTCCATGGGCACTGTTCTTCTGAATTGGCTTCTGTTATTCCTGCTCTCTCTTTCAAAACAGTCTGAACACGTGCCGTCGCCAGCCAACTTCCATTTACTGTCCAACTTCAAACTCACAGAACCAACTTTTCATCTTCCTCATTTATTCATTCGACTGCCGTTTTCTGGAAAACCTTCCTTCATACGTATTTCCTGAAAATTACAGTCTACAGAAGTTCAAGTGTAATGTCAACAAATAACTTTTGTCTTCTCAACCTCCAACCCAAGCACTAAGTACTATAGGTTCTAATACCTCTTGTGTTTGGAATGTTCATGAAAAAAAAAAAAAAAAAAAAAAAAAAAAGCAACAAGAACCAACCTTAGTCGTAATTGGGAGATTTGTGTACCATTTATCTTGCAACCGCCGTTGTCTTCCACTCAAAACAAAAAAAAACAAATGTTTAATTTGATTTAGTGCATCGCTTCGATTGTTGTTCCATCGCACCGCAAAAGAAAAAAATTTTGTTTCGTTATTTATGTCAGGGATGTCAGATTTTTTTTTGTTTTGTTTGTTTAGAAATCGTGAAAGTGATGGGCAAATGCAAGAGTTGTGTGCTTTCAAATTAAACAAAAACTTGAAATTATTCAAAAGTTTGAAAACTGTGCATCCGTTAAATCTTTAAAGAACCATTATAACGTTGGTGACCAAACCATATGCGACATTGTAAAAAAATATAGGGAAGCATCGTATTGGACTGAGAGTAGAACGTGTTAAGTGTTTTTGTATTTTTTTCCGTGGTTAACCATGGGTAACTGAATCAGCAAATACGCGGGCACAACTGTATTTATTACTTGAATTTTATGATTTCTGGTTGTTGTTTTTTTATTTAGAGTCTTGAAGTGGCCTGGTTAATCCAATCCTGGTAAATCGAGAGTCTGCTGTATTCATTTGTAGCTGTGATATAAAATAATAAATGTTGCTCATGTAAAAATAGCAGCGTGACTATTTATATTATTATTTAACTACTGAAATTCAGAATTAAGATGAGTGTAGAATTGTTAATAGGGGTGGAGGGATTGAATGAGTTGATTGTGTTCTTTTCTTGTTTAATCATATGATCTTCAGATTTACCAAGGGGAAAGTGCAACAGGTGATCACCAGCAAGTGGCAATGACTTGATTCCAAATCTGGTTTGTAATTTAAAAAAAAAAAAAAAAAAAAAAAAAAAAAAAATGAAAGAGACATTAATGAAATTCTCGGAAAAAAAAAAAAAAAAAAAAACTGACTTAATTTCTGGTGAAAGCAATCTTAAACAGGCTTAATAACTCTAGGCATGTAATCCTCATTTGTACAGAACATATGTTCATGTTCTTCTCTTTTGCCTTGAATAGAGTATTTTGCCTTTTACCTTTTAGTGTTATAGTGTTATGCCATGTGTGAAATTCTAAACAATCTTCAATCAAATTTACTGAGTTATTACTCCTGAAAGCTTGTGATGTGTAAACTCATTAGACCAGCAGTTGCTAAATCTTCCACTTTGGAAGTTGATTACTATAGCAGACTCTACCAAAAGTGGATTATGACCTAGCCATAGCAGATCTACTGGCAAGACCACAGATGATTTAAAACAAGAGATTTCATTCTTTTGTCCACAGAGGAGATACTTTCTTGCTGATAATGGTGCAAAGTTCCCTTTAAAAATTTGATTTTTGTAAATGCTAAAGTGTCAAATTTCATCAATTATACTGCATTATTTTCACCTTTGAATGTTTTTTTTTTAATGATGTCAGTATATCTTGGTATCATTGAAGGTAATGAAAGAGATGAAGCAGTAGATGTATTGCTGTGTCATTTCCATTGTTTTCAATGTAAGAAATTATCAGAAGCTGTTATAAAGAAAGAATTGATGTACAGTAGCATGACAATTCTTTCTTCTTTCTTTCAGTAGAAATGCTGAATATGAGAGGATATTTAGCTATGTAAAACACCCCAAATTTTTTTTTTTTTTTTTTTTTAACTTTGGAAATGCTCTTGACAGCTAAGTATAGACAGCAGGGCCATTTTTATAAACAAAATGTTTGCTTAACATTTCTAAAAAGAGCAAAGTCTCTTAAGAGTACCTTCTTTAAAGCAATCACACTCAGAAAAATTGTAGGTATACTAATATTGAAGTATACCATACTGTAAACATTCCTATGGCTGTATCTTAATTTTGCCATCATATATAATTTAATTTCTGAAATGTGGGTTTTAAAAATCTGGCTCTTCTTTCTTTAATTTTTATTTATAATTTTTGATTTTAGAAAAATTCATTTATTACACTTTCATATTCTTGTTTTTTTTTTTTTTTTTTTTATTTGGTAGTTGTTGGCGCATCGGCTTCTGTGGCCATATTGCACCTCCCAAGGTTTTTGCAGTACTTTGATCCAAGCCCGAGGCAGGAATCGAACCCGCGACCTTTGGGTTGCCGGGCAGGTACTTTACCCACTCGGCTAGCCCGGTCGGCTCATATTCTTGTGAAGGTCAGACTATGTTAAGATAGGCAAATGAACAAAAGCTATTTCTCTAACTTTTAAATTTTATATATTCCCTCTCCATGGGATAGTGAGAGCAGAAGATTAATTTCCATAGCCATTTAGTTTTTAAACATGAGAAATTCACATAGAACAGCTGCTAGTCAGCTGAATGTTGACAAACTGAGTTGTGTTTAGGGGATGGCTTCCGAATAATTGTGGACATTATGAAATAAGGGGATTAATGGGAGAAAAAAAAATATTCATTTGTTTTTTCTTGTTTCTTTTGCATTTTGTGAAAGTAAGTAAAAAAAAAAATTTGTATTGTTAAAAAAAAATGAACATAAAGGTTTTGTAAGGGGAGATTTCTTGGGTCAGGACATTTATTTTTATATTTGAGTAGAAACCTTTATGTAATGACAGGAAAAAATTAGTGTATAAATCTTCCATTCATATGGACCTTTTTTTTTTTTTAAAAGACTTTTTTTTTAAGCTGATGAAAGTTTTAATGTTTTCTTGGCAATTTTTAATATGTGGAGAGCTTGGATTTGACATTAATGTATGAAGAAAGTCTGGAAATGCATTCTGAATTCCAATTTTAATTTGCCATTCTGGTAATAACTGTTGAATAATTCTCTTGGCCCTTCTTCGAGAAAGTTCCATGAATTGCAAAACTCACAGATAGTTGTCATTGGACCATTCTTGTGTTACTCACTATTTCATTCCTCATAATTTTGGGTATCTTGAATTAATTCTGGCTTCAATCCACTCTCTTCTTACACCTGTTCAAAAATCTCATTCTAGATCACAGTTCTACATCTGGCATTGTCAGGTGCTAACTTGATGAGCCGATCGGGCTAGCCGGGTGGGTAAAGTGCCTGCCTGGCAACCCAAAGGTTGCGGGTTCGAATCCCGCCTCGGGCTTGGATCAAAGTACTGTAAAAACCTTGGGAGGTGCATTATGGCCACAGAAGCCGATGTGCCAACAACTACCAAAAAAAATAACTTGATGTAAATTTACTAAGGGTTTCATTTTCTCTAGCAATACCTATTCCTTATACACAGAGCTCCAGAAATCCACTTGCCAGTGGCAAGTTATTAGAGACAAGTGGGAAGTGAATTTTTAGCCTTGTTCTAAATGCATTCAAAATATGTTACCTGACTTTCTTTGCATAATTCACACATTTTATCATTTTAAACATCATCTCATTTACCATCAAGTTATTTGATAATGAGCAGCCTCCAATGAATTTATTAAAGAAGTTTTATTTCCAGCCAGGAGATAGTTGCTTTAATTACATATATCTTATGTAATTAAATTGAAGTAATTCCAATCTACAACAGCAGACAGCAGGTTTCACTATTTATCTCTCACCCCTTTCAGTAATAGTATTTCCCATATAATATAAGGAAGCCACAGACTTTTGCTGCACTGGCAAAAAAAAAAAAAAAAAAGTAGATAAAAGAATACGAATTATATGTTTCCCTCCTCATGCAGTAACTGTTCAGTTTATCTTTCAATTTATTCAAACTGTGAGCCTCAACTGAGGCTCACAGTGAGGGCAACTTATTCCAACAATCAACAACTAGCTGCCTAAAAGAAAACTTCCTATAATCTAATCAACCCCTGTAATTTGAATTTATGACTGACCTCTATTTCTGGAATTGTTTATAACAGTGAGAATTCCACCTTCATTCATTTTTACTAATCTCTGAGATGCCCGGTTGCCAATCTCTGTAGCCTATGTAAACAAAGTCTTTCCTCATACAGTTGTCTTCAAGCTCAGTGTCTTTTTTCAGATGTGGTCTCCATATTTGAACAGAGTATTTCAAATGTGGTCTTACAATTGCCTTATACAGTGGAATTATGACCTCCCTATATCCAGGATTGTCGATAAAATACCATGGGCTTTCCTGGCTGCCTGTTTACAGTGTACAGAAAACTTCATACTTGCCCGTATGTAACTCCCATATCCCTTTCCTCCTCCACTGTTTTTAATTCAATTCCACCAAGTGTAGGATTTATCTGTGGGTTGCTATTACCCAAGTGTAGTAGTACCTTCCATTTAGCAGCATTAAAACATAGCTGCCACTTCTCTGACCATCTTTGATTGTTTAAGTAATCCTGAAGGTGTACTACTTGGCACTGATTATTAACGACTCTGCCAATCTTTATGTCAACTGCAAATTTTGACATCACGCCTTTTATCCCTTCGTCGATGTCATTTACGAAAAATGAGAAACAACAATGGTCCAGGAACTGATCCTTGAGGGACCCCACTCCTGACGTTATACCAATCTGAACAATATCCATTTATCACAACACTCTGCCCTCTGCCCTGCAGCCAACAAGCAATCCATCTTAGAATCTGACAAGTAATCCCAACCTGTTCAAGCTTATACAGTAGCTTCTCATGAGGGACCTAATCAAATTTGTTGCTAAAATCCAAATAAACTGTCAAAATTGTTTCCTAAATCTCTTTCGTGAGTAACCATGTCAAAATAGCTTACTAAGTTAGTAAGCATGAGTTTTCCCTTAACAAAGCAATGTTGTTTATCCTTCAGAATGCCATTTCTATGTAAATGTCCCTGGATTGCACTCTTAATCATTACCTTCATTACCTCCAAGATTTTTCCTACCACTGAAGTTAGACTAATCGTTCTGTAGTTACAAACTTCACTCTTAGAACAATTTTTGTATATCGACAATACATTGGCACTTCTCCAATCAAAAGGAATCTCTCCCGAGTCCAAAGATGCCCTCATAATTATCAGCAATTGTTGAATACACTGCCTTGTGTTTCCCCTCAAAACTATAGGGCATATGTTATCAATTCCACGAGCCTTACTTGCCTTGATGCTCAAAAGTTTTTTCTAATAAAGAATCATCTGTAATTACGACATCACTAATTTCATATGGCTCAGCCTCTTCTCAGCAGGAAGGGTCTTTTGTCAGTAAAGACCAATGCAAAGTACCTATTCAATTCATTTGCAACATCAGCTGGTTTATCTAAGATTTTCCCACACCCAGTGCACAAGGGTCCATTCTGATTAGCTTTTTTCTTTGTATTGTATTCATATGCATGAAAAATTGCTTATTTCCATTCTTTGCTCTCTTAGCCAGTGCTTTCTCATGTGCAGCCCTAGCCTCCCTGACCTTATCTGTGGTGCTCATATTAAAGATTAACTTCTACCTATTGTAGGCTTCAGTACTTTTCATCACTCTGTAGTGTATCACTGTCTTTTTCTGCTTTATTTGACCAGCCAGCTCTGCAGTCATCCATTTCAGCATCTTCCTCCTGCAATATTTTCTTAAAGATATGTGTGTTCGTGGTTTCTGTGATTTTTGCTTTAAAAGTATTCCATAATTCAAATGTATTCTCCATCCCTCGGCAATCTACCTAATTCTCAGATGTCATATAGTGCCTTAAACTATCAAAGTCTTCTGAAGTTAAAACCCGCGCCTTTACTAATTTTTTTTTAATATAAAAGCAAATCAGTTGCAATCTAGAGAGTTAACAATCTAGTTACAATCTAGAGCGTTGCAATCTAGAGAGTTTCATGGCTCTAGTGCCAAAAACGTTTTACCAAACATGTTGCAACTTCTGGTAGGGGGCAAAATGAGTATAGTTCTGACATCCAGGCTATTCTTTGAACAATGCTATGCTAAGCCTACTTCATAGTTTCATAATACTACATCCACAGTAAGCATCAAAGTTTAATCAAGTGAAAATTCTTGTACTCCCTCAATTGATTGGGTAAACAGTAGAAGCAGAAATATGCGCTGCAGTCCATCATAACTGCCTGCACTCAAAGTAAAATATTGGTTAGAATCATGAATCTTTATTCTGTTGACATTTGGTGGGGGAGAACCCTATAAAAAAAATGTCTCCTTTTACCTTGAACCAGTAAAAGAAGACTTCAATCAGATCATTTTCAAAGACATCATATAACTTATTTTATTTGTAAAATAATAAGAGGAGTTTACCTCAATATAGTACGTAGAACAGTTCCGTAAGATACTCTCCAGAAATTAAAACAAAAAAATCGAAAAACTTACAGGAATGAATTTTCATTCCTGTGATCACGACATACGGTCGAAAAGCATTGTCAGCTTTGGGAAGGAAAATCGTTTTGAATATTTTCATTAGATTCTTTTTAATATTTTTAATTGTGTTAAATTGATTTTTAATTGTGTTAAATTTATTTTGATTGTGTTAAATTGGTTTTTAATTATTTTTTACTCTAATGTAAGTTTTTCAATTTTTCGTTTTAATTTCTGAAGAGTATCTTTCAGAAGTGTTCTTCACACTATATTGAGGTAAATACCTCTTATTATTTTACAAATATTATTATCAACATATTGAGCATTACAGCTCTGATTCATACTATATGAATGCAGAACATCACATCCAAAATCCCTCCAATTAGTTAATACTAATTTTTGTCCTCCTCTCAGTGATGGTTCTACAACAGTAAAAGATCAGCCTCATATCTCAGAAGATAAACTAGTTGAAACCAACATCTAGATGAAACTTGTAGCTCTTACCATCTCCATACAAAACATGAACATATTAATAAACAAATTGGGTTAACCCATTAGTAATGAATTCATTTCAGATTATTAGTAATTATTGTCAGATGCCATCTTTAAAACCACAGCTGCTTTCAGTTACATAGTTCAAGGCATTTGCAAGAACCATACATTTACACTTCATAGGCCCAAGATAATAAACATTTAACATAACACTAAAAGAAGAAACTTTAAGGAAGTTTGGACTACTCAGCACTGCCCAAGTAGAAATATAAACCACAACTGCTTGAGAATCTCAACCTTTCCCAGTTCTAAAATTCCATTTGTGGGTGTTTAAACTTTTGTAAAGTTTTCCTGTTTCTCTATTCGGAGTGTAAATGTATATGTAATATGTTTTATATAGAATGTGCAGTATTCTCTGATTTGACTGTTAGTCAAAAGTGTGTGTCCCTGTCCCTATTCTCTCGGAAAATACAAGAAGTTCTGTACAGTGTTATTTAAAAATCCCCTATTATCCAGCTAGGTCTTATTATCAGGATTGGCAAAACTACACTACTACTACTACTATTTTACAGATACACCAATCTGTGTAATTTATTAAGGTGATGTGCACAGAAGTACTTCAGTTTTCAAAGATGAATTTATAACTTATTAAAAATAAGTCATCAAATAACTTCTATGCTATCTTTTATTCCTTAAACTTTCTCATTTATTTTATTCCATAAACCTACGTGGACCACCTATTATTTTGATACACATAATGCTTCGTGATCTTGCTTTAGATATGAAAAAAAAAAAGTTTGTGGCTCATTTAAGGAGCAAGAGGCCATTCTCTAGTTTTCCTACTTGAGGCCCCAAAATTTGCTAAGCTGGTATGTGATGCAGCATATCTAAAGGCAAGAATAATAATATTATTATTATTATTATTTTTTTTTATATGTCTTCACTTCTAAATATTCTAATTCTAATGAAACGTTTAAGATAAAATTATACTAATGTAAATCCCTACTACCTGTGCACTTTCCAGTATTGTTACCATTGTTTAACTAGACTTTATACTACCTAACAACTCATCCTCAAAGCACTAATTATACTTTATTATCCTAGTGCACCATAATCTGGCATCTCCGTAGCCAGGTGGGCAAGAGCAGCAGTGCATAGCACAAGCTTCTTGATCAGACTGGGGTTCGAGCACGTGACCACCAAATGAGGATGCGGAAAGGTCAGGAAATGACCACCGCATATCCCCGGAGCAATATGGCCTTAGTTGCTAATGCTCCTAAAAACCAAAATAACAACAACAACAGCACCATAATCTAAAATAGTAACTTTGTTAGGTACGTGGTTTCAGCAAAACTCCTAAACTTTATAACGGCCATGCTGAGACTTACCTTTGGTTCTGCTAGAGATGCAGAGAGGGAATATGAGGTGAGTCTATTAAATAATCAGACTGTGTGCACAGCCACTACACACCAAGTGTTTCCTGTGAAACAAAAGCACACCAGTTGACCTTGAACCTTTCCCTAGTCGCCTGCCACGTCGTGTTCCAACATGCTCATTCACTTTGCAGTGAGACAGGTTTTCATTACCTTATGTTTTGCATTTTGCTTGAAGAATGACAGACAAGAGAAATGAACAACAGATCAGCCTCAAATTTTTAATAAAACTGAAATAAACATCAACTGAAAGTTATGAGTTGCTATGTCAAGTTTATGGGGAAGATACGATGTCAAGAGCTTGCATGCTTGAATGGCATATGATTTTTAAAAGAAAGAGGGAATGTGAAAGATGAATGACCAGGCTGTCTGATATCCATGAAAACTGATGAAAATGTGGACCAGGTAAGGACAATGATTAGAAGATATCATCGTTTAAGCATTAGAATGGTTGCATCAGAACTCAATATGAACAAAGAAACAGTTAGACAAATTTTAAATGAAAATTTAGGCATGTGAAAAGTGTGTGCCAAGGTGGTGCCAGCAATTTTGAATGAAGATCAAAGAATGAGAAGACTCCAAGTTTTCGAGATGATTTTTAAAAAAATTTAGAAAATTCAGACTTGCTCAGTACTGTAATTACTTTCCACGAAAGCTGTCTGTTCCAGTACAACCGAGAAACTAAAGCAGTGGAAGATAGTACAATCCCCCAGACCCAAAAAGCAAGAATGCCAAAATCAAAAATGAAAACCATGCTTCTTGTTTTCATAGATATTAAAGGAATTATTATGGCTGAATAAGTCTCACCTAATCAGACTGTCAGTCAAACATAGTACATTGAAGTTCTGACAAGGCTGCATGAAAAAAATTCAGAAGAAAAGATTTGAATTGTGAAAGGATGGTTGGATGTTCCATCAGGACAGTACTCCAGCACACAATGCACCTGTTTGCCAGTTTCTGGCAAAAACCAAATCCCTGTGTGTGTTTGTGAACATGCACCCTACTCACCAGATCCACTCCTGTGTGACTGTTTTCTCTTTTCTAAACTGAAAAGTTTACTTAAGGGCACCCATCGTATGCAGTCCATTGAAGACATTCAGGGGGAAAAAAAAAACAATCAAAGTGTTAAAAGAGCTTACAGAAAATGACTTCAAGAAATGTTATCTGTGCTTGGAAGAAACATAAAGAACAGTGTGTGCAATCCTAAGGCAATTATTTTTAATGGAATAACTTGTAAGGTACGAAACATTTCATTATATTTATTTTATTGCAACAGTCTCATTATTTAATAGCCACACCTTGTACTCATATAAGATCTATTCAACTGACATTTTTAAAGACGGCTGGTAATATCTTCTCTTCCAACTCGTGCCTTTGATTTTTGGAAACTAAATAAATCATGCTTAAAATTTTGTTTAGTTTCCCCAAGTAGAACATGATTAGAAGAATCCTGAATAAACTTGCACAACATGTCCCAGAGACTTCTTGATGCCAAGAAGACTCCAGAACATATTGGCATCTCTAGTTGTTTTTAACACCAAAACAAACCACTGTTTTTTACACATTATGCACTGCTTATTCTGTTGGTCTCTTTCTGTATGGAAACTTGCCAGTATTCAATTAGTTCCTAAGAATGACAAATCTCTGCCATTCAGTTGGCATCTTATTTCCCCCTGTATGTGTGTACGTGTGCGCGCGTGTGCACACACACAGGGGGATGTACACACATGGGGGTGTATAATACACACACAGGCGCGCACACGCGCATATATATTGGAATTATGTCTGATGACAATTATATTTAAATATTAAATTTTTTTAATAGCATAAATGAGGGCATTAATAAATAAAAAGATATTTTAATCTGATACATACCCGTAGGGCTTTGAATCTTCTATCACATTTTGCTGTCATATACGTAAACCACCCTGTTTATTTAAAAATTAAGTACATATATTCAAAAAATTACTCTCTTTATTCCAGTTTATTCAATAAGTAATTACCTAAAGTTAACCTAGCAAAACTGGTATAGAGATTACAGAAACGGGTATGTATAATACATTCTTCTAGTATGTCTGCTCAAAGCAAGCCCCTGAGGAAGAATGTTAATTTATGCTAATTTTCTTCAATTTCTTTGTTATTCTCCAGTTTTCTCTAAATGTCTCTAATCTTCTTTAAATTTTACATTAATTTTTGTTATTTTTATATTTATATGTATCTATGGTATATTAGACTATCCATACTAGGGCTAGATTTATATATAACTAGCGGGTTGGTTAGGGTCACTACAAACCTGATGCTCCCAAGTAGTACCAAAATTAATTATAAAAAGTAATACTGTATATAAATAAGTTAAGTATATACATATATGTATATATATTTTTTATATTGTAATAAATATGAGTTACATGACAGCCAAAAGCAAAGATAGCCGAAATATGAATAAAAGAAATAACTAAAAAATAATTAAATGGTGACCTGTAAAATAAAATAGATTACATAAAGGTTGCTGACATTAAATCTGATGTCAGCAAAGGTAAAAGTTGATACATGATCAGGTATTTCATCAGAGGACTACACCTGATCATGTATCAAAAGACTGGTTAATTGCTGGAACAAACTTCCATCTGTCGTTGTGGAAGTTGATAGGTTAAGTAAATTTAAGGAGGAACTGGACAAATATTTAGAGGGGATTGTTTTGTAATTTTTTTTTTTTTTTTTTTTTTTGGGCTGATGCTGCATAACTCACACATTTGCTTTCTTGCATCACATGCCACTACTACTACTACTGCTGTGTTTCTATATTTGCCCAAAACTGAGTGAGAGAATAAAATTTTGAAAATAAAGCACATAAGATCGAAAAGCAATATATCTCTTACACAGTATGGACAAGGTAGTCCCTACGCAGTGTTTATAAAGAAAGTTACAGTAAAATTAACTGGATACAAAATTATTTTAAGTACAATACGAATTGAAGCCAACGATAAAAGGCTAACGCCAATACCAAATGCTAATGTAGTGAAAGTTAAAAAAGGAGATCAAAAATTAAAATTTCATTACGTCAGCATTGGCGTTAGTCTTTTATTGTTGGCTTCTGTTCTTACTGTATTTATATATTTATTGTGTTCTTACTGAAGACTATAAAAATGAAATTTGGTAAAGTTTACCTTATTAGGTACCTGTCAGTTGTGTAACGTTAATGCTCTTGCACATAGGGCAATTAGGCATTATACGTGCATGAAATTATATTAGTCAATTTTATTTAATGGTATCTATCTGTAGGGAATTGGTGTATAAGGACCAAACTAACAAGTTAGTTAAAGTAAACTAGCTTTAGCCTGGAAGGCCTATATAAAATTATATTAATGAAATTGGGAGTCTGCTGACGAGGCTACTAGTGACGGTCATGTTCCAAGCCGCTAAGTGGATTTTTCTTATTTATTGATTTGAAATTATTATTTTTCTAAAACTTTTGATTTAAATTTAGTAGTATAACATTATTTTGTGATTTTTTGATTAATTTGGTGTATTTATTCTTTACTCGGCCTTGTAAAAGTATCGGTAAGGGTTTCCACGTGTTCGTAACTACCACTACCGTTATTAACTTTCCCGCCATTGTGATACCGTACTAGATATACCGTAGGTTATATACCGTACTAGATAGCGTTAGTTGAACTTCGTTAGCAGTTAAATTGTACGTTTAAATAAATACATATAACAACTTAGATTACAAACGTAATATAATTAATAACATAACATAATTAATTAATAAATTAATAGAATCATGACTCAGACCAGAGCAGCAAAGCAAAAGGCTCAAGCTAATGGAAGTGCTGTGGCTCAGAGCAGAACTGAGGGGGGCAGTTGTCCTCTGACTCACAGCCTTATAAAATGCACTGTTTGCTTGATGTTTGCAGAGCAATCGGGTACGGGACATGATACTGCCAAGGGGGATGTCTTTGTGTGTGCGCGATGCAAGGAGTGTATCGATATCAGGCAACAACTCGGCGTTCTTTTGGGCCTATATGAGAGCTTGAAGGACAGGGTGGATGCCCTCGAAGAAACTAAATTGAGGGGCCCATCAAGCTCTCAGCTGCCCACATCAACGCCAGAGCTTGCACTTGGGCATCGCGTGACACAGAGACAACCCCCAAGGCAGAATGCGCTGGTCCCGAAGGAACTAGTAGTTGTTGGTGACTCTATTGTCAGGGAAACGGGGAACATGCTTTGTAAAAAAGATAGGTGGAACAGGACCATGGTATGTCTGCCAGGGGCAAAGGTTGATGACGTTGTAGAGCGAATATCATCTTTTAAGGGCACAAAAGGTGATATAGTTGTACACGTTGGCACTAATAATATTAAGAGTAGGAGACCGGCAGAATTACTTAACAAGTACAGGTCACTGTTGAACAAAAGCCGAGAATTAGGGTTGAATTTGAAAGTGTCTGCAATTCTGCCCAGACACGATAGGAGGGAGTATATGATGAGAGCCTTGTCGATCAATTCGGCCCTGGAAAGATTGTGCAAGGCTCAAGGGGTAGAATTTTTTTCAGCCTGGACTGTACTTGTTAACAGGAGAGATTGCTTCTACAGGGATGGGATACACTTAAATAGAAAGGGTGCAAGAATATTTGCTGATGCTATCGAGGCAGTGTTAGGTGGGTCGGAAAACTGCTAGCTTGGGGGGAGACAAAGACCAATAGATTGATAGTAGCCACTGGCAGAGGTGAAAGAGATTCTTGCACTGCTTCTATTAGAATGAGCAGAAGCCTGAAAAACAAGATGCATGGTATTTCAGAGACTGCTGGGAGCCATTGTGGTACAAGTAAACACATGGGTTGTGTTAGGGTAGCTAAGAATAGAAACAGGTGCAGGTATACTTGCGTGTACACCAATGCTAGGAGTTTAGTAAATAAATTTGATGAATTTGAGGTATTGCTCAAAACATCGAAGGCAGATATTGTTGGGATATCAGAGACGTGGTGTCACACAGATATAAGGGATGCGGAACTGCAATTTGGGGAGTATAACGTCTACAGAAAGGATAGACAGGATAGGAAGGGGGGAGGTGTTATGCTATTAGTTAAGAAACACATAAAAACCAAGGAAGTGAAGCCAGTCGACATCGCTGGACAGTGCAGTGTGGAGTCAGTTTGGTGTGACATAAACATTGGGAGATCAAAATTGAGAGTAGGAGTGTGCTATAGGCCTAATGACTCTGATGAGTATAATAAGGAACTGTACAGGGAAATAGAATGGGCCAGTAAATCAGAGTGTCTTATAATGGGAGATTTTAATTTCCCAGATATTGACTGGAATTTGGGGGCTGGATACTCACACACTAGCAGGGCTTTTGTGGATTTATTGGATGATTGTTTTCTACATCAGCATGTTCGGGAGGCAACTAGAGGGAGCAATACTCTTGATTTGATTATCAGCAGTGATTCTTCATGCATTAAGAATCTGCAGATAAATGAACCACTAGGTGGCAGTGATCACAGTGTGCTGAAGTGGGATTTACTCAAAGAGGTAACTACCATTAGGGGTAAAGGGAAGGGTTATTGCTTCCGTAAAGGCGACTACGATGGACTGAGACAGTATTTAAATTCTATACAGTGGGACCAACTGATGATGTTACCAACAGCAAATTCAAAATGGGAAGCATTCAAAGAACTTATCTTGGAAGCTACTAGGCTTTACATACCAACTAAGAAATATTGTTCAAGGTTTAGGCCAAAATGGATGTCAGATGAACTAATGAGGCATATGGCAGAGAAGAAAAATGCATGGGATACTTACAAATTAACACATGACACAGAAGCCTATGATAGATACAAGTTGATATGCAACCAAGTTACAAAGGAGGTTAGGCAGGCGAAGGCAGATTACGAGAAATCCTTGGCAAGGGATGCAAAGAAAAACAGCAAAGAGTTCTTTACTTATGTAAACTCTAGAAGGAGAGGGATGAATCAGATTGGTCCACTTGATATTGATGGGTCAAGTGTTGATGATCCTGCTCAGGTAGCTAACAAACTAAATGAATATTTTGCATCGACATTCACACATGAGGAGTTATTCAGCGAGGGGAATGCCAGAGGTGTATTCAACTCTAGCAGTAAGTTACAGAATCTTGAAATAACTGGGAGTAAAGTGGAGGAGAAACTGTTGAAGATAAACACAAGAAAGGCACCCGGGGTGGATGGGATCTATCCAGTTATATTAAAGGAGGCAGCAAAGGAAGTAAGCAAACCCTTAGCCATAATTATGAGAGCTTCCTTGGACTCAGGAGGTACCCATAGACTGGAAATGTGCAAATGTGACCCCAATTCACAAAGGAGGATCAAAGGCTGACACAAGTAATTATAGACCTGTGAGCTTAACTTCTGTTCCAGGAAAATTAATGGAGGCACTGGTTAAAGAAGCACTGCAGGATCATTTAGACAAGACTTCAGTTATAGCTCAGACACAGCATGGTTTTGTTAAGGGGAGGTCTTGCCTGACCAACTTGATTGGATACTATGATGCAGTCACAAAAGAACTGGATGCAGGGAATAACTTTGATATTATATACTTGGATCTTAGAAAGGCTTTTGATACTGTTGCACATGGAAGACTGCTACACAAATTGGAGCAGTGTGACATTGGAGGCAAATTACTGCTATGGATAAAGGGGTGGTTGAGGGGGAGAAGACAGAGAGTGGTAATCAATGGACACTGCTCATCGTGGACTGATGTTATTAGTGGAGTCCCTCAGGGCTCAGTGTTGGGTCCATTATTGTTTTCTGTATTTATAAATGATATTGATGATGGTATATCGGGATTAATGTCCAAGTTTGCAGACGATACAAAGGTTGGCAGGGTTGTCAAGGACACTACTGACACTATGCTGCTGCAACAGGATCTGGAAAGGTTGAGCAGATGGGCTGAGAGGTGGCAAATGAAGTTTAACATTGACAAATGTAAAGTACTACACATGGGAAACAGCAACCCCAGAGCAACGTATCAACTCTGTGGTACAACACTGACAGTGGTAGAGAATGAAAGGGACTTGGGGGTGGTTGTGCAGGCAGATATGAAGTTCTCTGAGCAGTGCAGACGGGCTGCAAGAGTAGCTCATGGAGTATTGTCAATGATATACAGGAATTTTTCCAGCAGGGATAAGGAGGTGATTATTCCATTGTATAAGGCGATGGTCAGGCCACACCTAGAGTACTGTATACAGGTCTGGAGGCCTCATTTCAAGAAGGATGTAGAGCTGCTGGAACGAGTACAGAGAAGGGCAACAAGATTAGTGAATGGAACAAAGGGGTGCTCTTACGAAGAACGGCTTAAGTTTTGCAAATTACAGTGTCTGGAGACTAGGCACCAGCGAGGTGATCTGATAGAGGTGTATAAAGCCTTGAATGGTTTAAGCATGCTCAATGCTGATGGGATTCTTCCTCTAGCTCAGAATAATCACCTGAGAGGGCATAAATTCAAATTGAGGAAAGACAGATGTAGGATAGACGTGCGGAAATTTGCCTTTAGCCAGCGGGTGGTTGGTTGGTGGAACAGACTTCCATCCCTTGTGGTGGAGGTTGATAGCCTAAATAAGTTTAAGGCTCAGCTGGACAGGTATTTTGAACGAACGGAGGGGTGAAGTGGAAGTGGTTTTTTTTTTTTTTTTTTTGGCTGATGCTGCATAAGCTTGCTTTCTTGCATCAAATGCCTCTACTAATGCTAATGCTAAATGGAAATAAAAATGATGATGAACAATGAAAATAACAATAAAATGATAATAAACAATGAAAATTGTAAATAACATTCTCTCACTTGGTCATTGGTCTGCTACTTCTTTGGTGGGGATTTGAGCAGACTGATAGCCAGACTAAAAGAATGTCTCAAACCTACCTGTTTCTGGTGTCCCCATTCCAGTTTTGCCTGATTTTAATTTTTAGATGATTGTATAGAAATTAAATGGAAGTGCTAATAAATGAAAAAAGATGTGTTAAATTTAAATTTGGTAAAAATAGTGTCAGAATCAGTAAACTCAGATAGGTGACACAAAGCCCAATGGGTATGTATCAGATTAAATGAGAATGGGTTCTTACTTCCTTCTTGTTCTATGGTGGTCAGACTGAAAAGGGATCAATTCCCACCTTCTGATTGTTTTATGTGTTGATTAAATGATACTGTGCAGCCGCGCTTTTCATTGACTATGGTGTGATGGCAAAATTTCTGTAGGCAATATGCCCTATGTCAATGCAAATGTTCTGATAGCCTTGAGAGGGTTTATATTTGAGTTAGTGGAGGGGTTGCCTTGATGGTGGAAGGAACCTATATAAATGAAATTATGTGTTTATACAAGTACAATAAGTGTTAGTATGATTAAATACAAGAAGTATGTTAATGAAAAAGTGTGTTAATGTAAATATATAGAAAATGCTATCCCCTGGACAAGGGCCGGTATAGCTTTTCTAAGGTATAGCGACCAATGTATGTCCGAGCGGATAGCTATATACATATTTACAGCCTCTTTCAATGTGAATTTTCACCCTATGTCTCTGGGTTTTATACTGTGTTTGTAATTAAATGAAGGATATAAACGTTGTGTGTGTTTAAAAATACCTTAGGCACGATTATTCTGTTGTTGGGAGTTTGATACAAGTTGATAAATTAACAATTATTAGATTGTCTGTTTTTTTTTGGGGGGGGGGGATTTTTGGTCAGCCAGGTTACAGTGCGGTCAGACGATGAGCCTCTTCTGAGTGCAATAAACCCGAGAATCAAAATTGGGAAGTCATTATCTTAGTTTGATGAAGGACACTGGTTTTTATACAATCACCTAAAAATTAAAATCGGGCAAAACTGGAATGGGGACAACAGAAACCGATATGTATGAGACATTCTTTTAGTCTGGCTATCGGTTTGCTCAAAGCTCCCCGAAGAAGTAGCAGACTGATGACCAAGTGAGAGAATGTTATTTACAATTTTCATTGTTTATTATCATTTTATTGTTATTTGCATTGTTCATCATTATTTTTATTTCCATTTTCATTAATATAATTTTATATAGGCCTTCAAGGCTAAAACTAGTTTACTTTTACTAACTTGTTATTTTGGTCCTTATACACCTAATTCCCTACAGATAGATACCATTAAATAAAATTGACTAATATATATATATATATATATATATATATATTATATATTAGTTTTTTATATATTAGATTTATATATTAGACTAATATATATATATATATATTAGAATTATATATTAGACTAATATATATATATATATATATATATATTAGTCCATTTTATTTAATGGTATCTATCTGTAGGGAATTAGGTGTATAAGGACCAAAATAACAAGTTAGTAAAAGTAAACTAGCTTTAGCCTTGAAGGCCTATATAAAATTATATTAATGAAAATGGAAATAAAAATAATGATGAACAATGAAAATAACAATAAAATGATAATAAACAATGAAAATTGTAAATATATATAGGACCAAATTCAGTGGTTGAAGATGTAATTCAAGATCATCTTGGCAGGAATACACCTAAGCAGAAATCACAGCATCGATTTGTTAAAGAAAATAATTTTGTGCAAGCACTTATTTTAATGTGAATAACAAAGGAACCAGATGCAAAAAATAATTTGAACTGAATAATATTCTTATATTCAGTAAAGCTTTAATGCTGCTTCACATGAAAGACTGTTGTTCAAATGGTAGCAGTGTGACATAGGTGGCAAGTTACTGTGATGGATAAAGGGTGGTTAAGTGGCTTAAACCAGGGGATAGTTATAAATGGGCACTGCCCTTCTTGGACCAATATGATTAATGGATTATCTTGGCATTCATTGATCAGCCTGTTATTGTTTTTAGTGTTTATTAACTTGGTTGATGAAGGCATATCAAGCATATTCAAAGTTTGCACACGAGACAAAGGGCAGGATGATTAAAGTCAGAAATCAAGACTTACTACTATAACAAGACCCAGAAAAATTAGGCCTGAAGGGCTGAGAAGTGGCGCATATGAGCAGTAGTGATCCCAGAATAACATACCAACTGGGTGGAATCACACTAGGTGGCAGAGATCAAAAGAGACCTAGAGGTATTTGTGCATCCAATATGAAGTTCTCTGAAGGATTTCAGAGAACTTCATATTGTATGCACATGGAAGTTCTCTGAAATTATGCCAATGTTTAGGCCACATCTGTACTTCATGCAAATCTGTAGTCTCTTTTTGAGATCTCTTGGAATAGGTGCAGAGTAACTAGATTAGTCAAGGGCACAAAAGTGTACTCCTTCCATAAAAGATTTCAGTTCTGTAAATTACAGTACTTGGGAACTAAGCACCTCCAAGGTGACCTGATTGAAGTATTTATGGTTTAAATGGATGAACCTGCTAATTGCATCCTTACTCTCCAGACAATACACACATAAGGGGGAAAAATTTAAATTGAAAAAGGATGGTTGCAAGATACCCATGCACAAATTTGCTTTCAATCAGAGCGTAATTGATTGTTGGAACATACTTCCACCTGCAGATGTGGAAATGGATAGTTTCACTTAATTTGTAGAAGCATTAGACAGTTATTGGGATGGGAGGGGGAATGGAGAATGGAGTTTTGTGTGCGTGCATGCATGTATGTGCAGATTCTGTATAAGATTAGATGGATGGCTTTGGGACAGGAGGTAGAGGGTTGTGATAAATAGTTATTCCTCAGATTGGGTTGATGTAAGAAGTGGGGTTCCCCAAGGATCAGTATTAGGGCCACTAGAGGGCATGATGTCTAAATTTGCAGATGATGTAAAGATTGATAAAGTAGTTCATGATCACTGCCAAGTAATGCTTCTTCAGCATTACTTGGATAGACTTCAGGGATGGTCAGAAAAATGGCAACTGTGCTTTAATCCAGCCAAGTGTAAGGTAATAAATACACCTTATACTTTGCTGGATTAAAGCACAGCTGTTAAGTAACCCAAAAATTACTTATACACTTGGTGGAGTTCAACTAAAGTCAGTAGTGGAAGAAAGGGACTTGGGTGTTACAATACTGTCAGACAAGAAGTTCTCTGAGCATTGTAGACAAGTTGCAAGGAAGGCCCATGGTGTCCTGTCAATGATTTATACAAAATTTATAAGTAGAAATTAGGACGTCTTAATCCCATTATATAAGGATATTGTAAGACCACACTTGGAATACTATGTTCAAGTATGGAGACTGCACCTAAAGAAAGACATTGTGCTTCTTGAAAGGGTCCAAAGACGGGTAACTCGCCTGTTGAGATTGGCAAAAATAAATTCTCTGTTTATACTCCAGGGTGACCACATGGTCAGAGGAGTTCACAAGACAGACAGAATACAACAAACAGCACCTTATTCAGCAGTCATGGACATGAACCCCAGTCACTCAAGGCATGTATATTTTTGCACATTCTCAGCTACTGTCCATAGAGAAAAATCTTTGAATATGCGGGTTGCAGAGCTTGGAAACTAGACACCAACAATTAAGCAACTCTCTGCCTCCCATTCTGCAACCATCCCTCAACCCATCTAAGGATCTTACTCCTGATGCCAGCATGTTCCAGTTTATGCAAATTACAGTGTCTGGAGACTAGGCACCTGCGAGGTGATCTGATTTGAGGTGTATAAAGTCTTGAATGGTTTGAGCATGCTTAATGCTGATGGGATTCTTCCTCTTGCTCAGAATAATTGCCTGAGAGGGCATAAATTCAAATTGAGGAAAGACAGTTGTAGGATAGATGTGCTGAAGTTTGCCTTTAGCCAGCGGGTAGTTGATTGCTGGAACAAACTGCCATCTGTTGTTGTAGAAGTTGATAGCTTAAATAGATTCGAGGCAAAACTTGACAAACATTTGGAGCAAGTGGATGGGTGAAATAAGGGTGTTTTCTTTTGGTTTTTTTGGCTGATGCTATATAAGCTTGCTTTCTTGCATCATGTTCCTTTGCTAATGCTATAGAGTAATCCCTTGTGTGCAACAGAATTAAACACTTTGTCAGAATTATTTCCTACATCCAACACTATTCCTTCAAAATAGCCAATCAGTTTAGTTAAAGATTTC